>NC_134038.1:11544642-11893391 GCF_965140245.1 Athene noctua | reverse complement strand
CCACCCTTAGATGTGGGTCTTGCAGCAACCACTAACAACAGGAGTCCACTATAAAAACAAATATGTTAGCACCTAAAGGCTATAATCTGCACTAATACAGTTGCTTAAATTAGAAGCATTTTTCATTTCATTGTGATGGTTTAGATTCATTTTTTTGAGCTAAATTGGCCATGAATGATGAAGAAATTGTAATTTGATTTCATACCAGTGGTAATTGGGCCAACAGGGCATCATTTTGTATGTCACTCTAAACAGCACTACAGAAATGATAGCATAGGAGGAGACTGGACGTTTTAAGCCTGAGAAGATGCTGAGCTGAGAAGTACATGTCTACGCCGATCCTGGAGCTCGAGAGAGGTTCATGTCCAGTGTGACATTTCATGCACATCACTAATACAGGCGCTGTAGTACTCACTGGACAAAATCTATACAAAGGCATTAACTTCACGGATGTTTTTATTAAAGCTCAGGCATGGACAAACTGAAAGGTTAACTCTGTCCTCTGGGCGAAGGGGGACAGGGAACAGCATTATCTAATCATGCTGCAATTCCTGGGGATCAGGCAGTTCAGCTGCTTGAGAAAATGTAACATCTCTACTGAATATTCAAAGAACTCTAAAGAGACACACTTAAACATGTAGTGTGCAGTATTTTATACTGAAATATTATTTGATCCATCTCAAATAGAGCTGGATTATTTGTAATTCCTCCTTTTCTCTACAGTTTCCTCACCTGAGTGATCCCTGACTTGTGGTGGCCATGCCATTAAGATTACTGGAGTGAACAAAAGCATACCACAGTAGCAAGAGTTTCCAGCTGGACTGCATCTACCAATACCAAAACCAGCTTTTTTTAAAAAGATTCATAATTTGTCACTGACACACCGAGAGCCAACAACTCAGATTTGAAATGAGGTGTTGATAAAGTCTTCATTGCTCATCCTCCTTTGTCTAAAGGCCGAAACACATCTGATGGCTCTGACTAGGTTTCTTTTTCTCTTTCATCAGCAAACACAACCGCTGCAGTACAGTTTCCCAGAGACAGTTCTCCCTTCCCATGGAAATTCTCACCTGCTTTGCCAAGTTCACTCCACAACGGTAACCTCAGCTCCACAAACTTCTCAGCAGCCCACACCAACAAGCAAGGACATTTACATCCCATAAATCCTATCCAGCATTTTACTTTCCTTCCTTTCTTGCCCACACATCCCATTTCCAGACATCAGAAAAGGCTCTTCATGACAAATAGCGGTAAACGGCAAGTGACTCACCATGCACCTTCTGCACCAATTTGTTTCAGAAAATGAGCAGGTTTAGCATTAAGAGTGCTGCATTTTAAAGCCATTAAACATCTGAATAGATGGGTTGATTCTCAGGCTTTCTGAGCACCAATTTCCCATCAGCAGGTTATATTTTTGCAGTATATTATTCACCAACTGGATGTCCCAGATAAGATGTGGTCCTCAGTAAACAACAAATACAAAGGAGCATCAATCACAAATAAATCTCTTAGCAATCTTTTTTAGCTAGCCAGCCACCAACACAAATCTTTAAAACTAAATTTCTATTTTCTCCTTCCTTTTAGAGTGAAGTCTGACTGCATTTTTAATTCTTTTTTTCTCGAAAAATTTTGTAATTCTATAAACTCTCGTGGTCTTGGATGTGGTATGGGTTTGGAAGTCTTGGCCTTCATTTCGAGTCATGAGTTACAGCAAAGTTAAACTAAAGACTACATTTAACAAATTCTATCCACCAACATCCCAGACATGACTTTGAATAAAAGAGCAGAATGCACAAATGTTCTTAAGAGAAATTCAATTTAGACCATTGGGATTACAATATTTATTGAAGAAACAGACACGATCTCAGTAGAAACTTGTATTTACCTCTGGGAATATCAAAATACACACCTTCTTCAGTCTCTACAGGACCATAGTGTTTCCAATACTTTAAAACATAATTTTGAGTAAGATTACTCTGGACATTATGAGAGGGACTTCTGAGGTCTCAGGATCTTCAAGCCCTGCACAACCCAGTAAAGGAAGTGGAATTACCAAGGAAGGATAATGGTATTGCCCTCTTCAGTAAACAGCGTTGAGATCTGCTGATGAAAAGCACTATGTGAGAGTGAGGTACTATCTATGCTAGCACTCAAATCAGCCAGCCTCATGCACAATCTGTTTATTTTTATAGTGAAGTATATTATACTGCCAAAAGGACACTTCATCATCTATAATAAATATTCATCTACATGTATCATGCACTTGAGTTGCATGAATGATGAGATCAGAGTACAGAAATGAATGAGAAATTTGTGAGATAAATGTCACCTTTCAATGTTGTTGTTGCAGATAAATTGCAGATGGATATAAACAAAGTCAATTATTTCATGCAAGTGTTCTTTGACTCAACATAAGCTGTTCCTTATGCCTAGACTAAAATCCTAAACCTCATCATTTACCTTTCATCAGAGAATGGCAAGAAATAGTATGAAGTTCCACTAACTGGGGGTAATTATGTACAGTAACACACAAAGTTCATCACATATATTTTCCCAGAAAAAAAGGTCACATGCTATGGTATAGAACAAGTTCTCACCTGTGCTTACTAAACATCTCCATTAACTATGAAAAAAATATTTTTATTAACACTAGCAGAGAATGTAGCATATAAATTGAATTTGCACATGTAGTTATCACCCAACAATGACTCTGAAGCATAGCAAAATATTATTTCTGTGACTGAGGTCTAGTAAAAAGGGAAAACAAATTTAAAAGAATCTTTAACTTGGCTGATTTTTTGAGTATACAGAGTTTAGATTTGCTAGTTCTTAAATATATGAACGTATGTTCTAATTTTTTTACTGTTATACTTCATTTTCTTAGGAAAGGAAGTATTTTTCCTGGAACAGTCTTTTATTTGGTTTTAAACTATACAACTAGTCCATGAATATGCAACAACTGTTTTCCATGAGCAACATGAAGAACTGTAGATGCAAGAACTGTAACTTGTAATATGCCCAAAGAGGCAAAATTACACAGTTGGGGAGGCTCTGGTTCCTGTGCTCTGTCATCTGCAAATAAAACAAAACAGAAAGAAATTGTCTTGAAGAAGTAGTTTTAAGATTCAATAACTGGTAGAGTGTTAATTCTGAAAATGTGTTTTCTGCTAATAGGAAGCCACCGGATGGTGGTGGTATAGCATTGTCACCTCCGTTACGAGACATTGGGTTTAAAAGTTATGTATAGCCATTCCAGTCATAATTTGGATTTTTTTTTTCCTTCCAACTAGAAATTTGGTGCCATTAAATCCCAAAGAGCACCTAAAGGCAATCACTCTGTGGCTGTTTAACAACTGTGACTGCCCTCCTGCCCAAGAAGAGATAACCACCTATACACCACACTGGGTCCACACAGCCCCAGCCACGAAGCTATACACATTAATTCATCCCATGTAAGGCAGCTCGATTTACTTCATCCCACAGCTGAGACAGCACAAAAAGAGAGCACAGTCACTTGTTTGTCCAACTTCAGCTCCACACTTGCCCATACACCCAAATATTTCTCTCTCATGCTGTGTCTAATGACATGACCCAAAAATCCCCCAAAGGCATCTATATCACTTCCATGAACAAGGGTTTGGGCTTTAAATTTTCCTTGCTTTCTAGGTAGGCAAGGAGCCTGTTCTGCCAACACTTATTGACTCCAGCAGTAAATGTGTTGCATGTGTTGCCTTCAGGGCTGCAGCTTACCACTCCATGAATAAGTTTGCGAGATCTGACACTAGTTTGTCTGACTCGTGCCTCTGCACCAAGAGCTGGACAGCTTAGCCGGCAGTTTTACTGAATTGTGGGTTAATGAAATACAGGAGAATAAACAGAGATGCTGCTCTCTTGAAAGCCACTACATCTGAAATTTGGAAGGCTGCAGTACATTATACCACCAACCACAGGGTTATAATGTCTAAATACATCGTATATAGAAAATAGTTACCGAAAAGTAAGTATAGTCAGCATTTGTAATAAATAATAGCTAATAAATTGTGAAAGCATTACATTCTAGGATGTAGGATCCTACGTCTTCCATTATTTAGTAATTTATTATATGAAATCCATTGACCTTTCCAAGCTTTCCTTTTTCCCTTTCTTTTTTGGTGAAGCAGGAGTGTTAATTATGCTTTAGCTTTTTTTATTGAGCAACATTAGCATACAAATAGGCCATCAATAACCAATTACAATCTCCATCTCAGAAAAAAGAGAACTACAATATTGAGTGTGGCTACTCACACATACACACAAGCCCTTTTAAAAAAAAAGACAGAGCAACTCACAATTGAATAAAACAGGAATGCACAGGAAAAAACAGACAATGATAGATGGATAAATATCAGGCTAGCTCTCAGGCAGGGAATTCAAAAAGGTCCTTCTTATTCATCAGCCAAATATAAGTCTATCAAAATAACCCTAGTTTTCCCCAGATGGCCCTGCCAATGACTCCAGAGATTAAAAATCCGTTCAGATCTCATGCTGGTAACATTTATGAATTTTACTCAAGTGGAAACTATCAGTTGTGTCAAATGGCACTGACTTATGTCTTAAGCAACACTTGACTTATTGCCAGTGAAACACTAAATCTGCTTGCTTCTCTTTTATAGTAGGACCTATATGGGAGAAAGGGTTATTTGTTGCATTTATCACTGTAAGAATTGGTTTGTGCTAAAGATGAACAATAAAACAATCGCCACAATATTTTTTCTGCAATTACAATACACCGTTTCTGTGTCTGTCATCGAAGACCTGGTTTAAAGCTGGACTTGCACAGATTTAACAAAAGATGTTATTTTAAACCTTTTTAGTTGAACCAGTTTCACTTTACACTGATGGCCTAAGATTGAATTCAAATGCAAATAGAGGGTAAATTAATTTTAAAGTGTCTACACAATATATTTCCACATGTTTACCTAACATTTAATTTCATTTAATCTTAAAATCATTTATGTCTAAACATATGGTTGATTGATCAATACAGTTATAGAAGTCACTGACCCTCAGCTGAGATGCAGTAAATAATCAGATGCTGATTCTTACACCATTCTGAAAAATGCAAATCGCTTACTTTAAAACCATCTTTGGTTGAAGGATGACCTCTTACACTGCCATGCCTTGATTCAATGCAAGCTCCTTGTCTGAAGCAGTTTGTGCATATTCTGTTCAGGGAATACATGCTCTATGGCAAAATATTCAGTAAACACCCTGAATTAATGAAATCAAAGCCTACCAAAGAAAAATCTGTTTACAGCTTTCATGCAAGTTTTCTTGACCTCCTTCCCTATGTTTTTTCCATCAGAACGATAAATAAATCTTTGAACACTACATAACACTGTCTAGAGGGTTTTCTTTTGTTGAGGGCTTCAGCAGACAAATTGTGCCAAATCTTGTCTCACCAGCTGTGGGGATTGATCCCTTCGGCTGCCCACCTTGTCTGCCAGCAGCAAATACCACCTTTGACAAAGACACTGGACCACGCAGGCATCCACCCAGCGGAGACCACAGTTTGCCATCTACCATTTCAATTTAACCAAATACAAAGACAGATTAAGTTGTGAATTTCAGCAGCCAACATGGCAAGGCTCACTCCACTTTTCCATCTCCCCTGTGAGTGTGTTATCTTCTCAGTTGCTCAGGAGGATTCAAATGAGTTCATTAACATCAGCTTCCCCTTAAAGCAATTTAACTATTCCCCCTCTCCTGCAGGTTTCCTCCAGTGCAGGTAAGCTATGAGCTGCTAAATTTAGTCCTGGCTGCTGTCAGATGATTTCTCTGGTTTCAAAATGCAATGTGACATGCCTAAAGAGGACAAATACATTTTAAATCCACTATTCAATTCTTGTAAAATCTCAATTTTATCCTCTGGTATTTTAGTGCTTTACCACTGAAACTATGCATGACATTTCTTGATGGCTTTTTCTGGTGGTGGTAGTACATGTGTTTATGACACTGCCAAGGACCATAAAGAAGATATTTTCCATATCCTGATACCAGCACTGCAAAATATCATGAAAAAGACTTGAGGGCATGTTTTAGGGTGCAGTCCCGTGAGATGGGGTGAGTCAACCTAATAACTCATTGCCAACACCTTGGTGGTTCTCCCCATCTTCCCTCTCCTCCCTGTGCCGCTCACACTCCCCTCTACTCTTATCTTGGTCTGGCTCTGATGTCCTTTGAGCCACTCCTTTTTGCCAGTTCACTAACCCAGCACAAAGTACGCTGCAGGCTGAGAGGGAAAGATCAGATAGCAGTTTCCCCAGGCTTAGCGAACTGGAAGAGCTCACAGGAAGGAGTCTCAAGGATCAGTGAGTGAGTGAGGAATGAGGCTGTATGACCAAGAGAAGGGGAGTGACACCCATCCTTCATGGAAAGGACAAGTCACCTGAAACCAAACATTAACCTAACTTCATCTAACATGGTAGGATGTTTCTAGTCATTCTCAAAGAGTTTGTTGACCTGCTTACAGGTTCCTTGCTCTTTTGATTCAGGTAGTACTGTCCAGAGTGCTGCTGATACAGAGAAATTATTACTTGTTTTGAAATTTATTTACTTACTTATAGAAAACTGCTTAGCAACTTATTTACGTACTTACAGCAAGTTATAGTATTTTTTTAAATAGTGCTAAGAATCCTGCCTGCCCAGACTGTTTTTACCAAGGACTACTGTGTTCATCAAAACAAAGCAGTTCACTGTGAAAATCTACCAAGGATTACAATGTTCAGCAAAATATTATACTTTTGGCCTTGAGTAACAGGTGGCTCTAACTAGTTGGAATTTTGCTAATGAGTAAAGATAGCCATATACGAATGGTAGAGGTTCTCTTGGTTCTCTTAGATAAGATAGAAAGTAAACCCTCTGAAAAACACTCTTGTTATTCCAGAAATTGGCCAAAAGAATCTGCGCATGCTCCGGGGAAAAAAACAAAGTGAGAAAGACTACGAGCCTTCCTCCCAAGACCCCTGAAGACAACCACCAGGAGGCAATGCGCAGGTGCAAAGAGAACATCAAGTGTCGACATCAGCCTTTCGAACTAACCCAGCCTTACTCACGCATATGTTTGTTTGTGTTATGTAACCCAATGAATATGGATATCCACACTCTGTAAGTTTTTGGTAAAATGTGTGGTGGGGGGTGTACAAGCTTTGTGGAGAGATTCCCCTTGCACCCCGGCCGGAGGAGTAAAAATACCTGCTGTATAACTCTATTTGACTTGTAGAGTCTTTTTCCGTGAATCACTGCAGACAGAATAACCTGGTATTGCAAAGGAATATTTCATACACGGACTTCCCCTCTGGCTATCTTCATGCTTTCAGAAAATACCTAGAGAATAAGGCTGTAAAAAGACAAAAGGGTCTCAAACTCTCGACAGCAATAGGGAATTGTTCTTTGATGTACTATTCCATTAGATGATTAATGGGCTAACAGATTATTTCTCCATAATTAGTAGTGCAAGACTAGTTTTACAAGAAGGAAGGGGACTTTTCAAGCCTATTTCTCCAACATCTCATTTTGGATATCTGAACACTAAATGTGTTGCAAACTGAAATGTGAAATTTCACTTTTAAATTTTGCTATTTTATTCATTTAAAAACAAATATAGTTCTTTTAATCTTATCTATCTAAAATAGAAAACATAATCAAAATTAGCATTTTCCTGAAAAAGAAATTTTTAAGAATTCTAACTTGGCAGAAAATCATTTTCTAGAAAATGTGAGCTCTCCCTCTAATTAGATAGATTTTAACACTCTCTTTATATCACTGCACGAGTGTATGCCAAGGCAAAGCTTTTGAAGGTAATTATATTGCAACTCATTTTCAAGATATTTCAAATCAGCAGCCCAGCCCAAAGACATCCATTCCAATTGTTCTCTGATTTAAGGACTGCTGAAAGTTCACACTTAATCATAAACACAGACTGTAGAACCACAGCTGTTATTAAAATGGAGATAAGATAAATCTTAATTAACTGGTTGTACATCTGTAAACAAATAAACTAATCATATCTCCCTGAACTGCAAGGAACAGCTTTGCATCAACCTAAGAAGAGATTTTTTTTTTTTTAATTTCTCACTGATTACAAATTACAGTAATAGAAAGTGTGCAGTATGAAAACAATAGATTTTTAACAGCTCTTTTAAATTTATCTCCATTATTGAAATTGAGAAAGAAGGGAGTGAATATACATTCTTATGCCTGTCTTCCTAAAACTGAGACATAAATTGGGCTAGTAAGTGGCAACTCATTTGGTTATGGTGCTCTGTGTGGCAAATCCATCACTGAGACAAGTCTACTAACTTCTTTTATGTTGCTGCTATTCCTCTGAGAAAAAAAAAAGTAAAAGGGAAAAGTTGAGATCACAGCTCTGATGCCATCTTGGCTTTTCTGATGACCACTTTCAGATATCTCCAACAAGCGTCACTATTTTGTTTCAGTTTGAAAATTTTAAAATGATCTATGCCAGTGGTTAAAAATCTCCCTAGTCTTCAATAAATCTCTACATATTACACCTCCGTAAATACATAATTCCACATCAATATTACTGGCAGGCTATCCTAGGCTTATTTCAATTACATTTTTATGCCTCTTATTGCTAAACCAGTAGGGGGGAAATCTTCTTTTAATTTACTTTTAAGTTGATTAAAACTTACTAGTTCTATGATGATGTCTCAGCAACTCCATTAAAGTCACCAATTCATTTTACACAAGCCACTGAAAAAAAACAGCTGATGATTTAAATTTCTGTGTCTCTCTTGCTTTGGCTGCATTCAGTTGACCAAGTTAAGGCAAGAGGTTATTATGACCTGTTATTGCTCATTCTCACACAAGTGATGAACTGGAAGTGTGGATTTTATCTGCTTAATCCAATGGTATTTCTGAAATGACTAATGGCTACTCACCAAACAGAAATTGATATCCCCATATTGGTTTTGATGAAGGAAAAAATGTGACTACTTCTAGATACAATGAAATTTCATTCAGTCTAGAAGTGTTTTCACTGTGATGAAGCTAAACTGCTTTGGTCTGAGAGGTGAAACAATTCTCTTGAAAATGGTCTTGAGTGCAAAACTATGTTTTAAATTAATTAATTTCAGTTTCTGATTTCCTTAATAAATGTTGATTTCTTTAAACATAAATCGATAAATAAAATTATTCCTTTGGTTTAGTTTGATTTGGTTTGGTTTGGTTTGCTTTTGAGGGGAATAGAGGAAGATTTTCAGTGAAAACATCATTTCAAAACAAATTTTACAGTTTTTATTTCACAAAAATTTTCAACCAGAAAAAGTTATTCCTCATGCTATGTCCTTGAATGTGTAGTAGAAGCCTACACAAAGGTATTCTGATATTTCTTAAAATATCAAAATATTGACATAAATAAATTTTCCTAGGAAAGATCAAAGTACTGGCCAAATGTTAACTAAAGTATTAAAGGAATATTTATATTTCTTAAGATATTATGTTCTAATCTTACATGGATAATTTCACTCAGGAATTTTTAATTGCTGAAGTGAGACTCTGAGGCATAATTTTGGCTTTGTAGCTCACTCGCTGTTTAATGACAGCAAGGAAAGAAAAGTTGCCAAGCTTTCCAGTGAGACACAGCTAAAAGCATTTGGTTTTATTATATGCTTAATTATAAACTTTGCAAATTATATAAACTAGCCATTTGATTCAAGAAAGTAACAAAATTTGGGATACATTAGCAGGAAATTCTTACTAATGTGAAATTCAGCCACCTATGTTTGTCATATATACATGTGCAGGGGAAAAATATTCCTAGATTAAGTCTGAAAAAGTTACTACAATAATCTCAGGGATAGATTTAGCGTACTCTATCTAAACCAAGAAAAACAATACTGGACTGAACGTCTCTCCCTCTTTTCTACTAGCAAAATAAATACTAGAATAAAATTGAGATGGGGAAAAAAATAAGGTAACAAATAAAATCAAAGGAGATATATTGGAAAAAAAATCTAAATTATGTATTTTAAAAAGCTATTTGGATGAAAGACTTGAGATAAAGCTACTTATTCCTCCTCAGTTTCTCCCCCTCTTTCCTGTTTGGCTTCACTATAAAGCAGTAAGCACCATCTGCCTTTAGATTTTTCTGCTGCTTTGCCCATTATGCTGCTTCTATGAAATTTCCCTTGGGCCAGAATTTGCTGAGCAATCTTGTCTTCCCAGAAGTCAGTGTTCTTAGGAGGGATTCAGCACCTCAAAATCACAAATTCCTATCATAGGCTTTCTGCCTGTAGAGGTGTGTCTGCGTCCCATTGACTCACCCTCCTCCCAGAGGGCGATGCAAAGAACCATAGTTGTTCTGCATTTTAAACCAAGGACAAGCACCTCCAGAGCCTGGGTTTGCACCCACCATTCATTGCCTTTCTCTTTCCCTCCTTTCTTCTCACAAATAAGATGGGTAGGGTTGGGTTTCATAGGTTTTTTCCCCACCATGAGAAGGGGACTTGCTTTTACAGGGTCCTCACAAATCACTGTCCTCAGCCCCTGGCTAAGACACGGACATGGAGATGAACCTCTGAGGCCAACACTGCACATCAGACCAAATCCTCTCCTACCACAAGCTGCCACCCCTCCCCTCCCACAGTGATGACATGCTCCAGCCATCCTTCTGCGGCAGACCTAGGGGACCTGAATCTGCAAGATGAGACACTTCTCCTTCCTGATCAGATGAAAAATAGTTCCCTGGTTGTCTGAACTGTTGTCTGAGCTTGCTCACCCAAGAGCCACAAGCACCTGGTATCAGACACAGGATGGGCAGAAGGGAAACGTGCAGTTGGAGGCACAAGGAGCAGGACCACTTGTTTAAGGAGAATATGGTTACGTTGATGTGTAATATGAAATTGTACTGTAGGTAATGTGTCCTCTCCAAAATATTTCCTGGCGGACAGTACGTCCCAGAAATGCTTTATAAAGTTTCATCTAACTGAAGATTTTTCTTCTATAGTAACTACAATAAAGCATCTGGATAGTAAATGAGCTAGAGCTACCCTTCCCACAGGGTAACATAGACCCCCCTCAGTCCTGGAATAAATGTTATAGGAGTGTCTGTGTTGCCTTTATCTAATACACAAATTAACTCAAATGATCTGGCAATCAGTTAATTTTGGAAGAAAAATTCTCATCTGCACATGCCCTCAGCAAAGATCAGGTTTCTTTTTTTGTCTGATCTCTTTCTCTCCACTCTTTAAACTCCTTCATGTGAAAGTGTATCACCCTTTAGCTGTTCCCCAGCACACAGCCTGCTGCTGGCATACAACCAGTGAAACTCCAACCCATAACAACATCAAGAAACAATTGTTGTTCCTGCTATCACAAGAATCCTGTTCAGCTTTGGGGGTGGGTGGCTCAATCACAATCTTCATAACAGATCATCCAGGCCAATGAATAGCTCACTTTTGGAGCTATAGATAAAGAAATCAGAGGGATGTAAAATGCCACCCAAACACCTCTGAGGAATCATTTTCATATTTTTGAGATTTATTTGTAATACTGTTAAAGAGGTTAGTGTTTACAAGGAGCCCTGTATCTTTAAAATGTTTCTAACTAATATGAATTGTAGGCTTCCTCACACGCACAGCACCATTATCTCTTGGGTTTAATACATTATCAGCTGTGGAATACTGTGGAGATACTTAAAACATCAAACAAGCTATTAATTTTGTGATTATGGAAATGAGTAGATTGTAGTTTGTTTCCTAGAACAGCTTCTCCCAGGGAACTGAACACAGTGCTTGGAAAACCTTGTTTGAAAAGAAAAAACCCACAAATTGTTATTCACTGACTGACCAAAGCAACAATTCCTAAATATCACCCCAGTCATCTAAATACATACAGAACAGGCAAAAATATTTTTAAAAAAGAAAAAAAAATTACTCTGGAGGTGGAATTCACTTAACCTGATGTGTATCTACCGAAGTATGTGTCTGTATCTGGGCAGGTCACCTGAAGATGTCTTTACAGACAAGAAGGAATTAGACAAATTAATGAAGATGGTGACACAATTAATCTCATTAGTTTCCTACATTCTTAATTGCATTTTACCAGTTCTATTAACTGCTTTCTCTAGATCTCCCTTGGTTATAATAAATGCTTATGAGAAGGAGATCTAAAAATGATGGACCTCACCCTAATCTGCAAAGCGTTCTCAGCTCTCCAACAGCAGAGGACCTTCACTGTAGCCCATATATATGAAAGTTCACTTTCACATCTTTATTTAATATGAATGTTTCCCACATTGGAAACCTGTATTGAAATCCTCAGTTAGGGCCCTTCTAATCCATGCAAAACCGTTTGAGGAGCCAGTGTGTACAAATCTGTAAATATCATCCATGTCAGACGTCACACTGGGTATGATGCCTAAATAACATTTATGTGCCTGAAAATTCTTCATTAAAATGTGATGTAGGGATACATGATACATACTAACATGTCAGGTTGTTCACCACCAACCTAACTGGTCATAAATCACCCCTTCAAAAATGAACCAGAAGAGCACAGGAAGAGTTTACTTGCAAATATCCAATGACTCAGCATGTACAAGCCCCACGCTGGCAGAGTAAGAGTACGTTTAAGAGACTTAATTATTTGCCTCTATCTCATAGTTTAGGCATAAGACAGCTGAAAACAAAAACAAACAAACAAACCAACCACCCTTGTGATGCCACGTCTATATCATACAGATGATTGGCCAGAAACCTTGCAGTTACCCTAATCTATGTGACAAGCAGACAAACAGGTACATGACCTGTCCAACTGCCCCTAGCAAAAGGGCAGCTGCAGGTTATAGAGGCGATGGCCACTCCACCTAGACCTACCCATGAACAAGTCCTCAAGTCCACACAGAGCCTGAATTGGGAATGATCAGGGTGCTGAGCTATCTGTACAGGGATTAACCTCCTCACCTTTGCAACGCCTCTTACTTTTGGTTTGAATACAAACTTTTCTCCCTTCTCAAGGCATAAAATCGTGCCTTTCCTTATCAGCATGTTGTTAGTGGCTCCTATGAGCAACTCCCTCAACAGTGCACACTAAGTGTTGCATAAGAGAGCAATAAATCATGGTGCTGTTGAATGGTGACCACACATTTTTACCCATACTTACCAGAAACAAAGGTGTAGGAAATTCAGAGACACAAATAAAACTGAAATTCAGAAGTTGGAGTTTCAGAACTTGCTACCTGGGTCAAATCATGGCTTTCCACAGACTTCCTATGCCCGCTTGGGTGTGTAGCCAAGATTTTTTGTGCCTTATCCCCCTCTCCTCACCAGCAAAGCAAGGAGAGCAGCACTTCCCTGTCTAAGGCTGAATACATCAAAGATTGTGATGTACCCACATATTTTGGCAATAAAGTTGTAGCAGTATCTCAGGTAGATAAAATCTTCTGCAAACAAAATACTGGATTCTTTTAAAAGAATATTTTTTTTTTCAGTTCAATCAAGCTAAAAGAGCAATATGCATTATACAAACAGATTTTCTGATTTAATTACCAGGGTTTCAAAGTCTCCTCCTGTACTTAACACTCAGGGTTATAGAACTTGTTGCCAAGCTATTACCCCTTAAATTTGCTTTAATCCATGCCGATCATTTCCCAGAGTTGATCATTACTGCAGCCTTTAATTGCTTTTGTTGGCTTGTATGTTGCTGGAGTTCAAACAGAACAGATTAACAGGGGCTGCCAGCCACAAAACTCTTTGAAAAAAAGGCGGGAAGCCGAGTTAAGAACCTCACAGTGTACTTTATTTCAAGGACTTCCCAGAAATTGTGGTTCACACCTATATTAACCTCAGAAAAGGTCTGCAGGAGTTAGATCCTGATCTTGCTGCTATCAGTTTTACAGTGGTACTGGCCATCTGTGTCGTATGGAGTTGCAGGCGTGCAAGTTGGTACAGAATTGGAAAAACAATGAATTACAGCAGAAAGAAGGATAAGAACATTAACTCCAGACAGAGCAGTATGCAGGACAACTGAGATATCAAGTGCATGTAAATTGCAAGCCCACGTCAATATAAGAGACAGTCCCACAATGTCATTCCTTGTGAGGTTTGGGTTTGCAGGTCACTGGGAGAGAAGGGTATTCTCATTCCTACCCTGAACACACAGCCCAGTTCCCATCCCTTCAGAACACATCATTTATCTTAAGGAAGCTGCCAGGTGCAGCAGGAAGCTGGATTGCATCCGTGACAAAAGCGATCTTTTCCTTCAATAACATGGTTTATCTGTGAAGTGAAACTGCTTTTAGAAGAGGCTCAGTATGTTTGCAGCATCCCCCTGCCCCGGTAATGAGCTAATGCACCCAATACAGCTGATACTGTGGGGCATTTGTCAGGAGCATCTTCATTTAAACAGCAGATATATTTTCAGTCATTCAGCACTTTCCCATCTAACCCAAACTCATCCATTTCTCTGTTTTCCAGTTTCTTTCCCACATGAACATTAAAACCTTCTTTACATTTCCCTACTCTTTACACAGATTCCGGCTAATATAAAAGAGAGGGAAGTTTTGTCCACACAATACATTTTTCTTCCCTCCCACACCATCATTATCTCTTTTCCTTTGTAGATCAGTAGCACCTAGAAGCTTTGGCAGCACACCAGGGGTTTCACCAGTGCTCGGCATTGTACAGCTACATGGCAGTCTCAGGCTCTAATCAGGCTGGTATCACAAAACCGCAGCAAAGGAGTGACATACATGCAATATGCCTGGGAATGAGCAAAATCCAGGAAGAAGAAAGGGAAGGAAACCAAACATCACATACGAATATGATGAGGGATAGCTGGATCTACAATAAGTTAGTGATGGCACACCATCGTGATAGAGTGACAAGATTATGTTTACATAGTTTATGTGGGAGGAACACGTTGGTAGGTGCTACAGCCACCAAATGATTATCAGTCATATTGTATGTTTACACACAGCTGGGACATGACAAAACCAGAATTTATAGGGAGGGGGAAAAAAAAGACCTAACTTCATGGGAAATTGATGTTGCTGTGCCCACCCAGCATAATGGGAGCCCAAAGCAGTCTTAATCTTTAGATCAGGAGTCATGAAGGACACTTTCTTACAACTCTCTGTAGAGCTACCCACCACGATCTCAGGATAAAGGCCTGGAGTGAGAGCCATGTTATTACACTCCATATGAAGGCAAAAAGCTGTGTTCTGCATGCAGAGAGGCCGTAAGAGCCAGTGCTCCAAAGCCCTTCTCTCTTCTCCTTCCCTGTCTAGCTAAACAGATACTCTTTACCTATGAGAACAAATAGGTAGGAGGTGCTATGACACTCTCCAGTGCAATAGACAACATTTAAATGTAGCTGTTTCTTTGAAAATTATTTAAACTGAACAAAACAGGAAGTGAAAAAATAAAGGTTTTGTACACATTTACTGTTCTTTGGGAAAACAAAACCAAAAACAAACCAAAAAAAACAAAAAAAAAAAAACAAACAAAAAAAAAAAAAAAACAAAAAAAAAAAGAGGCTATGGTAAATAGGAAATCTGAGAAATACAGAGAAATTAGAATGGAGGTCATCCACCTAAAACTGATAAACTGATGATGCAGAGATGGGAGTCACTGCTCACACTGCATGGCACAAGACTATCATACAAGAACAGAAGAACCTTTAATAGAGATGGACTGGAATGTAAAAGAAGTAATTGCAAGGTCCCACATCTGGGAATTAATACTACTAATATTTTTCATGAATATGGGCTTAGGAAAGAGAGACAGAAGAAATTGTGTATACAGTAAACAGATGGTTATATGCCACCACTATGTTACAAATGTGAAAAAGGAGAATGTAATCCTAAAATGTTATGGGATGTGATATTTCAAGAAAAAAATGAAGTGAATAAAAACATCACACAAAACTGTGAGAATAGCATGTACAATTCCAGCCACACATTTTCAAAGCATTTAAAATGGGAATCAATAGAAAGAAAACTTTCTAGGATAATCCAGGAGAAATAAAATCTTGTCAAATGAGAAATAATTTTCTTGCTCAATCCAGCAAAATAGATTGTTAGGATTGTAATTGTTTTTTCCCTATAATTGTAGGGTCTGAACTAGGGAGTGAAAAAAAGACATTTAAACTGAAAGACTTTGTTGACTCAGTAGACAACTGAGAACACATCAGCCATGAATACAGTCAGCTCAGAAACTGGAAGAAAAGTTCTATGTCTATGTGCATATTTAAGAACAGGGACAGAGACATTATATATCTTCCTTTGCTGCAAACTGTATCATCATGAACACCAGCACTCTTGAGAGCTGATTTCTGAGGCATCTGCACCTTCTGCCTGGCTCATTGCTGCTCATGACACAAGCTGTGGGTGAAGCTCTTCCTGTACCTGAGGTGTCTACAGGAGCCCTCTCAGGGTCAATTCTCTACTTCCTCTCCCACAGCTGAGGGCATGTACAGGATCAACTTTTTCATCTAACTGATATTTTTCAATAAACTTAGAATAACCTAGTTATGTTTGCTGTTTTATTCTCTTCCACCAAATATGACCAGTCAGCAAACAGGTTCAAAACGTAGCAGCATAAGACATACGGATATACTTAAACAGTGCGTTGTAACATAAGCCTCTTTTTCTTTGAAAACAAGATTTAAAAGCCTGTCCTAAACTCTAGAAAATAAGATAAAACACACAAAAGTGTTTATGTTTCTTTTCAAGACTTGGGATACTCTTCCTACCACTCTGTGGACTGCTCAGCTAGATGATGGACACAGGAGTAATTCCTGCACTCACAAAGGCAGCAAGGTCTGGATTCATCTTGTCTCATGCAGATTGAAGACTCCCTCTATACTCAGTGGAGACAAAAAAAAAAAAAAAAAAAAAAAAAAATCAGAATTGCCTCCCCATGACGCTTTTTTCTCTATGTTGGTGACAGAGAAAGCCCTGAGTGGTTATGGTCCTTGTAACTTCAAGTGCTGACTCTGGCTGGAGCGCTGTGCTCATCCCACCACGGCATTTCCGCTGGCACAAACTGTTCTGGAAGAGCAGTAAAAGCCTCTGAGCAAAAACTTGATCCAAGGCCCATAATCGCTGCAGAGAATGCTGGCTCTCTGCAGTGGAGGGGGATGGTGAACAGGTTTGTGTTTCAAGAACTCTAAACACAGGTGGCAACTATATCATTTATGCTGATGGTACCAGTTTGCCTCCTTTACAGCTCTGGCATAAGGAAAACATTTATTGCCTACTTTTCAGTGATTTGCCATTTTTACTGTGCCAAAGCAAGGTTTTATAAGTGTTCTCTGTCTTTGCACATTAAATCCAGGGTGTGTAAGGTGAAAAGAATGTGGGGCTGGTGGAAAAAAACACATAGGGTTTCTTAAGGAAATTTTTCATTGTGTGGCAGAGACAAGAGAACCAAAGGGTCTTTTATCTGTAAAAGCACAGAATTTGAGAAACAAATTTTAGGCAGGAAAGTCTAATGGTTTTTTTACTTCCTTTGGCCTGAGGAAATGGAGAATCACTTTAAAGCTGAATTGTGAGAGAACGCTTGAATTTCTTTTCCCATTTCAATTCAAATGGATGCCCATTCTTAGATATTTCAAATAGAAGCAACACTTTTGAGCATCGCTCAGTCAAAGAAATCAAGGGTTGGCTCAAAGAGGAAGGTTAATCCAGGAGTTAGATTATTAGCACAGGATTTACAAAACCTATTGCAGAACAGGGAGATGAATACAAGACTCCTATATGACCTTAAATTACATTGCTTTTCTTTGCCTTGTCTTTGCTTTCTACGCATATCTGAGGTGTTCCCGTACTACAGTAAAAACAGGCACTGGACAGAGAGATGGATTAAACAAAGCAAACTTCAAAACCAACTGCAACACCAACTCAGTTGTTGTGTTGAGAATTAACAAAACAAAATACAAGTGTATTTCTCAAGTTTCAGGTTCTGTTACAAAAATTTTGCACCAGCCTTTGAATTAGTCCTTGTCTTGCACATTAAAACATTTTGTGGGCTAGCCATTATCTAATGGAAGAAGGTGGATGAGGTCCTCTTCAGTGAGGACAGTTTCTTGGATAAAATGAATGCAAGAGTATTGAGAGAAAAAAACCCACCAATCCAAGGTGCGTTGTCAGACTTCAACTCTGCCAGGTTTGAACTTGAAGTCTCTAAGCATACACAAAGATCTATGTAACTCTGTGCCATCAAAGCCTACTAAATCAGCTTTGCCGTTTTTACATTTCAAAAATATACATTAATACATCACATGTCATACTTGACTACATATCTATAACGTTCTCTAGCTAGAAATTTGTGACGTGGTTCCAGCTGATCCATCTATCTTTTTTGCTACCTAGATGTTAGTTACATTAGCTACATTCCTGAAATACTTAAAGTCCTTTGTGCTTTTAGTCATATGTTCCAGTATGAATGAAATGTTTGAAATGTTAGTCATAAAAGAACTATCCCTCCAGAAAAAGTACCATTATCTGATACTGCACAAAGTACATGACAAATTGCCCTTAACTTTCAGTCATTTAAGGCTTTTAATTTCTGAATGTAATTGCAAAAATAAAAGCTTTGCTCCTCAAGTTTTGTTAATCACATGGTTAAAAATCAGACAAATATCATCAACAAACCCAGCTCAGCCTGGTCATGGTTACCACCTTCACCAAGTAACTGAACAGATTTCTTCCTTTCCACAGGATGCAAGAACGGTGATTTTTTTAAAATGTAGTAAGTGGTGTTTCATTGTCTTGCTTTATTTTAGTAACCTACTGTTTATTTCTCCTTGCGCTGGAAAATCAGGAAGTCAAAATATAGGTATTTATCTACATTAACAGTAAATATCTCAGAAAAATCTTATTCATCCCCTAATATACCTTTAGTAAATACATTTTTCCATCAACAGCTTCTGCTTTGGCCTTTATTCAAGACACCACCCCTCTGATGTGATGTAATACACTGCATTCACACATTAATTTCCAATCCCAGCTGACGCAATGGTAATGAATGTTTTAGGAAGACAAACAGGTGAATACCTAAATTTGAACTCATGTTGTGATTTCTTGCTATCAGTATCCCATAATCCTGCTTCATTCCCTGCTTTTGTTACCCATTGCCATATCATAGCTAAATGCAGGGCCTGACCATAAAACCTCATCTGCCCAGATGGATTCCTGCGCCTCTCTGGAGCCTGGCACCTCCATTTGGCTCCTTCTTGGTGTGAAGATTTGTTTACAGTCATGCAAAAGTCAGATTAGGGTTGATGTGGGTGAACTCCACAAGGTATTCTACTTGACAGCAAAACCTCAGGCATGTGCACACAGCTAAGCAAGTTCACTAATACTCTGAAACAGCAAGAACCCACCAGCAAATTCATTTCCCAAAATAATATTATGTCAGATCTGCGGATTACACTGATGCCACCAATACTTTCATCACTGGGTATTAAGATTTCTTTTTCTTTCCTTTAATCTTTGAAGATACGACTTTCCACCTGATAAAAATCAGCAAAGTATGTTGATAAGCACATAATCAGCTAGGTCTTTAGATTAGGTTAGATTTGATTTAACATTATTAATTATTCTGCTTTCCAATGAGTAATTCAGCCATGTGATTGCCTACCCAAACCATAGCAGAACATTCACACATATTGTGTAACCTGCAACTGTGCTAACCTGAAGGATTCCTCACAGTATAAAGGTTCAGGTGATAGAAAACTTGATGAAGTATGCAGGAATTTCTTCAATAGCTACAGTTATCTGTAGGCCAACATCTGGATACCATGTCCAGTTTGAAAGATAGGACATACAAGAACCAAAGCAGAAGAAGAAGAATTGGATTATATTTCCTGAGCACATCATAACATCGGTAGCTTTCATCCTTTCTGAGCAATAAAACAGTTGAAGCTGAAGTGTTAGAGTAGGGCAGAGGAGGAACCTAAAGATGAGCACAAGAAGACATATTCCCAGCTAATATAAACAGCTCCATTGAAGCAAAAAGACAAGAAAGTGTGGTCGCAGGAATTACAAATCTTTATGTCAACCAAGGGTGCAGTCAAGAGAGTCTTATAAGCACATGAAGAACACCAAATATTTCTCCATAAATTTAAACCCAGACAGGCCCATTAAAAGATTAAGCCTAGCTCTTGTATGACATACTCCATCTAACCACATACTGCACCCATGGGCTGAGTGTAGGAGTTCAGGTTTGACTAAAGCTCATCTTGCAGAAATGCATAGAGTCCTGATTTGAAAACGTCAAGAAATGGAAGATCCAGTCCTTTCCTTCAGGACTCTACCTCAGATTTAAAAAAAAAAAAAAAAACAAACAACTAACAAAAACACAAAACCCAAGCAACAATCTAAACAAAACCCACAACAAAACAAAACAAAAAAACAAGCTGTTTTAGTGACAAAACTTGATTTCAGCTTCCAGCCCTTGTTTCTGATTATGCCTTTCTCTGCTAGACTGAGAAGAGTTCAACACCCAGTGTTTTCTTTCCTGGAAGTATTGCTGTTTCACAGTCAAGTCATCCTTGTATCTTTCTTGCTAAATTAAGCAGGTGAGTATTCTTAGGTTTCTCTCTGTTGCTTCTGCTTAAAAGAAAGGAGTTTGCTAACTAGGCTGAAAACACGGCTAACAATTACAGTTTGCCCCTAAAAAAGGAGTAAATTAAATAAGTTAATCAGTAAAGCTGACAACTTTTTTAAGGTGAAAAGTGGCAAAGAAGAGAGAAAACAAATTCTGATAAAAGCATCAACCCAGACATACGATGGGGAGTTCCCTGTGGTCTGTGACTCCAGCATTAGATGTGCCATCAGGGTAGGGCACTGGCCTGGCAAACAAAAGGGTCCAAGCAGCAGCAGCTCAAGCTGAGTGGAAACCCGTGGGTTTGTTGCGTTCACTGTCTGTGTGTGTGTGTTTTGTACACGCTTACTGCTTGAAGAGCAATGATGATTTTCAGAATGATCACGGTATGTTCCAAAGCTGAAGCTATTATGAAAATACTCACCCAGGATCTTATTTAAACAGTCACAGGTTGAACCCGCGTTATTAATGTCAGTGGTCCCCGTACACAGAAGCAAGGTTGGAGTAGACAATATAGGCCAAGTTATTGATGGGTATTTATTTACATACAGATCAGATCTAGTTATTTGGTTCTCCCACACTAGTGGCCAAATTGCAGTTACCCATCAGAGCCACACATGACTTCAGAAAGCAAACAAGGCAAGACCACATCTTCAGCTGCTGTAAATTAAAATCAGTCAATTACCATATTAATCTCAAACCCAAGTGAGATGGCTGGAGCAGTTACTGCTCACAGAGGCTGCCACTGGGGCAGCCCAATAAAATGCCCCTAAACCACTGCAGTTTACAGAAAGGCATGTGAAAGTAAACATTTGGTTTGGGGTTTCAGCCATGGTAGTTCAAGATCAGCTTCACCAGCATTTCAGCAGGATGATGGCCACCAGGAGAGAAATGGGAAGGACAGCCAGAAGCAATAACTGCCTCGGTCATCTCAGTTCAATCTGTCTGTGTTCATGAGTGACCTTCCCTCTTCAGTGACAAGCATAAATACCTTCAATGACAATTTTAGTTGAACAGCAGGTGCTTGAGAGTAATTGTTTTACCTTTATTTATCTAGTATTTTAGTTAGCTGAATGCTGAACTTACAACCCTAGTTCATCTACTGAATGATGCAATTCTTTTGCTTATTATGAGCTAAACATTGTAGTGTTCTAACCAGTATTTATTAGTTTTTCCAGAAATCCTTTCATTTATTAAAACAAGTGGATGGTCCTTTTTTAGCCCTACTGATTATCAACGTTTCTTACGCTTCAACAGATTACCCAACAAAAAAAAAAAAAAAAAAAAAGATCATTAAGGAATGCAGCAATAGCTGAAGAATCATTTCTAGATTTACTTAGTCAACACACAGGAACATGGAGACACTCCCCTTTTCATTAACCTAGGAGCCAGCTTGGAGATGGCACAGGGAGTTTCACAACACTTCCTTTCTGCACAGATGAAAGGCTGCAGATTATTCAGTAGTGAAGGTGAGCCAGGGGAAGACAGGAACATCCAGGATGACAAGGCTGTCCACACCCATTAGCAATTTTTAACCAGAGGACTGAGCCACACACAAATATGTGCCAGCTACCTCTGTGAAATTATTTCTTTTAGATGGTTCAAGGACAATGCTGCAAAGACTGCAGAGGAAAATTTTTAGAAGTCCACGTGAAGAGCCACCACCAAGCGGCTGGCACTTCAGTAGAGATGTTGATGAGGTTGGTCCAAGTATCTTCAGATGAAGCTGAGACAAGAGGCTGCACACTTAAGGAAAAGTTTCTTGAGGCATTTGAGGACATTGTATTTTTCTATGTCTCTGGTGCTGTGCAAGACATTAGTGGCATTATATGCTTTACTTGGAAGAAAACATTAATTTCATGGCAATAATGCATATACAGTCAAAAATGCCCTTGCTCCACTACACACATCTCTCACTCCCTCATGCTAACCAACACGACTACAAGCAGAGATATACGTTCTTCCTTTCTCCCCCATCCATCTTTCTCTTCTCTCGAGACGTCATGTACTTAGTCTGGCAGCTCTGGAGCAGTCAGTTTCACAGACATACTTGGCTCATCCCACAAGTGGTTAACCAAGACATCAATAAACTACTCAGCAGAGGACTCCGGAGATTTACCTCTGCTGAGTTCTCCCTTGTGGCTGGATTCCAGCAATGTGAAGCCAGCTTCTGGCTCTGGGTCTGTGAGGAGATGGCCGGAGACCCGGACCCTGGTCTCTGGCTCCCTGCAGGCTGCACACAGAGGTTTTGGCTCTGGGGCCCCAGAACACATTGCCTCCTCCTCGTTTGCTTTGGCTTCTCTCGGACAGCTGGCCTGAATCTTCCCTTGTTTCTGTTGCAATAATGGTTTGAGGAGCACAGGGTCAAGGCAGGCCAGGAGACCTGGAAGGCTCTGGCTGGAATAATAAGGGATTTGTTCAGCCAACAACAGGCAGCAGGTTTGACACTTTTCCAGTACTAGGGCCATGCTAGAAAAGGTCTGAGGTTTTAACTCCAGGGCTACAGATGGCAATTCAAAACCTCCTCATGTAGATGCACTTTTTATGGGCCAAAACAAGCCCATATAAAAGAAGTTTCTGCCAGAACAGTTTCTGCCAGGTCCCCAAGCAGAATAAACAGAGCACTTCTGTGAGGGGATAAGGGCATGCTCACAACAGCTTGGGTCAGTCTCAAAGCATTGCCTAAGATCCCAGAGCCCTACCCGGTGTTTGGTACACCAGCAGAAGCTCCTCGGGTGGATCTGACTGTCAGCCGACCCAAAAGGAGTGAAGCAGGGGCTGTGCAGCAGTGAAGTCAGTATCACATCATGTAACCAGGGGACCCCCAACCCCCTTGGTTGCACTCTGATGTAAATCCAGCCCCTTCAATCAGTGTGATTTTCCCTTTGGAGACCAATGAGCAAGGATGACTGATACACAAGAACAGAACACATTGAGCTAACTGTGGGGGTTAAACCTACCTCTCCACCCCCCTGTAAGCATGAGTACTAACTCCAAGAGGTGAAGGAACTCTCTCCTCTCCCTCCTGGCTGGTTCCCATTTCCTCCCAGCTGTCCCCCTCCTGCCAGCCTGGGAGCTCCTCAGACCAATCCAGAGCTCACTTCAGTGAACTGAAGTAACACAAAACTACCCATTACTTTTTGCTGGGCAGCTCGGAACAGAGCATTAAATCAGCTCTCAGAGGAGTCTGCCTCCTAGAAAGTCATGAAGGGTTCCAGTAGCTGGAGTGGAAATGTGATAAACCTGACCTTGAAACAAGATGCTGTTTCCTGGGGGTAAGGATGATTAAACACTGGAACAGTTTGCCAAGCGAGAGGAGGATTCACTTTGCTTAGATCCTTTACAACAAGATTAGATCTCTTTATCAAACCTATGACTTAATCCCATTTTGGGGGAGAAGTTCTACAGTCTAGAGTGGAGGGTAGGGGTGAAGTTTGCTAATCACTGCCTCCTTGACCTGGAGTACATCTGTCTCTGAACATATCATAACTAATGACAGTTGCGCAACAAGATCAGAAATGTTTACTCCTTCCTCCAGCACACCCTGCCTCAAAAAAAAAAAAAAAAAAAAAAGGGGTGAGGAGAATGCTGAAGGACCTATGGATTTCTGTTTTTTCTAACCCTACATGTGAAATTTCACAAGTCAGATGATAGTTTAACAAGCAACATTAGAAAAGTGTCTCTTCTACCAAATGTCCTAGGGATATGAGGTCACCCTTGAGTGCAAGTACTCTCTGGTTTCCAAGCACTGTGTCTCCTGATACAAGTGGTGGCTTTCCCCAGTAAGCTATGCTGGCCCCCGAGGTCCCGCAGTAAGAATGAGGTCAAGTCACCTTGCTGCCAGTGTCTGGGATGAGGCATGAGGTGAGCAAGTGAGAGACTCTCCCATGTAATACATGAGACTTGACAAGTCTGAATGTAGCCAAGTAGGTTTTAGACCTTCCAGGGATTACCTTCAAGCAAGTTGATTTCCATCAAAGGTGACACAGCTAATCTCTTCTCCCCCATGCCCTTCAGGGAAGAGGAGCAGAAAATGAACCTGGTTTACAGAGTAGTTCATATCATGGCTAACAGCATGTTCCTACTGCATTAGGCCTCTCTGTCCTACGCCTGGGCTTCACACTCCTCTTTGTCGAAAGAATATCAGCTCATCCTCCAAATAAGATAGAAAATGAAGGAGAAAAGAAGCAAATTAGAAATTTCATAGCCTGCAATCCCTGCGAGAATGATTCTTTTTCAACTAGTGTAAAATATTCTGCAACTCTAAAACTCATTACATATCAGACCAACAGACATTTATACTTCTGGGATTGTTACACCATCCATACCAGCACTAATCTAACTATGTATGGTTCACAGATTTTAAGGTCAAATGTTTAGGATCATCCAAGCAGTATAACACAAACCATTGAATTTCAGCCAGAATCTCACCCACATCAGTTCTGTACATTCAGTTCAGTAGATTGCTTGGTCAACAGCTTTCAGCTCAGTGAGATCTTTGATTTCTATACAGACAGTTCCTTTCTATTTCCTTTGAAAACAATGACTAAAATTAAACAGGAGACAACAACAAAACCATCTTCCTCAGCGCAGCTCCCTCCCCATCCCAGAAAGTCAGTGAAAAATACTGAGTAATTTGCACCAGAGGCACTCAGATTTCATGCAAAATGCCATAAAGTGGAAAATACCTGGTGACAACTCCATACTGGAGATGCTGCAGCCCTCAGTGGCCTTATATAAAAAGCCATAATACACATAAAAGTCTAATGTGCCTTCAAAATTATCTCATCTTTTATTTAGAGGTTATTTCACCCTTTTCTTCCTTTATCGCTCTTTATATGAGTGAAGTGAGGAAGCTGGACAAAATTGAGGCAATTTAGGTTACTAAGTGGAACTAGAGTTTATGGTCAAACTTAGGTTCTGAATTCCCCGTCGCCACCCTCACAGCCAACCCACCTCCGCTTTGCAGTCAGCTTTATGTAGGTGTTTCTTCTCAGCTCCAGATCCCACCCTCTGCCTGTTGATAAGGCTGTCTACTAAAAGTGGAAAATACAAACAGAAAGCTATGGAGGGCAGGTGGATGATGGATAAAAATAGCAGTGGGCTTTTTGTAGTGGTGTCTTTTGTACCATTAGAGTGAAAATTTTGGCAGCATTTCTATTTCATGGGGTCAGTATCTTTAAGGGGGAGCGACACATGTACACAACCCACCCCCTTCCATCCCCCCCCCCCCCCCCAAAAAAAAAAAAGGCTATAGGCTGAGTTTTTGGCATGTTAGTGAAATGAGTTATAAATCAGCTTGAACTACGCAAAGACAACACCCATGAAAACAGTGGAAAACCCCTCTTGGAGCACACGATGATGGAGGACGCAGGAGAGAAGTCATTCTGCCACTCCCAGCTACAACTTGCTTGGCAGCCTGAACTCACACTCCTTTTCTCTACCATTCTGTTGTCTCCCCTCCACCCCTTACCTATTTCGAGGCTACTTGGAGCAGGCTGTCTCTATCTGCGCAGCACCTGGAAGACTGATTATGATCTCTAGGCTCTACTGTAACATAAATAGTGAGACTCCACTTGGCTCCAAGGCCCACATATCTCACCAACTACTAAGTTAAAAGTTCCTACTTGGAAAAAAGAAAAAAAAGGGAGCTATTAATTTTAGAATTAGCAGTAGCAGCAGATCCACAGCTAATATTTTCCCATGTAAAACAGAAATAGTGCTGAGGAGCAAGATGCAGTCATTGAGGAAAAAATACCAATATTATTTTTTCTTCCTCTCCAGAAAATTCTTTATACTTCCAGATATCTCTCCTATGCTTGCTGGTATAAATTATCCTTAAACCTATGGGGATTAAGACAACATTTGCATAGAGATTGATTGTCTCCTAACGGTCTGCTGTAGCCTTCCAGTGAAGCCGCCAATACTGAGTATCTTCCAAGACCAGATCCCAGACCCTTGTCTGCAGTTCTCACTCTGCTCCAGCATTTCTATTGCATTCTGTTCCTCTGAAGGCCTTTTCCAACAACTGTTATAATCTGCCAGTGATATCACTGATGCCCACCCCCTTCATCTGGACAGATATGGAAAACTTTCTGCAGCTGCTGAGCAAGCAGGTTTTGCTGGCTCTTGTCTCTTAAACTGACAATAAAAAACCCAAACAGCTCCAGATCCAAATATCCAAGCTCTGACTTTCAGTAGAACTGAATTATGCAGTGAAGTCAAATTCTGAAATTTCAGTTCAGATGTAGTTTAAATGCAAACCTGTGGCTTTCAGACTTATGATACACCTAAGTGGCAACAAACCAAATGTTTTCTGAAGTTGACTGAGAAATTAATTAGTCCCTTCAGGTAGATATTCTTCTGTTTGCTTTAGAGGATGACACAGATGTAGCTTAACTCAGTAGCTAATCAATAATTTAATTTTGATTCCTAACTAAATGAAGCTTGATAAATATCAGACACTTTTAAATTGGGTTTAATTAGTGTTTATGCATGTATTTGAGGGCTCTGATTCACAAACTGTGGCAACTCCATGCTGAAGCAACCTAACCTTGTGTTCTGCTAGAAGCTACTGCCCTGTGACCATTTCAGAGGCAGCAGATGGCCCTCAGACATGCAGGACTTGGTTGCCCTCATCCTAACGGGAAGTAATCTCATAAACCTTATCAAGATGCCTGCATTCAAAGGGAGTGATGTCGGTGATGTGGAGGGGGAGAAAGGGACATCAAAGAGGCAGCTGGGGAGGGGCCCAACTTTGAATTTCCAACTGTGGGTAAGAGGTGGTTCAGGAACAGCTGATGAGAGTGATGAGCAGCACAGAAAGACGTCAGCACAGGGAGAGATGGAAGAGATTGCATCTCTTTCCTTCGGAGACTATGCAAACAGGGAGTGACATAAAGGAATTAATAGTCTAGAGAAGCTATGGGTACCGACCATGTCTCCCAACACACAAGAGCTCCTACCAAACCAGAGACAAATGCAATTCAGCAGATGGATATTTTAAGGGTGAAAACACTGCAGATCCCATTCTCATCATTGGTCAACACCAGAATGATATCAGAAAACAAAGCACAGCCATGGTGATGGCTCCCAGTTGGCCTTATAGAGAAGACTACTCTGCTCCAGGGAGAAGGAAGGCTGAGCACAAGCCATGCCATGCCTCTTGCCCCCTGGGCTGGAGCAGGCCCTGGCCTGCTTTGTGCGCCAGCACAGACACAGCCGGTCAGGTGGAGAAATTAGCTGGAATCCAAAAGGTGTGAGATTCTTATCAGGACCCAGCATTGCACTCAACAGGGAAGGAAAGCACGAAGGCAGAAGCCAACCACACGCTGTTGAAGATGACAAAGAAACGCACTCTAGGGACACATTATTCCTGACACTTGCCTAGTCCTCTTCAGAAGTCACCAATATCAAGGTCTGTTGAACCATTGGGCTGACAGTGCAATTCTCAGGCTTCCATGCTACAAAACTGAAGCTAAGAGCCACCACTTCCCAATGGAAATTATCACAACCCCACCAGTTAACTAGCTCTGTCACCTTATGGCTTTCCTAGCTGTAGTATGCACATACATAGCGCATATTGGTCTGGTGTGGAAAAACTACATCCCATGGGCAAAGGAAAATATGCTCCTAAATGTGCAGTTTTGCCAGTGTAACCACATCGGCCCTTAGGATCTCTGCCTGGAAAGCTGCTGTACTGGAAGTCCATGCTTCTTCATGCTATGACATAATGAGGGTGCGCATTTATCTATCATACTTCACTTTAAATAAATATCAATATTTTTTCCTCTGGGCTCTCCTTTCTCGTTTTGTCAAGAGCAGCGATTATATCAGAGCTAACATTATGATGCAAAATTAGAGGGAAGTAAATGCATTAGAAAGGTGGCATCACCTGAAGAGATGTGATGGCTCCTCACATTAGCTCAAACATCTTTCTCCCTGAAGTCTGGCCCTAGGTGTAAATTGAAGAAGCCTGACGGGACATAAAAAGAAATATTATCCTGTTGACCCAGTTTTCATAGAGAGCAGTGTGTATAATTATTTTGGCCACTTGCAGTTGATAAACCAATCCCATGTGAGGTTAAAAATTATCCAGGCATTTACTGGTGACACAGCAGTATGCTAGAAACCTGCACAGCAAACCTGCTCAGCCACAGCTGTGCTGGAGGGAGGTGTGGTGAGGCATGATCCAGGACTGATATAGCTCTGCTTATAGATGTTCTCAGCACAGAGAAAGCTCTACAGGCTTCTGCTTAGATGGGGTTTTTTGTTCAAAACCAGTAAAATAAGTGATATCACAAATACCTTCTTTTGTGATAAGGTAGGAGCTGCACAAGGGCTGTGTGTACTGTGCTCCAGGCTGCAGGAATATCAGCATTTTTAAGCAGTAAATAAAACACTCTTGGAACTACTGCATTGCTGCAGGAAAACCACTCCCCATGGGAAAATTTATAGTACTAACAGTGCAATTTTGTCTATAAATAGCATCAGTGCAAAGGATTTCTGCCGTAAAAGCTGTGACACAGAGTGCCCCTTCTTCAGGCCCCAGCAGATGCCATCGTGCCTGCAGAAGTCCACAGCAGAGACTAGGAGGAATTTGCTGAGATAGCATCCTCCGTGTTTGTGCTGATGATGCCACTCCTGTACATTACCAGGCTATGATCATCTGCGCCAGGGACTGCAGTGCCGAGCTCAAGCGGTTGAGGTTCACACAGCATGTTTTCTCCACGGACGAGGCTGGTGGTCCCAAAGCAGCGGGGCAGCACAGGTTGGGCTGCCAGGTGTGAACACAACCTCCAGATGTTCAGTGGGTTCTGCAGCCCTGGAAAAAGGTTTCTGAAAGAAATCCAGCATGGTACAAATGCAGCCCCTCACAAATCACTGCCCTGTCACTCCCTTTTGTCATCCCTCACACAGCCTTGGTGTCCCTTCCCTCATTTCTCAGATTTTCACTTTATTTCTTCACAGGTTAAAAAGGACTAGAAGACAATTTATGTATCTATATAATTTTGGGTTTATGTAGAGCACAGAATCTTTTTAGACCACCCAACTGGGGTGTGAGAGACAAGGATTTATATGTTTTCATTTTTCACAACTAAAACATATTTCTTTTTTGTATTTGATGTGTTGCAGAGACTCAGTGAATCCTTAGAAATAAATAGAGATACAGCTGATACTAATTCTTTTAAAATTAAGTGACATACTTGGGAAAGCACTTTCCCTGTAACTTAAGGCAAAAGCACAAATAGATATAATTATATAGGCATAACTTTCTATTCTGTCTTCATTTTGTTTATGTCATTTGGGAAGGGATTTAAATTCAGCCAAAACATTCCAATTTCTGTTGGGAAAAAAAGGTGAGATTCTTAAGATAAATGAGAGTTATACTACACAGTCTAATACGGTGGTATTAATGGTAATGGTATAATGCACCATACAAAAGAATCTAATACCTGCATCTTCCGTTACAGCTTATATCCTGATTTCATACAAAATTGGAGTAAACTGTTAATAGCAGTGGACTTCCTAAAGATTTACGCTAAATTAAAATATCTTCATCTGCTCTTAGTGTGCAGCCGCTAATACTACTCCAATACAAACACAACTGAACGGTAAACCAGCTCATTATATCTCAAGTCTGAGCTAAGTAATGAGTGTGCTACATTAAAAACATCAGTACAAGGAAGTTTTCCTTTAACAAGATTTCCTCAAGACTGGACACCTAATAAACAGGGTTTATTCATGATACTGAACCATTTTCCAGGAATTATTCCGATTTGCACTCAGGTACAGAAAGTACACATTGGACGTAAGTATAATGTGTATCCATGGTTTGATGGGTCTGTGTGGTCCATATCCCCATGAGATACCATGTTTATAACATGCTTTAGTCATATCTACCAGGGAAACCCAAATCATGCTCCCTGTGACACAGCTAGTGACAACACAGTCATAGGGACATTTCTGCTCAGCAAGCCAAGCACAATACAGGTCCCCTGCTGAGAAGAAAATACTTTCCCTGCCCCCAAAACTAACCAGAAATTATCGCACATTGGTCCTTGTTTGCTCAGTGCCAGTTTGCTGTGGAGGCCAGGCCCAAATACAACCCCAGCTGAATCTTCTCTGACGGCTAAAGCAGTGTCATCGGGCCCCCATTGCTGCACTGCTGGTACTGCTGTGCCCCGGTGGCACTCAGATGCCACCCAGTGCCAGCTTGGCGTTGACAGCCACCCTGCATGAAGTGCTGTGGGTAGGAGAGGAGGGTCTCATCTCTTCCTTTGCTTCTGCTTTCATCCTGCAGAAATTGTGCTTTTCACAGCTCGGTTATTAAGGCAGATGGTTGCCTGCAGAGCCCAAGGCAAATGGACAGATGGGCTCTCCTCCCCTCAAAACTACGAGCAAGAGCTTGCTGACCTTGCCTGTTTTCTTGGCTGACATCAGTCAAAAAAAACTTTACCATAGCTTCCATTCCTGTTTCCACCTGGGGTAAACTGGGACCAGCACAAATCTTAGTTTTTCTTGTCTACCTGCAGAGACCCAGTATCAAGCTATGGCTTGCCACTCAGCAATGAACCTGAACTAGTCCTAAATTCAATGGTGTTTTCACCTCCTTTTGAACTTACATTGCTCCCCTGCTACATTTGTTCCCAGATCTGATCAGGCAAGAAAACATTCAGTGCTTCACCTCTACATATATCAAGCAGCACATTACCTTTGTTCATATTAATAATTACATGTATTTATGACACCATAAATGCTTAGAAGAGCCTTCAGGATCCATGTGGCTTGGGAGAAGGGAAGAAGAGATAGCAGAAAATATAAAGGAAAAATGGATATGGGAATATGCTGACCTCAGAACAAATTTAAACTGGCACTGGTACAAGCTCTCACATGGGAGTAACTCTGATCCATCACCTGGTGACCAGCTCCATCTCATGCTTTTTCCCTGGCGGTAGACATGAGAAACTACAGAAGGAAGAAAAAATAGATGTAACACAACCAGTGCTGCAAAACCCTGAGAAATTTCAACCCTCACCCCCCAAAGCCACGAAGGGATCACCTGTGTGGAAAGACAATATGCAGAACCTCAGGGAGGGTTAGCTGACTTCTGGCAGTCCCTTCTGACCTAAATTTTCTATGATTCAACTCATGAAAGTAGGACAGCGGGGAAAAATCCCAAAATATCCTCATGGTGAGAGCTGAAAACATCAGTTTGGTCCATTTGAAACATATACAGTCCCTTCTCCAACCTCTGCAACACAATTTCTCATATCGATGCTGTGGGAGACAGAGCCAGAACAAGGACACAAGCAGGTACTTGGTAGGACATTGAGGCCTTTGCATTTGGACCAGAAAGTATCGCAACATTTTAAAAATTGCACCAGAGTCAGTGAAAAGAAGGCTGTAGAAACTTACTGAATATGACAGACCTGCCCCAAAGGCTTGTGAGCTTTAGCAAACCCCTCAAGAAGCCTGGTTTGAAACAGGAATTTGTGACAGAATTCCAAGGCAACAGCTTTACCGTAAACATTTTACAGTGAAGTCAATCTGCTTTCCTTCCCTCTTTTATAGTAACATTGCCTCGTGTTCGTTCCCAAAAATCTGTTCTTTGCAATGCTTTGCTGTCCTACAACCTTCCACTCAAAAATCTCAAAACATCCAAACAGCAAGGAATATTGCATCCAGAAGAAGCAGGAGTGGAAGAAACAGGCAACGCCATGGAGTACAATGGCCCAGCAATATATTTTGGTGTTATGAAGCTAATATGATTTCTCGGTAACAACAGGGCAGACCTGCTGAACTGAAGAGGAAAACTGCTGGCTTTTAGCTCACAGAGTTCTTGACTCACTACTGAGCAAAAATCCCTCACCCACTTGCTGCAGTCAGTCCTGCTCCACTCCAGCTAGGGAATCACACAAGTGGCCCGTTACGAGTGAAAGCTCTTCTCCAACTGCCTATATGGTCTCCATATCAGAAGACTGTAGGTGAAAATGGGATGCAGCCTTGTCTACAGGGCTCGGTCTAAAAAAAAGGATTACTCAGGGAGTGGAAATCTAGCACAGAGTTGGGAATTTAAGAACCCCTCTTTAGCTCCCCATCAAGAGTGGGATCAGCAGGTGGGACCCACAATGACATCACTGTCCATGCCGAGTTTACAAGCACCCTCAGGTATGCCTCTGAGCTCCCAGCTACCCGCACTTCCATCTTATTCCCAGAAACTCTGCCTAAGGCAATGAGGGGCACCAAAGTTTGAGCTCAGTAAGAATATCAAACCATTTCCATGTCCCAGATTTTTCCCTTCCCACTCCCCTTTGGACACTGGTCTAGCCCACAGTCTTTCACCCTGCAACCTATTTTTATCTTCCCTTCAGAGCATTTACACTAGTTCAAACCCTCCAGCTCCCTCGAGTGCAGGCTGCTGGCCTCTATTTACACGTCATCTCCAAAGCTTTCATTTGGCAGACAGTCTGGAAAATGCCAGCGTGTTACATTAACCTGCATTTCTTTCTTCATTCACCATTCTTAATCAGTGTTTGGGAATGTATTAACATGGGGCTAAGCCACAAAGTTTGCATCTGGGGTTTTCTCATGTTCGGAGGAGCTGAGCTAGCACCAGAGCCTGGCAAAGAGTCACCCCTTCTTCACGTAGCACCTGAAAGCTAGCATACAGCAGCGACTCCCTGTTACAGAATTCCCTCTTCTGCTTGAATATACAGTCACTGATTTTTTCATCCCTGCTTTCCCAACCCTAAGCCACCAAGTAGTCATTCGGTCCAGATACTGAAGCTTTTTCAGAATCTACCAGCATTTGTAGCTTAGTCAAAATCTTTGCCTTCAGGCAATGATGTAACAAAAAGGGAGCAGGGGTAGTAGATGTGTTAACATTATATCTTTCTATAGCCACCTTAGGAATTAATATATGAGCCAGTTATTACTGAGTTTCACGTGTATGTGCGATAGATAAGTCTAAGTTTGCAGCAAGATAGTTACTCCGATACCACAGGCTCTGAAATAGCTGCAAGGTCAAAGAGAGGTGGCAGAGGAGACAAGATGACCTCCTCTGCCCTTCCTCAGGTGGCCCATCTCACCAGCCAGGTGCTAGGAGGCAAGTTGAGGTCTGAACTTCACACACCGCGATATCATAGGGAAACTTGTGAGTAACAGTCAGCATAACCAAGTGAACAGCCCTGCTAAGGATAACTACCAGACCCAGCACTGTGTCAAGGACAGAAGTTACTAAGGCAAGCTACCAGCACACATCTGTATATGACCATCCCCCCTCTTCTTCCCCCAGATCTTGCCCTTAGGTTTTCAGCAGTACCAACCCATTTGGCAGTAGGGGTAGGTCTACACTTCACCTTTTGTGCAAAGCAGTAATGTAGCGATGCACTGACATATCTGAGGCACTCAGAGCTACCCAGTTTATTGTACAGGCCCTTCTCCACCAATTGCTGATCTTAGAAGACACTGTAAAACCTGTATGGGCAAAGCAAGGTAAGTGAATTTTGTCTAAGCGCTGAGCTGCCATGGGACCACAGGTACTGAGGTCTGCTGGCTTAAAGTTGTTCAATATCTGTCTTGATCATAGTATTGCAGGCACGTAACGATACCTACACTCCTTATGCTGTATAATTTTGAGTGACCTACAAATGAGTTCTCCAATTTTCCAAGTACAGAAAAGCTAAGGGCGGTTGGGAATCTTCATCACACAACATAATCCAGGAGATTTCCCATTTTTGGACTCCTGGAGAACCTCATCTACTCAGTGTTTGGCAAACAGCAGCTTCTGGGACTCTGAGGGAGGTGTATAATAACTCTCATGTTGCCAGCAGTGCAGGAGAGAATGACCAAGAATGTAAATGTAAGGGTGATCTCGCACCTTCCAATTAGAAATATCATGACTAAATTCCACAGCACACACAGACCCTTCGACTTCATAGACATAATATCATCAGAGATCATTCTCTTTTTGTTTTGAGGGAAAAAAGCCAAAGGAAGCTGAGAAAAGCATAAACTTAAGGCAGACACACTTTCTGGTTAAATATTATAGCACTAACAACATATTAGCTGTAGATACTAGCACGTTGTGGGGGCTGGCATACGTACCCATCTAAACTTCTATCACATGTGTAGGTAGAACTTGATATTCTGAAGCATTCAGTAGTCTCAACTCTTAAATCATACCATTTTTGTGATAGTCCATTAAAAAAAATAAAAAATAAAAAGAAAGAATGCACAGTCCATAGTAAGAAGCAGAGCTAAATGGTCCTAAAGTGATATAGTCTTATTTTTTATTTCTGTTCTCACCAAAAGTGAGATCCATCTCTCATCACCCATTCCCATGACACTCACGGGAGTGTATATCTACACTAGAACTACACTGGAGCTGTATTGGTACAGGAGGGTTATCCTAGATCCTTTAGGCACTATGGTTTGGATCTGCAGATAAGTCCTAATGAAAGTGAATAGGAAGGAGAGATGTTCCCTGCTTCCCAAACAGACAGGCCACGATAGGTTAGAGAAAATCTGGGGCTTCTTAGACTCCCTTGCTGTATTAGTGTATGACGTGTTGGACCATGTATGTTGGTCCTCTAAACCTCCCTCCCCCCTCCCTATTGCACATCTCACAATCCCTCTCAGAGCTAACCAGGCAGTACCATCTGTAAAACATACTTGGCCCTACATGATGGGGTCTGAGCACGGTTAAGTGCCTTTGCAATACAAATGATAACAGTAACAATAATGGTTGTATCTCACTCAGGACCTCTTCTTTCCTTTCTAAGGCTGGGTGTAAATAATGTTCTTATCTTCTAAGAAATACTTCTGGCATCTCTGACTAGGCGATAAGTAGAAAGAAGAGAGACACTCTTAACTGCTGATCAAGAGGGAGAAGAGTGATTAGCATCCTCTGGGGAACACCTTGTTGATGATGACTGCTTTGCATTGTTGAGGTGTAAGAAGCACCTACATTCCTCCTCCAGAGCTCTCAGCTGCTGATGAAGTCAGTTCCACATTAATCCCTCAGCACACTCCTTGTCAGGCCAATTTCTGATCAAAGCTTTTCTTGCCTCTGCAGTCATAATTGCAACCCTCTGTAACCCTCCCCAGTCTGAGAAAGGGACAAAGCCTGAACATCAGTAGGAAAAAGGACTGTATTTAAGCACCACCAAAGATTAAAATAAAACAAAAACATCCTGCAGAGGGACTAATTAACAGAAAGGCTGAAACAATTTTTGGAGTTGTCACACTGGTGGTTGTGGCCACAGTTCCCTGGTAGCTGGGTTTGACAGGCTAGGCCTCAGCAGTCTCCTGGAATTGCCCATCAGTGCACAGTGCACTGCTCCTTCTGGAGATTTAGCCCAGTTTCTGCAGCGCACAGACTTAACCAAGGCAAGAAGCAACAGGCCCAGTGAAACAGCACTGCTCGTACAAGGTCAAAGCCTGGACTAACACGCAAGATTTCTGAAACCCACTTAATCTCGAGGAGTGGATCAATGCAGATGTGTGGGTACAACCCACTGCATTGATTTGCATCGTGAGTACCAACAAATCCAAGCTCTCTCTGTCCTCACCACCCTCAGCAGTGCAAGCAAATAGCATTCATGTGGCTCTGTACCCACGCTGGGATCCAGATCCAGGATCGCAGCCAGACCCAAGATGGTTAGTCTGGGTAGCACCACCATGCAGCCTGACATCTTGCTGAGGCCTCCCCAGCTTGGGCAACAAAACACAGATACAAGGACATGCACATTTAGGCTCTTTCTGCAGAGCAGGATCAAACTGTGCTTTAAACAACTCAGAAAATATCTGTGAAATAATGTCCCTCCATCCCAGACATACTTGGTCTCCTGGCAAAGGTGGGCCCCGAAGTTGTGTGGGCCTGGTTGCACAATATGAAAACATGCCAACCCGATCAGAAATACATCTATATCTAGCAACAACCTACATTTGGATAGTGTAGGAAGAAAATACCACCTCACACTTCCAATTACAGCCCACCTCTTAAATTAGGCAATCCTAGCCCGTAGCAATGTTGTCCTTTCTCCCCAATTCTTACACTTTTCATCTCCCCATATTATTGATCACATGAAACATCCATTTTCGAGTATGGTATTTCCCTTTCTAATAAAATTCAGCAGGAGGTTCCACAGGTTAATTATAAATTGGTTTTAAAAGCATTTACCAAGAAGTGTTTAAAATCCATTTCCCTTAATTTCATTTGATGCAGCATATGTCTTGCAGTGCAAAAGGAAGATCGGGCTTTATTGCCACTATCTGCCAGATGAACATGTTCATCATCAACAGTGCAGGGAGTGATAAGTCCCTTATCTGATACAGAGAGACAAAACACTCCCTCTTTCTTATCAACAAATTGAGTTATCAGCCAAGTGAAGTAGTTTTTAGGTAGCCTTTCTGACTGCATTTTGCTTTTAAATCCATACTGGCAGCAAATGTTCATGGATGTATTTGCCTTTCTTATGCTCATTTCAAAATGCAGCAGCAGCCACAGATAAGAATGCTTCATCTCCCCAAGACATCTGGTCTGAGTGCTGTTAAACAGTTCTGAATTTGCTGGTAAACTAAACTACACCAAAAGTAACAAAAATGATTCTAAAACAATCATGCAAAGAACGGAGAGGAACACTGCATGACCGAAGCCTGCTGACATGACCATCAGTGATGGCTTAGGCCACACTTCTCAGTGCTATCCTTTACTTTTGGTTTCCTGACCTGAGAGAATTAGGACCCAGAAACCTTGAAAAGTGCAAGCCCTGATCTAGCCAAGGTAAGGCTATATAGCTATACCTGGCTATGTATGCCCAAATCCATTCAGAATGAAATGCACAGCAAAATAAATCTAGAGTGAGGGTTGTCAGCCATGTGACATTATGAGGAAACTGTAACAACAGAATGCATTAAAAGGTTTTTGGGTGTGAAGAGTTAGAAGCCATCTGATGTCCTTTTAGAACCCAGTTTGACGGTATGTTCCCCGCTGCCATGATCTGTGCTGTGAGCAGCTACTCCGACAGGCGTTGCACAGAGTAATACCCATGAGAAAGGTGTCAGCATCGCACTAACATGAGCAGAGGACAAATGTGCTCAGTTGTTGGCATGTATTTCTCAGTGATGAAGTCAGTATCATTTTGGTTGAGCGTGGCTGGAAAGTTAACATCATTGGGATAGCACTGGAGAGGATTAATCTCTGACTGCAGGGGTCAACTGTGCTCCTTCCGAGCTCACCAACATAATTTTTAAATGTGGCTGATCTCTTCCATAAACCAACCCCAAGAAGACATGACTTGATAGCAGAAATTCATGGAGGAGACACCTTAAATTAGAAAGGTTTCTTGTAAATACCTACAAACTCCCTGCTACAAGCTCATCTTCCTCCCTCCCATAAAGACATGATCAAACAGGAGCTCCAAGATTAATATAAGGCTTGATGACAAGAACATCATCATTTCACCTGCTGAACAAGACAAGCAAAACCCATGAGTGCTCTTGAGCTTGCTCAGCACAGAGCCAGACAAGGGAGCTCAGACAATCTTCACCAGCAGCTTGAACCAGAGCTACAGATTTTGCATTGATTCAGATGAGCAGATTGCATACGTCCTTCCACCTCCCCCAAAAATCAAATACAATCACCTAAGAGCTGTAACAACATCAGTAACACCTCCAACCTCCAGGGGTTTCCAAAGCCCATACATAACTACTTTTTTAGAGATTCTCCCTCTACAGTGCTTTCTTTCCCAGAATGTTTTCCTGTGGCTGAACCTGTTAATTTGGTGGCAATCAGATGCCTCATCTTTAAAGCAGCTATTTTGCAACCAGTTGCATTATTCCTGGAAGGGTTGTATACTCTCACCTGTTTGTAGACAGGACAGGATTGTTGGATATTAATTCTCGAAGAGACAAGAGATAATTATAATAATGGCCCAGCTGACAATAGTTTCAATAGTTTCCAGCCTCGCTGTCAGCTGGCACATTCCTTCCTCCAGATAATATCTGATACACTCAGATAATTCTGAAGCTGTGCCTCCACAGGACGTGCCATAAGAACTACAGCAAACTCCATACTTCTCTGTTTTCATCCCAAACCTGTGAGGAAGTTGCTATGGAAGGGGTTGTTTATTTTTCTTGAACATTAATAAGAAACCTGCCATCTAATCCTTCCCTCCCTTCCAGCTGTGCTGGTGTTCTGGAGCTCCTTCCCATCCCTGACGGCATTAACGCTGAGCAGAGGGAGGAGGACTTTCTGCACTTGCGGATGCAATATAGCAGAGGCTCCACATGTGTTGGTATGCATGAGGACTCATTCCTGCTGCCTCACACATGATATGTGCAGGACTCAGAACAGGGACCATGATTCAGAAACTCTCCCCCACCAACGCTGAAGGGCTGGAGCAAGGCATGGGAGAAGCTCTGATCCCACTTTGGCTCTGAAGATCAAGGCTTTTAAAATTAAAAAAAAAAAAGTCTTGACAGTGTTGGTACCTGAAAGGATCATTAAGTAGTTGCAAACAGCCTTAATACTTTAAAGAGGACTTAATCAAGCAGAGCTGGGAGGTCTTGACAAGTTGATAATTGCAGCATAAAATTCAGAGAATGTGGAGGCGGTGGGGATGTATGACCGGCCTTCTGGGGCTGATTGTTCTGAAACAGCCCTTCTTTCTCTTTTTGAAGAGAAATTTAAATTACCCAGACATTCAAAAATAACTGTTTATCTTTTACAAGAGCTTTGAAGATCTTCTCAGTTATCATGCCCTTAAATCTGTGCAGATTTCCTGTAATTCACCCTTAATCCACAGCTGGACAAAATTTTCTATCAAGGAATGCCAAACTGCTGGTTTTACCTCAGTCCCTCCCAGTTACCCATGTCAAAAGGTGTTAATTTGTGTAGGAAGGGCCGATACAAACTCATATTTTGGGGGCTGCTTCAAGGGACTTATATTAGTTTACAGGTAGTATATTTAAACAACAAAAATAGCTAGCATTACATAGCTGGTATTGAGATTTTAAAATAGCATGAGCATCTAGATAGTTTTATTTTATATAACTAAGAATAAACTTATCAAGGGCTGCCCTGTTAGAAAACAAACTAAAATTTGATACCCAAGTCACTCTGATGGTTTGAAAGAACTGCAAAGTGAAACTGTCTGTAAACAAAGTTAAATTAACAGCTGTGGTAATTTTACCTCGAAGCAAAAAAGGTAAAGGTTGTAACACCATGGAAAGACCAAAGATGATAAAAAGGATTTTATTCCGTGTATTGAAAAAAGTGAGTTACATTACAGTGAAGATACTTTCCTTTCTTTCGATCCTGATGTCCTCTTCAATTTCAGAGTCACATAGAGCAGGATAAAGCAGGTCAAATAAACATGTGTGTGTCTAATGCCAGGTCACCTTTAAAAACCGCTAATGTTTCTGTTTCACTGAAGACTTGATTTCATATGCAGCTATAGATTGAAAAGTTAACATCTAATGTTTGGTTTCAACAATCAAAAAATGAAAAAAAAGTCCTAGCTCTGAATCCTGTGCAGGATCGTTTCAAATCTCCGTTGTTTGATTTGAAGACTGGTGTTTGCAGGCCAAGGCAGAGGAGCAGTTCAGGCTCTGTCCCAATTCTCTTGACAACAAAACTTACTTTTCTGGGATTTCAGTGGGTTTCCATGAAGGACGTGGTACTCATTACAGTGCTGAGGGAGTAATTTAATATCAGCATGACCCTTTCTTTCCCCATCCCTCTACCCATTTAATTTTCTTCTGTTTCCTTCAATGTGTTGCCCTTTTCCTGGTGGGAATAAACGGCCTGGATTTTTCTATAGTGAGGATCATAGGCTGGCAGATTATGAGAAGCATGGTGCAGAGGAAGAAGCTGCCATGTTTGCTGCAAGCACTCTTGGGCACATTGCTGAGACCATGTGGGAAAGTAAAATAAACATATTACTCCAGATGCCACCTCCACTGACCCCATGACATCACTCTCTGAAGAAGAACATCCACAAGGTGAGGATGCACAGCCTTGGCTTCCAACAGCAGATGAGAGTTTAGGATTCAATATACACTATTCCTGGTTTAAAACTAGTGCCACCTTCTTTTTTTATTTTGTGATACTGTTGTGAACCTCACGTTCATATTTACTGATGACACATCATCCACAAAACCCATTGTTTTCTCCCACACACTTTATTATCGTTCTAAAGACTTGTAGCCCATGGCTGGAGGTGCTATACTAGGCTAGCAATGATGGAATCTGCAGCAGAGCTGGTCCCGTCTGGGTTCATCTTCCACGGGATGTGTATTTAGGTCACTTTTTTTCACCATGGTACACAGACAAGGACAGTGGTCCTCCCAGACGTCTGCATTTCTTCTTCGCACAGGGGAAGTCCGTTGAGAAGGTACTTGCTAGTGCTGCATGAGTCTTTCTGAGCCTGGAAGAGGGGGGTAGGAAGACGTTTTTAATTTAGTCAATTCTGTGCAGCTTGCAGAAATATTGTCAGCTTCTGCCTACACACATCGCACCTCCTATTATTAAAGAAATTAAAGCCACTGAAAGAGATGAAAAAGTAACATGTTTCTTGTCTGGTTTTTATAGTGATAAGGTGAATCCAATTCTTCTTGCCCCTGTAGTACGGACCTGCTTTTTGAACTGGGGTAGCTGTTGGAGACATCATTCCCTGCATGGGTGCTATCAGATGCACACAGGTGCACTAAACCTATTTTAACGGCTGAGTGCAAGGACCATATTTGCTTGGGTAAATTTCTCTCGTACAAGGAGTTAACACTTCCCAAGACTAATTAACATCTGGTTAATGCTCTCCTGTTTCTCACCAGTGGAAGAGCAGCAACCTGCAACGCTGTGGTGAAGTCAAGTGAAAGTTTCAGGAGAAATTTCTGAAGAGAACTACGAATTCGTGGCGACCCTACAACTATTAGACCGCTTATTGTCCACTGAAAAAGAAATTGCAGATGTCTCCTGAAAATAAAACAGTAGTAGGTGGCACAGGCACACATAACATTACAAACAGTCTCAGGGGTTTCCAGATGCAGAGAGGTGTGAAAGCTTTTTCCACCATCTCCACTTCTCTCTCAGGTTTTGCTTTTGTTTCTGCTTCTCACAGGTTCCTGCTCTGCCATCACACATAAATTCCTCCCAGGCTCCCAGCTCAGCCCCCTCCCATTTCCTATATATCACTAAACCCCCCGCGTCAAAACAATCACGTTGACTCTGCTGGCTCCTTAATGTTATACTTGTGTATTTATTCTTTCCGTATAACAGCTATTTTGTCAAAAAGGCCTTTTTACTGAAGATTTATACTTACTGATTTCATACCTTGCCTGTGTTCTTTTATAGCTGGGGCTGGACATAAGAAATCAGAGAGAAATATCTTTCTTCATCCATGCTAAAACTGCCACATAAGAGCTGTGCTGGTACACCTCAGAGTTGGCTCCCCAAGAAAAAGTGAACTTTCAGTCTGCATGAGACCTGAAGAAATCTATAGAGTATTTTAAAGACTGTTTCCTCTGAAGGCTGTATTGTTTCAATAGCACATTTCTTTCAATCCTCCTTTCCTGTTTTTCCATTCATTTGAACACAGGGTATTTTAAGAGTCCATCTGCTCACGTTACTTATTCCTCACTTCAAGTCATAATCCTCTGTGATACTACAGTTAATTGCTCTGCCTATGATTATATTGCAATCACGAATGGGATTATGATTTTCAACCCTATCTGTAGTGGAGTAATTTCAAGACATTTCTGTTCCGGCTGAACTTCAACAGCTTTTACAATTTTGAGGAGGTTTATTGTGTAGCTGGCTATTCTGATGCTGTTCTTAAATAGATAAAAGTGCCCACACCATGTTTTACACTAGTTGTAACTAGATTAATTTGAATCTTGCACCTTTCTGGTTGAGTTCAGGCCTGCCTTTAGTCACGTTATTTCCATTCACTGCAGCAAGGTCTACTATAGACAGAGGGTGATGTTATTTTAAAATAGCACAATGTATTTTAAGCCATTTCTGAGCAAGGGTAAATCCAATTCTGAAAATGTCAGTAGGCGAAGCATCTACATCAAAACTACACAAGAGCACTTGGTTGTTTTATCGCCCTTTCTGCGTAAAGCTGTCCCTTCTTTATGAGCAGGACACGGGACAGGAGAAAATGGTCCAAATTTTGCTTGCAGCTTGCAGCCCTCTGCTCCGGGAGGAGTTTGATGTTTGCAAATACTCTGCCTGTCAAATGCTGCTCAAAAGAAATGGTCGGGGAAAAAAAAAAAAAAAGAAAAAAAAAAAAGGAGGGGGGGGGTATATTTGAAGGAGGGGGTTGCAGCCCACGGGCCCGCGGGGGGGTCGGGGAGCCGCAGGTGCGGGGGGCGGGGGCTGCGCGCTGCCTCCCGCGGGCGCGGGCCGGCCGGGAGAGGGCGCGATGGCCCCACGGTAGCGGCGGCGGCCGTGGGAAGCCGGGGCCGCCCCCAGCGCCGGCGGGCGCTCTCCGGGAGCGGGAGGGGGGGTCCTCCTGCCCGGCGGGAGCCGCATCACACCCCCCCGAGGGCCTGTGCTCGCCGTGCGCTTAAGGGAAAAGCTGGGGAGGGGAATAAATAAATAGACCTGTAGGAATAAAAAAAAATCCCCGCGGGGTGCCCGCGATGGGGAAGGGCCAGCCGCATGGAAGCGTTTGGGGAGCGGGGGGGCACACGGGGTGCCCCTTCATCTCCCGCGGGTGCGAAGCCCAGCGTGGCCGGGGGCGGGCGGGAGGATGCGCGGGGCGCAGCTCACCGGGGCTGGCGGGGGAACCGCAGGTGCGTGAGCTGCGCCCGCCCGGGCCGCGGAAGAGCGTCGGGGGTGTCCGTGCGGGTCGCCGGCCGCTAACGGTTTGGCGGGGCCGCGGTCCCGGCGGGACCCGCCTGCCCGCCGCGATGGGGGGGGGGCGCCCCGTCGGGGCCCCGCAGCCGCCGCGGCTCCTCTCCCCTCGGGGGTGACCCAAGGGAAGGGGGGGAATCACCCTGGGCAGGGGGAAGGGGCGCCGGTGGGGGTCAGAGTGGGGGAGGCACAGGCCGGGGCGGGGGCACAGCTGGGGCCGGTCAAAGGGAGCGTGGCTGCAAGGTGACCCCCGTGGGGCTCTGCCTCCGCCCCCCCGCAGCCTCCTGCTCCCGGTTTAATCCTCAGCAGGCGCCGGCAGAGGCGGGATAATCGAGCGGCGACCGGGGCGGGGGGTGCCCGAGCCACACACGCTCCTTTGTGCCGGCAGCCAGCGCCTCCCCCGCCGCCCCTTAGCCACCCCACTGCCCCCCCGGGGCCGGCTCGCCCTCGGTGCGCGCCGAAGCCTTTTTGAGGTGGGGAGAGGAAGGCGAAGCCCCTTCCCCGGCCGCCGCCATCGGGGGGCATCGCGCTCTCCCTGCTGGAAAGCTGGTGGGAGGAGGGGAGCGACGCGGGGCTGCCTTTTAATCCCTACTCGGGTTTTTTTGTTTTTTGTTTTTTTTTTACTATGTTTACTTCCGACCTCTCCTTGCGCAGCTCGTAGTAAAAAGCCCCCCAAAAATATAGTAAAATAAATAAAAAGGGCCGCGGAGCGCTGCATCGCCTCCCTCCTGCCCGGCGGAGGCAGGGAGAAAACAGTCACCGCAGATCTGTCCGCAGCCGAGCGGCGGAAAGAGGAGCGGTGGGCACAAGAAGCGCGGAGGAGTAACGCGGAGGAGTAACGCGGAAGCGACGCGCCCGCCCCCTCGCGGCGCGCCCTCTCCGCGGTTGAAGCGCGGAGCTTGCGCGGCTGCCAGCGGCGGCGTACACAGGGATCCACGGTACTGCCCCCGCCCCGCGGCGCATCCCGCCCACCCTCTTCGTGCGCTTTAAAGGAGCAAAAGCAACTAAACTTCTTTTGTACTGGACAGAGCGCGCCGCGCCGCCTTGGACCCTACAATCTGCTGCACGCCGGGAAGGCGGCTTCTCTCCGCGGCTCCATGTGGTTTTTTTAAACCGTGGTAGAAGAGAGCTACGTTCTCTCGGCGTTTTGTCTTTTTCTTTTTTTTTCTTTTTTTCTTTTTTTTTTTTTTTTTTTTACCGTCCTTTCCGGCGGTTCTTCTTATTTTCTTGTTACATTTTTTTCCCCTTGTTTTGTCGTTCCTCGCACCGCCCGCAGTAATTGCTTCCCTACGTCTCGCAGCTGGCGCGTTGGAGAAGCCGGTGAGTTGCGGGCCCCATCGTTCGTTTCCCCGCGGTCGTGGCGTTTGGATTGACACGGGCTGATTGACACCCGGGCTGCCGGCGGGGCTGCGCTCCGCGGACGTGGATATCGACGGTCCCTCCCGAGGGACGCTCGCTTCTGCCGGGGCACTGGCGTGCCCCATCCTTTTTCCTGCGCTCGGATTTTAAATTTTTTTTTTTTTTTTTTTTTTTTTTTGAGGGGGGGAAGCATTTGTTTCTCCTGTATATGCGCGGGCAGGCTATGGTTATTGCACATGGCTTATATGCATATATACATGCGTGTATATATGACAGGATTTGGCAAAGTTTGCCAAGGTCCCTGCCCGTGCCCGTGCATTGCCAGCACGCCCAGGTGGGTGGCTGGGGCGCAGCCCGGCGATCGGCTGGAAGCTGCCGGGCGCCCGCCGCCCCTTCCCGCCGGGCTGCGGGACGCGGGCAGGGCACGGCGCGGCGACCCGGCAGGGAAGGGGCTCCGTGCGGGCGTCGGCCGGAGCCGTGCCCCGTGTGAGCGCGGCGGAGGGGCGGCGGGCGGGGAGCCGAGCGGCGCAGGGCGGCCGAGCTGTGGGAGCCCCTCCGGGGGAGCCGCCGGCCGCGGGGAGGGTGGTCCGGGAGCCGGCGGCAGCCGACCCCTCGGTAGATCAGGTCGCGCCACACGGGTGTCCTGTCGAGCTCGGGAGGGGGTGAAGGGAGGTCGCGTTGCGTTTGATAATTTTTTTTCTTTATTATTATAATATATTTTTTTTAATTACGAAACGCGGCTGCGCGTTTCCCCGCCGGCGCGGCGGGCTGGGAGGGAGCGCTGCGCGCCGGCGGTGGGGGGGGCTGGTGGCCCCGCCGAGGCCGGGGGGAGCCGGTCCCCGCGGCGGAGCACGGCTCACCCGGGCGGCCCCCTCTGCCCCGTCCTGTCCGCAGGCACCAGCCGCCGCGATGCCGCTCAGCGCCGGCTTCTCCAGCAAGAACTACGACTACGACTACGACTCGGTGCAGCCTTATTTCTATTTTGAGGAGGAGGAAGAGAATTTCTACCTGGCGGCGCAGCACCGGGGCAGCGAGCTGCAGCCCCCCGCCCCGTCCGAGGACATCTGGAAGAAGTTTGAACTGCTGCCCACGCCGCCGCTCTCCCCCAGCCGCCGCTCCAGCCTGGCCGCCGCCTCTTGCTTCCCCTCCACCGCCGACCAGCTGGAGATAGTGACCGAGCTCCTCGGTGGGGACATGGTCAACCAGAGCTTCATCTGCGACCCGGACGACGAGTCCTTCGTCAAGTCCATCATCATCCAGGACTGCATGTGGAGCGGCTTCTCCGCCGCCGCCAAGCTGGAGAAGGTGGTCTCGGAGAAGCTGGCCTCCTACCAGGCGGCCCGCCGGGAGGGGGGCCCCGCCGCCCGCCCCGGCCCGCCGCCCGCCGGCCCGCCGCCGCCCGGCCTCGTCGCCTCCCCCGCCGCCTCGGCCGGCCTCTACCTGCACGACCTGGGCGCCGCCGCCGCCGACTGCATCGACCCCTCGGTGGTCTTCCCCTACCCGCTGAGCGAGCGGGCCCCGCGGGCCGGGCCGCCCGGCGCCAGCCCCGCGTCCCTGCTGGGCGTCGACACGCCGCCCACGACCAGCAGCGACTCGGGTGAGTGGGGGCCCACGCGTGCTCGGGGGAGGGCGGGGGGCTCCGCCGGGGCAGCGGGGGGCGGCCCCGCGCCCGCCTCGCACACCCCCGTCTTCCCGCGTGGGCTCTTCTGAATGCCACGTTAGCGAGGTGCGGAGAGACTCCCGACGGATTTATTTCCTGGACAGCCAGCCCAGTTTTCCCTCCGGGGGTGGAGGGGGGTGAAGGAAGCGCGGGAGAGAGGAACTTTCACCGGGGGGTCAGAGCCGGTCTCCAGCGCGGGGTCCCGGTGCCACGCGTGGTGGGCCGGGAAGGGGTTAAACTCCCGCCCGAGGGCCGCGGGGGGAATGGCAGTCGGGGAGGCGCTAGTGAAAGTGACTGCAGAGGAGTGAATGGGGCTGGGAAAGTTTTAGAAATGCTTCCTTAGGTATTTGACAGCGTGTTCCGCTCCCTCATAAATTTGGTTTGAAAGTGAGTTTCTACTCAAAGCGCTACAGCCTGCCTTTTTTTTTTTTTTTTTCCCCTCCTCCCCTCCCTTGGATTTTCCACAAATTAGCAGATCAAGAGAGATTCAGAAAATGTCTCTGAATACACATGTGTGTTAAGTAAGCTTTCTTTTGAGGCGTGGCCAAAGCCTTCTAAATCCTTAATTAAGGGCAGCTTGAGTCTGGGAGCTTTATTGCGCTGTACTGCTGACAACCGAGGTTAAACTTCTATCTTTCATGCGCTCCTCGGAATTACACAAGATCTCGCAACTTTTGAAATCAGGGAGCCGGGGTTTGGAGCGCAGTCCGTGTGTCTTATTGCACTTGAAGCCTTGCTTCCTTAAAGGAAAGGCTCTTGGGGGAAGCGGCGTCCAGCAGTATCAAATGGGTTTAAGGAGGGTTTGGTCAATGGGTTCCTCGTGCAGCTCAGGAGTACCCTTCCCTTATAAATACAGTGGTCTTGAGAGTATTTGCACAGATCAGCTTATGAATATTAATTTTTTTTCCCCCTTGCAGAAGAAGAACAAGAGGAAGATGAGGAAATCGATGTCGTTACATTAGCTGAAGCAACTGAATCTGAATCCAGCACAGAGTCCAGCACCGACACATCAGAGGAGCACAGTAAGCCCCACCACAGCCCGCTGGTTCTCAAACGGTGTCACGTCAACATCCATCAGCACAATTACGCCGCTCCTCCCTCCACCAAGGTTGAATACCCAGCTGCAAAAAGACTAAAGTTGGACAGTGGCAGAGTTCTCAAACAGATCAGCAACAACCGAAAATGCTCGAGTCCCCGCACATCAGATTCGGAAGAGAACGACAAGAGGCGAACACACAATGTCTTGGAGCGCCAGAGGAGAAATGAGCTGAAGTTGAGTTTCTTTGCCTTGCGTGACCAGATACCTGAGGTGGCCAACAATGAAAAGGCACCCAAGGTTGTCATCCTGAAAAAAGCAACAGAGTACGTTCTTTCCATCCAGTCAGACGAACACAGACTGATCGCAGAGAAAGAACAGTTGCGGAGGAGGAGAGAACAGTTGAAACACAAACTCGAGCAGCTAAGGAACTCTTGTGCGTAGGAACTCTTGGGCATCGCTTAGAATAACCCAGACTAGACTGAAAATATGGTAAAATATTAACGTTTCTAATATCATTCATGAACTACACCAGTCCATCGCGTATGGAACTATTGCAACTGCATGCTGTGCGACTTAACTTGAGACTACACAACCTTGGCTGAATCTCCCAAGGGTTTGGCCAGAACCTCAAAACTGCCTCATAATTGATACTTTGGACATAAGGGATGATGGGACATTCTTCATGCTTGGGGATGAACTCTTCAACTTTTTTTCTTTTAAAATTTTGTATTTAAGGCATTTTTTCATATGAGAATCCAAAAAAAAAGTTGTCCCCAGAATGCTGTATATATTTACACATCTTATTGCCATGTAAATACCTTTAATAAAGCCTTTATAGAAAAATGTGCAACATTAATACGCAACAGTTGTGGCAACTGGATTTATACTTGTCTTGAACTTCTGTGCCATAACATTTCACAATTTTGTTTTTTATTTAAATACATTTTTCTTTTTAAAATGATTTTTATTTTGTTTTTAGATAAATAAATATTTGCCCAAAATATAATTAGCTAAATCCTGTGTAAAGACTTTGCTTTGTCTCCCACTGTTGTCCATTAGATGCTTATTTCTATGGCATCCCTCTCCCTGTCATAGCAGTGAGCTGACAAAAGTAAAAAAGGAGTTAGGTGAGAGGAAATTATTGTAGTTTTGGAGCTTAGGAGGGAGTTGGGTTTCTTCCTCCCCACTTCTATTAATTCGAGTAGATAAAATCATTGGTCTAATGTGCTTTGTCGGTTCAACCAGTGTTGCCACCAGTGCCTCCGTGAAGGGGTTGTATCAATGTCTGTCTTGGCCGTAGTCATATGTCTGCTGAAAGTAAGGCTGAGGTGTTGTATTTTTACCTCAGCATATGGGCTCTGCATTCCTTACAAATATGAATAATCGCATTTTCGGGGCATGACCTTCATTCTGCAGTAAGGACTGGGCTACGTATTTTGAGGGTTGCTTTGTAGTAGGCTCACCTTAATTGCTTCCTGTTTGATTTTGAACAGAAGTTAAACAGGATAAGAAAATAAACTGAGATGATGGGAGTTGAAGTGGTTAAAACAACAAGAGTGGTTTCCGTATTTAAGTGCTGAAATCAACGGAGCCAGTCTTCCTGGTCAAATGCCCTAACGCTTTATTAATGTGAATAGATGTTTGGGATTTCAAGGAATACAAAGTTTGAGGACACACAAAAGACAGCAAAGGAAAATAATTCTTGGAGAATATGCTTGGACAGATTCTTAACATTTGCCAGACAAATCATATTTACATTCAGGAGTTGTCTCATGATCAGCTTTGGATGAGCCATAAAGTACTTGCTTGACACAGCTCCTGAGATTAGATTTTTTTCTTTTTCTCCCCTCCTTTCACCCATTTAGCTTCACTTTGGTCAGAACTTCAACAAGAAATCAGTGAGCCCTTTGATGTGGAGGAAGAAGGTGCTTTTTCAAATAGTTGAACCTTGTACTTTTGATTTTCATAATTCCCGTTAAATACATATTTGTTTGGCTTCTAACCATTTGTGGAGCAATGCTGCCAGATACAACATCAGTGCCAGAAACCAAGCTGGTTTTCTATTGCTTTTGAGTTTGGAGGGGGAAGAAGAAGGGTTGAGTGTGGGTATATATGAGTTGGGGGGGAGGTAGCATTTTATGGATGGGTAGATACAAAGCCTAGGGTAACCATCCCAACAATTTTGCACATGGGGCTTCCAAAACCAGATAAGTGTCTAAATCCCATTTGATGAAGTGCTTTAGGTGCTAGGCTGAAGGTTTCTTGGGGGGAAAAAAAAAAAAATCTGTTAGAAAAACAGGAGAAAGCAAGGCTTATTTCTTCAATTTGTCTGCACCACCTGCTTGTAAGTGGGTTTATAGAAGAGGTCTGCAGTTGCTTTTTTCAGTGTGTGATTCAGATATTCACTGACGAGGAAAAAGAATGATGTGAAATGAAGCTGTCAATTGTATCTGAACTGTAAATCAGGACATCTTCCACCGCTGAATAACAGAAAAGTTCTACCTTTTATTAGACAGGATAACTTATTTTAAAAGAACATGAATTTCACTTGCATTTTGGCTTGTGCCCTATTTTAGGAATTACTTTGGAACAGAAGCAAGCTGTTCAGGAATATCTAGCTGCATCCTCATCCTCTGAAACAAACCAAGAGGTGCAGATCCATCCACAAAGTATGAAAAATACATGTCACCTTTGGGTCCCAGTTTCATGTGTTAGCAAAACCCCCACACTTCTTCCCGTTAAATGAGGTTAGACCACACTGATTAATAAACCTCTTCTTATTTGTCAGCTTCTTAAATCATTTGGAGAATAGTTTGGGTTTTTTCTTCTATATGCAGAAGATCAGTCTCAGTCTTTTGATGAATAAGATACTTGCAGTCATTTAATTTCGTACTCTTTTAATTAAGAACCAGTTCCACTTACCACTTCTGTACTGGAAGAGCACACCAGTTCATGAACAAGATTCCAAACTGCCACTTTAAAGAGTATGATTTTATGGGATGACACTTCATATTTATGACATTTCTTTGTTGACAGGTTGCAAAGTACCTAAACAGTATAAAATAAATTCACACGCAGCCTATGGGTGTAAGGGTATGAAACTTCTCCTACTCATTAAAATGCTGCTAAATAAAGTGGAAGGTGGCTTCCACTTTCCAACTCAGCTCAGAAAGTTAGGATGTTCGGAAGACACGGACATCCCACAGGAGTTTCCAGGCTGGATTCAGTTAGTAACACATTGTATATGGATAGGAAAGTGTTGGGTTTTGCTGCTGTTTTGGAGCAATAAAGGAAAAAAGGTTATAAAAGAAGCCTCTGAGCCTTGAAATAAAATGCAGTAAGTATTTACGGTGCTTGCCAAACAGCTGTACCAAAACACTACTTGAAGTACAAGGAGCATTTTTAACTTCAGCGCTCTGCTCCTTCTCTTTCACAGGAGATTTCAAGCTACTTCTCTTCCAGAAAAACATTAGGCAAAATATGGCATCAAAGGAAACTAGAAACAAACCATTATGGTGAAAATAAAATTGTCTTCATCATATAACCTCATTGTTTTCATTTAATAATACTGATTTTTAGGGTTCCAGCATAAGTTTTTTTTCCTTGTGTATAAATTCTGTCTTTCTAGCCAACTAATAATCTAAGTGCCTTCAATGTATCAGTACAGAATATGCTGGGGAAGCATTGGGATATACAAAAGCACCCATGTCTGCTTAATTCAGCTCCCATCAGAGCCTGTGGAAATTCCATGTTTCTTACAGGGAAACAGATTTGTGTGAGTGGAGGATGCACTTGGAAATTTTATCACTGCCTACAAAGAAATCACTTTACGTGCCCCTGCCAGAACCACTCTTGCTCCTGCAGCACTTTGCAACCATTGCAGGCAGTTGAGAGATTGCAAACAGTTCATCAGAGTAGTATGAAAAGGAGAATTTCAGGTAAGTGGAATAGAATTACTGTAAACTGGAAGTAAGCCAGGCCACTTCAGTTAAAATCTGAATTTATTCAAAACAGAAGGTAGAGGTGGTTTGTTTCATCTACAGAGATGAACCATCTTCTAGATACACTGGATTTTTTAACCTAATTTTTTTGATTGATCTGTGTTGGAGTCATCTGCCAGTGAATTACCAGAAAAATAAAACTAAACAATAGGAGATCCTAACAGAGGCAGACAGCTTGGGAAAAGACTCGGGATTTACTTCCCAGCTTACGGTTTTTGCTATTGCCTCATTTTAAAAGGACATCTATGGGAGTTTCTGAAAAAAGGCTCTGCTGACTGAAAACTAACCACTGGTTTCCCCTTGAGGTTTCCACGCAGAGAAGGCCTAAACCTGACTAGAAAACAAGAAAAAAAATCAAGAAATGAGATAGATGAGCCACAAAAGCCGGATTTCATTTCCAGTACAAAACATCTGACGTTCAGCGAGTTTTACCTGCCTTTGAGACATTTACTCATCTCAGGCATAGCTGTAGAGTCAGTGGGCACAGGCAACTGAGAGAACGTTATCCCAGATTCAGACTAACAGCTAGGAAGTCAAAGGGCTTTTTTTGCCTAATTCTGCCATTCATCTTCTACAGAGATCCTGAGCGAAGGGAGGGTGCAAATGTTTGGAGCATCTTGCTGATGGCAGTGGACTCTGCGGTGCGAGTAATGCCCATCATGGAAGAGTTGCAGTTACCATGCGTCCAGGTGGGAACAGAGATGGGTGAGACACTGGCCAGGTAGTGACAATACCACCTCTTAATCAGTTCTTGACTGTATGACAGAGTATTTTTTCACATCTTTACAGAAACCAAGCATCTTGTCTCTAAACGTGTCCAGACTCCATCTTCCTAGGAAATAAGTTAGTTTTTCTGATAATAGTGTGACCTTTGGTGCTGAATATCAGTGCACATAAAAAAGTTTTATTTGCTACTTGCCAAAGCTATTTAATGTTTGTAGTTACCAAGCAAACCTGTCTTCAAGTTGCCACCACTGCATGGGAGCCTGAGCTATGAAGCACATTTTGATGATCGTGTTTGTAGCCATTAGGCATGAGGGAGAAGTTGTCTGAGAGTGGAGCTGCACGACTCTGCCTGGCTTTGATGACAAAACGTCTTCTTTCCACAAGCGCTGTTTCCAGTTTGTGGAGCTGTTCCTTGTTCTACACAAGTGTGGGAGAAAGCAGCTAGGTAGGTTAGTTCCTGGTATTATATGTATTATGGTGATTACATTTTGTTGCTAAATTCACCTTTTATGTATGTCTCCCTACAGATCTTGCCATGGCTACTGTTCTGTTGAATATGTTTCCATTCGAGGCAAAACTTTTCTTGCAACCATGTGTAATTTCCATCGCAAGCTTCTATGTCCCAGTTATGTGGAATTATGTTTTCCCTATAGGCTGAAAAAGAAAACAAAAAGAAGAAATAAAGGATTAGGTGCTATGAATGAAGAGTTTTTAAAATATAAGCAGCAAAAATAGAGCAATCTGACTGGATTACAAAGAGTTCCAAGCAGAGACCTTAACACTGCTTGGAACTATTTAGCCCCATCAACTTCCTTCATGCTAATTTATCCATGATGAAAAAGGACAAAAATAGCAGGAGGAAAAAAAAAAAAACAGGAATTGTGCTTTATGTACGATTACTATGGGTAGGCAAACCCCCCAAAATTCTTCAGTCTAAAGTAGGAGCATGCGCGATGAAACGCAGAGCCCCGCTCCGGCAGCCACGTCCCCTCGGACACCCCTCGCATCGCCGCAGCTCGCAGCACCGCTCCCGTTTCCCAGCACATTTTACTTGCAGGTTCCACACGTGTGCAAGGGGCTGCTCATAGGGTGCAGCTGCTGGCGCGAGAGCTTCTTTCCACTCTTTTTTCTCCCATTAATCTGCTCCGTGACGACAGCAGAAACAAACAAAGCCTCTTGGTGCAGGTAGTTCCTGTGGTCTAGTGCCCAGCTGAGTGTCTGACAAAGCGCTTTTTGGCTTGTGACCAAGGCCGTGCTGCCTGCGCTGGGAATGAACTAGGGGAAGAGGGATTGACTTTGCAACTGTGTAGATACAGCAAATGTGAACTAAAGGTTTGCACCCTTCCCCAGGGTACAAAAATATCCCCGCTCTTCCTCCCCTGCAGAAAAATGATGTCTGCGACACCAGGTGGGCTTCTACCCCTGAACTGCACAGACCACACATTGCTCAGCTTCCAGACCTGTTCAGTCTGATTTATGTAGTTTGTTTAGGTTTATTCAGTCTGATATGGGCAATGTCTTCTAGAATTCTTTGGGTTTTCATTTGACTGCACTGCAATCACTCCTTAACCAATTTGCTTTTATTATTTCCTGCTCTGTAATAACTGCTACCAGAACAAGGCTTTCCAACAAGACTGCTTTTGAGAAACTGATGTTGAAGTACCTAAAACCAAGTAAAAATCTAGAAAATATAGTGAGGATACTGGATCAGACAGCAAAGATGACCTTCCACCCTCAGTTTCTTTCAGGGCTTTTTCACCATTCCACACTTTACTAATTTACTTTTAGGCTACACATTAAACAGGAATAGAGGAGTAACCTGACTCAAAAGGATGTAATAAGGTACATTGCAAGCATTATGCTATAAGCCATGTTCCATGTACATACAAGTTTCGGAGAGAAATCAAATGTCACCTGTTAGTTTTTGATGAACCTGAAAAAAGATAATTTTGCCTTGGACTGGGCTGGGTTTTCAACAGTAAACATCACCACCATATAACATTTGCAACCTAGCTTTCAAATGTTAGACTTTTTATATTGTATAAATGCGATGGACAAGAGAGGGAAAAGGAGGTTTTTCTTTTTACTTTTATCAACCAAGTATTTTCATAGACAGAGATTTTACAAAAAAATCAATCAGACTAATAGTTCACCATGAATTTGCTGCAGACATTATGATTCACAATGGATTCAGACAAGAAAAGACATATTATTTTGATAAATTGTACTGTTTCGTAATATTAATTTGATCTGCAAAATTCCTCTCATCTGGGGTAAAGCAGATTTTTCTTTGGGCAAAAGTAAAATCTTATTATGTGTTATCGTTCATCATTATGGTAAAGAGTAAGATAATATTGTATTGTGCCTAGACTTTTACACTTTGAGAGAATGTAAAAGGCTATATGAATATCTTATGAAGTGATTGCAAAATAAAATTGACATGAAAGTGATTCAGCTATGTAACATATTATTCCCTCCCTGTAAAATTGAATTCTTACTGAAAAACACTTTCCTCCTTTTGCATTTGTGAAAGAGAAAAAAATGAGTCTCCTGCCCTTATGGAACAATACAGCATTTTCCCATGTTTTACAGGGACAAAAGTATTCATCAGCATCTGTACTTTTATTCAAAATTTAATTTTTGACGCTTGATTAAAACGAATCCACCCCTTCCCCATTCATTTCAGCATGCTGCCTTAAAACGGAGACCCAAGTGTGACACCCAAACCAGTGAACACACACTACAAAAGCATTAATGGAGCTTCAGGGCCCAAAAAATCACCAGATATTTATGACCTGCTTAGAAGCTGGAGCAAAATATCTGGTCGACAAGGTGACTGCCACGGAGGTCTGTGCAACTGCACCGTGTTGCCTGGTCATGGGAGTTCCCCCATCCAACTCATTTTGAGACTACTTTTTCTTGAAATCAGTGGCCAAATTCTCATTAATGTCATGCACTCCTGTTTGGGAATGCTACATGCCAGAAGATTTTAAGCTCAGTTGATGTTTCCATGAAGTTACTCTGTAAATGTGCCTGTTGCTGGCCCTCGGGGAGCTTGCTCGGAGGAACAGTAAATCCCACCGAAGACTGCTGGCTCCTAGAACAGACACACCACATCCAGACGATGCAAAGTGCTGATCCAGTGTGAACTCACTTTGTCGGTTCAAATCTCTTTAAAACGCTTTGAATAGAAAGCTCTGTCCTGCCAGACGTTATGGCAAATCTGGTATCCTACTGCAGCCGCTCTAAAATCATCATGAGCACCCCATAGTGTACAGATCAGTGATAATGTTGTTGATAGGAATCATATTGATCTTGCTGGGTGCTCCAGCCATGCATGTTTTCAATTTTGTGACCATGAGGCCACCACAACTTATTTACTCAGTAATTTAATTGGGTCTGTCTAAATTAGCTCTCAGTTCATACCTTCCTTTGTCTTGGTGTGCATTGGGAGCAAAATCTCAAAATCTCGGCCTCTTCACAAAGTACCACACAAACCACAAAACACTTACTGTCTCCAGCAGGGCCAGGATTACAACCTTAATTTTGCAATCTTCTTTAATCTTCTCTTAATTAATTTAATTCTGATATCATCATCCAGATTGCCCCATTCATTTAGCATCACAGCATCTATCTCCTCATTCTCACTGGAAGGCTTTGGTAACTTTGCAAATGTTGCAGCTCTATCTCCCATTCCTACCTTTTGATCTTTACTAACAACCTTCTTTTAAATGTCTGCTGAGCTCAGCCTTTTATCAGGCAAAGCACTCCACCCTCCCTGGTAGAGGGGGCACTGCTCTGATTAACGTAGGCACAAGGAGCTGATTTTCTACCGTCTGCCTCTCGAGGTGATCCTGCTGGCCTGTCCTGGCTCTGCAGGCAGCTTTAAAACCAGTTCAGCCAAATCCAATTTAAAACTGAAGGGCAGACAGGATTTCATAAAGTTTTATGGCCCGTTCCAGTTGTAGCTAATTTCAGGACGTGCATTGTCTCTGCTGGGGGGTTTCTTCTGGTAACATCCTTGGGTGTACAGTTCTGGTGGGGGTGGGAAAATGCAGTAACCCACAGACTGCAGCAGGCAGTTTAGGTTGAAAAGTATATAATCCATCTGTGCTGTTGTTCCATTTACTTTGGTTTATGAAATGAGCTCAGCTGATGACTCTTCTTTTTTTTTTTTTTCTTAGCCACACAAAAATTCCATGCTGTTGCCATATGTACAGTTAATAGCATCGTCTCAGTATAGAGAAGTTGTTCCCTCTTCTCCTTGGCCTTAGTGTGACTGTGGCTCAGCTGGTGTGAAGAAGGGACCCAGTAAAGAGGACAGGTATTGCAGCTGGGTCAGGGCGAGAGAAGCCCAGAGGTCATGGTGCAGACTTGTGGGACTTGTACCGGCACGCCTCACTGGCCCTCAGTCCATCCCATACCACTGGAACAAAAATACTTATTCTAGTATAATCTCTGCCTAGGTGGAAAAAATTCATATTAGCATGACTATGCCCATACTACACTACTCTAATTCATTGGATTTTTAAAAATGTGTAAATCCTGTGATGAGCTCTTGAAAATGCTGAGGCGTTAGGCTCTGGAGTTACACAGTAATATCCCCTGTGCCATACATGATCCAGCTTTTTGGTTCCCTCAGTAAACGGCTGGTGATTTATCTCTATACTGAGCTACCTCCTGCTGACAGTGGACCATGGTGGAACAGCTGGCATGCTGGATACCCTCATCCCCTTCATCACAGACTCACAGGTGGGTTGAGGTTGGAAGGGGCCTCTGGAGATCATCTGGTCCACCCCCCTGCTCAAGCAGGGCCACCTTGAACAGGCTACCCAGGACCACGACCTTTTGACTATGAGCATGGCTTCTGAATATCTCCAAGGACGGAGATTCCACAACCTCCCTGTGCCAGTGCTCAGTGATCAACATCCTGGTCATGATTGCTTTGCAGGGTGGGTCTTATTGTTACACATGATTTAACGCAGAGTATGCCAATTTTCAGAGCTGCTGAGCAGGTCCCATAGTTGTCTCCGAGCATGGTTGGGGATGCTCATTGCTTTTAAAGATCAGGCAAAAAAACTGCTGCGGTTTTCCTCTCTTGAAGCTGTAACGATTTCTGGCTGAAAAGATAGCAGAGAAAGGATAAACCTGGGGTACAGACAGATACAAGTGCAGTGCCTGCCCTCTGCCATTTTTTTTCAGGGTAACTTTAAACTCTGATGCACTCTGGCTCCCTGGCGAGGCACGTTTTCAGAAGCTCTCAGATGTCAGTGGATGCAAAGCTCAGCTGAAACTGAGCACAAATGGAAAATCCTGTCCTTCGGTCTCTCCTGGCACATCAAGGTTTTGCTTTGACCTCTTTAAAATTTACCTGCTCTGCCTTCATTTTCTTACTTTCCTTCACTTGTATCTGTTGGGATCATTTGGCTATAAGACAAACCATCCAAACAGATGGGCATGGCTTCACTGTCATGAGGTAGGAAAAAAAAAATAACATCCCCAAACTCTGAGGGCAGAGACTGGACACTGGCAGGAAGGCATGTAACAGCACACAGCATCTGTATGGTGCTGGTTTTCTGGAGAGATAGTCTATTTATGCAATGCTTTTCATATAACACATACCTTCTCTACCCATCATTGCTGAGGTGAAGCTATGCAGCATGACAATAAACTAAGGTGCTCTGCCTAGTAGTGGAAAGGTCTTTTCCCAGCACATATTACTGTTTGCTTAGATGGGTGGCTAAAAACGGTGTGTTGATTTTAACGAAGATTGATAGTCAACACAAATATGCCACCTGCCTCGCTTCTCTGCTGGACGCTCAGCAGACAGCCTGGCAAACCTTAAACAATGGGATCGCCTGTTGATTTGGGGATTAAAAACTATCTGTGGAAGAGCACGCTGAGAAAATGCGCTGAGAGCTGCTGTTGAAGGGGCTAATTCACAGTCTAGTCAAGTAGCTTCATAACCATGTCTATCATGAAAATTTGTTATCAGCATACTGTTTGAATCACAGATCAATGCACACTGATTTTGGCAAATCTAATTAGATTTGATGGGGAAGAACATGTTTGCATTTTTTAGGCTCTGTAGTTCCCATCTCTTTACGTGTAATTTCATTTTTGATTTGTTTAACAGTGATGAAGGGTTGTGAATCATGATACTGCGGAGATGTTAGCCATGGTTACCCCACTCGCTCAGCCTACCCTGTCTGTCACCCTATGCTGAGAATGAGAGCCTGGGAGCCGAGACTCCAGTGCCTCCCAGTTACACCAGCCAGAAGTCAATGTGTGCTCCCTGTATGGCCACAGGCAAGATATTTTACATATCTGCACCTCAGTTTATGTATCTGTGAACTTGGATATAGCATATATATTCATCTTGGGGGTGTTATAATACTTCATTGATCCCTACTACTTCTAAACTGTTTCCATTTCTTCTCCTTCCATGGCACAACACAAAATTAATTATCATCATTTGAGATGTGGAGGGGGCACAGCCTACTGCTTATCTACCTTTGTGAGTACTGTGGCTGCTCTGATTTCAATTTTTGCCTGTAATATGCAATTGATTAGATCTCTTCTTAGTACAGCGAGGATACCAGCTACATAGGTGTCCATCGTGAGGTCAGGGCTTAAATGGGACTCTGGGACTAAACCAGTGAGCCAGTGAGCAGCTTATGACAGATATCCACACCAGATACTTCTCCCTCCCCCCATAGGTCTTTCCTACAGTGCCTGTGGAGTTTATTTAGCAGCTGTTAACCAGTTTGCCTATATTCATATTCCCATCCCAGGGAATATAGCATAGGGAATGTAGCATAGGAGCAGCAGCATCGTGGCTATGAAATGGGCTTCCAACTCCCAGGACAGTGTCCTGCTCCAGTGAACGCCTTTACCTCTGACACGGGAGATGGGAAGAAAGAGGCCAGCACAGGACAAAGGCTGAGATGGCTCATTACACCCAGGGTGCAGCCACTGTCTGGGTGGCAAAGAGATGCAAAGGAGGGTGTTGAACCAGGTCTCCCACTTCTTAGGGAGGTGCTGGATCGTTCTATGAAATGTGGGCAGTGGTGCCACTGTCACCAGCTGTGCTAAAAAGAACACAAGTCTCCCAACTGCCTCCTAGGGAGATCCCAGCCCTGCAGCCACAACCCAGCCAGCCTGAGCCCCCAGAGGACCCAGCCCCAATGCCTGCCTCATGGCTGCGCTCACACAGGCACTGCGGGCAACGTCCATAAAGAAGCACTTTGGAAAGGTTAAACTTTAAACATGAGTGCGTAGACAGCAACTGGGTGTAGGAGGAGAGGGACACCAGCTCCAGCGTGGGTTTCACACCGGCCCCTGCTCCCATCCTGCTGCTGGAGGAGCACTGTGTGTTGCCCCCGAGCACAAGTCACACCTTAACTGTGTCAACACGCCTGTCATGACATTTCATGGGCTTCCAGTGTCACTCTCCCTTGAAAATCGCTCACATGAACGTTGTTTATTTGTTATAGATGGAGAGATTAGCGTAAAGGCTAAAAAAAGAAAGTAAACAAAACGGGAAGGACCCTGGGGATACCACAGTGTTGTATGCCAGCTTGGCTGGTCCAACCTGTTTATAATGTCTAACATAATCACGGGTGCCAAAGAATAACCGACAAGTTAAACAGTTTCCTCTTTGCAGCAACGGGATCTTTTAGTGAGAAGGGCAGGGCCCCTGCTGTTTTCCCAGGAGCCGAACACTTCAGAAACAGGAAAGCAGCCACGAAGCTCTCCAAAGGTGGGTGGTGTTTTACCTGCTTAGTGTGTCTTCTGCTGCTGTTAAGACATATAGTCCTCATGTGGGCACTGCCGGGTGCACAGGGCTCTCCTGGTCTCCTCCTCTCTTCACAGGGCTCTCGGAACCCAAACCAATGTACCTTGGATCTCTGCATGCCCACAGCTGGGTACCTCCAGTCACTTCTCAAGCTGAGCATGTCCTGGTGGATGACCCCTCGGTGTGCCATTCTTAGTGTGGGACATCTCCCTATTGGCATTGGCTTCAGTGGCCTTGCGCTGTCTCCTGTGACCAGACTACTACTCTTACCTCTCATCTGACCATGTCTTCATGTCCTGGGTTTTCTATCCTGGCTGACAGCCTCACTTTCCACTTCTTCTCCCAGGCTTGCAACTTCTGTAGCGATCTTTCAACCTTCACACAAAACAAACAAACTTGTCTCCAAGGACTTGGTCAGTCCCTTTCTCAGGGGCTTCCTTGGGAAATCTGTCTGGGACCCGGAGGGTGCTTGAATTCTGTCTTCTTTTGCTCACAACATTTGTTTTTTCACTACTGATGCTAAACCTCCAGCTCCCAGGTTTGTGAACTCTCCCCCAAACTCAAGCATAGCCCTCTCTGGATCTACTTTCCATCCTGTCAGTCCATCATAGATTTAGTAATGCAGACACTTGGTTTCACTTTATTCCACTGCTTTCTTGTTTCTTAAATCGCATTCAAGCTAATCGTCTTAACTCACCATAATCTCAAATGGAGTTTCTGCACCTCTCTGCCCTACTAGTTCAGTCTGCACACTCAGAAAGGCATAACTTTAAAATGTCCTATTTCATTTCCTTTTGCTATTCCACAAATTTGGGGAGTATATGGAGCATCTGAGTCACATGGTCCCATAGTTGGGCCATCAGTGACAAGTCTGTTATTTCCCTGCTTCATATCAACCCTGCATAACCTCTTTCTCTGCTCTGGATTCACAGTTAAGCAACCCTGAATGAGAGCCTTAAGAAAACTCCCACTCCTTAGAAGATGTTCCCAATTATTTGCCAAGCATCTTCCCTACAGTCTTTCAGAGAAAGATGAATCATATAGTTTTGGGGCTCTAGCAAAACTGAATCCAGCTTCATTAACATAGCTGTGTTACAAAATGGATCATTTCTGTTTCCTTTATCCTGTCTCTGTGCTTAATACAGTCGTCAGGAAAGGCACCAGCCTGCATTTATGGATAATCTGTATGAAGAAGAAAAGGACGGGCAAAAATTTAGCAACATAATTATATTGGAAGAAAATGACATAAATTCTGGGGAGTGAAACTGGCGTTGACGATGGTGTAATTTGCTCCCACAACTCTCAATGAGGACATTTCTTATACACCTGAGTAGCCACCGTACTACTCTAACACCTTCCCTCTCTCTATTCTTCCTCTTCCATTCAACACAGAAGGCAGTGGAAGTCTTTCCAGCAGCTTCAGAAAGTTTCCAGTGTTTGTTCCTGCTCTATTCCTGCCACCCGCTCCTGGCTCTTAGAGCTTTGTCCCTACCAAAATCACAGGTGAGTCACCGTCACCTTGAGATGGATCACTGTCTGGGGACAGGTATGCATTTTCATTAGATTAATTCAAGTCCTTAAATTAAAAGCCTGGGGAAGAGAAATAAATTATGTTAAGCACCATTGTTTTATACCTTTATTTCATCACAAAATGAACATGGTATTGGTAAATACAGCAGGGAGGTGTGTGTAAGGGTGAGGAGAAAAGCCAGTTGTGTCAAATCGTAACACCTGCTGCAGAACAAATGGGTGTACACTGGCTTTGAATACATTCTGGATGGAAATTAGGTGGTTTCTAAACTTCAGAGAAAAAAAGTTCCAAGATAATATCCAGGAAGGTGAAGTGAGGACAAGACACTGATGCTCGCCTCGATGCCTTTATGGTCAGGCTGATGTGAAATGATGGCTTCTAGTAGGAGAGGAGGAGATGCAATGACCCAGCCCTTTCTTCTCAGCATCTGAGATGACTTGGGTTTTTGGACAGTTCTAGAATTAACCTGGAACAAACTTAATCCCTGGATGAGGGAAGGTATAATTATTGCTATGATTACACATTCTCAGCTGCTTTTTCTGCTCTGCTTCTCCATAACCCACGTTTGGAGGGGGATGTGCAGTGATTTATCCCAGCCTTCGCTGCACCTACTTGCCCTGGCTGAGGACACTTCACTTTCCAGCTGCCTATGGTCACCACCTGGAGACTGTCACCTCCGCGCTGTGATAACCGCAGGGAGCACGTCACAGCTCTTGTTGGCTCCACTGGTGTTTCACCTAACTTGGCCAGCTTTGCCTGACACGGATTAAGAAGCACTTGTGTGATCCCTGCAGCTGGCAAAGCTGGTGGGGCCACAGACGGAGAGCAATAACAGAGTGCTGGAGGGCAGAAGCATTCAGCTGGCACAGCCTTGTTACAGCCTGACCCCTGATCTTTGCCTCAGATCTTCTTTTGGCCTCGAAAGAGCGCTCTGCGTCATTTGGCCTTGACTTTGCAGTGTTTGACTTGCAGGGGTGAACTTAGAGCAATGCAATTGCCTCGCGTAATTGTGCTAAGCTGTCATAAAGATGTTTATACACAAGTGCTTTATTGATATGGACTGAGTATACTCAGGCCGTAATACCAGATGATTTTTAGAGTACAACCACTAGAAAGGCTGCAGTGCTGAGCAATACAAACACAGGACATACTCTACAACCCTGTGGAAAGGGGATCTTTGTGTTAGCTCCTGCAGTGAGAGATCCTGGGTGTGATGAATATGGTGGGACCCCCATGACTGCTGAGCTTCTAGCCATGCTGTTGCCGGGGAAATGCTTGGTGGTCACCTACCACCCCCCTGCCACCCCCTGGAAAGGGGTACAGTATAAAGGATGGCTTGTGTATTTTTATGAGGTCTGGAACTTGACTTCCAAACCCCAGGGCTGCTTCATGGTGGATGGGAGCAGCATATCCTTCTGCCACAGGTTGCAGAGGTCCTGGATAAGCTCGTGTGATTGTAGTCTGACTTCCCTGTGTGTAAACAGGCTGATAAATGCTTTCACTCTCTTTTCTCATTATGTTTTCCTGGCTTCCTTATGCTGGGAATTGTACATGGAGATAACTGTCTCTCATCACGGCACACAGAGCTGTGTTCACGGCTGTGCTGCTGGTGCTGGTAACACATAGGCAAGTCTGTGATGTTGGGAAAAACAGTATTAATTTGATCTGATGTTTAATAGCAGATTCCGTGTGTTTTGCCAAGGAAGGAAAGGAGTCCTAAGGAGAAAGGAATGAAAACTCAATTTTCAGGGCTATTTGATACATATTTCTCTCCTGCTCTGGCAGCCAGGAGTTGTGAAAGAGCCATCGGGGCCCCATTTAAGGGCAATACCCATGCGGAGCCAGAGTAATAGCTTTATGCCACCACTTCTCCCAAACTCTGGAGCAGGAACGGGCTTGGAGAAAAAAATAGTTCAGGCTGTTCCAGCACTTGTGTTATTTTCAGCTGATAAAATGGTCCTTGGTCTCACGAATAACTGTAGATTTTGGTCTTTCTCCCAAGTTCACTGAGCTCAAGAGGTCATTTATTTAGGATTGGTCCCCATCCAGCTGGAGGAGTACAGCCTGAAGCGATCTCCTCCAGCCCTCTTGTGCGGCAGCAGGTTTCTGAAGCGCGTGTGGCACAAAGACCTTCAATCTGCCTGATCAGGAGGGCTCTCGTCTCCCTTTCTGCGAACATGCAAAGCCTCTTTGTCCAACCCAGTGTTGTATCTTGCTCAAACTGCAGCACCGCAGAATTGCAGTTTGGCTCAAGCCACATTTTACAGCATTATCTTATACCTTTTGCACTGGCATTTGCTTCTCCTGTAATGACTGGGTTGTTCTTGCAGATCAACTTCTTATTGCAATATTCAAAGCATTGTAGGGGAGTTGGGAGAGTATTTACTAATTGAATGAAACAGCATGTGCTATCCACATTTTCAATATTGCTTTTCAAATCTCACTGTGCTGGATCTAGACTTACCCTATGCGGAGGCTGATTAGTCTTACGTGGCAAAGGCAGCTCCCAGACCAGGCACCACAACTCATGCTGGCGCTAACAGGTATTCAGGTTGTACACACCGCAGCAAAGACACCGCGCTGTTGCAGAGGTGTCGGCACAGCAGGATTTCAGGTTCCCTCCTGGAAAGAAGCAAAAATAGTACGAGGGAAAAAAAATCACATGGCATCGAAGCTTCTGCTTCATTTCTGTTCCAGCCTGGAATCGGGGAGGATACTTTTTTTTTTTAATTTTTTATTTTTTTTTTTTTAAAAAAAAGGAAAATAAAGCTTGTTTTGTCCATATACAGGAGATTTGCTTTTGTTTTAGTGTTTCACCGATCTGCAGCCTGGTCTGTATTTTTGATGTTGTTTTTTCCAGCACTTAGACGACCGCGAAGCTACTTTCTTTACTTGTATGTGGGATGCTTGTATCCTTCTCTCCTGTGATGGTTTGGAGACACCCGTGGCATTTCAGCACTTGCACCCGGGGACAACGGGGTGTTTATTTCAATCTACGGTTTCCATTAGCAAGCAAACTCGCGGCGTTCGGGACAGACGGGACCGGAGGCACCTTTTCGCGTTAAAGGCTGCGGGGGACAAGCAGCGCAGGCTCCGCTCCCAGATTCCCCCATTCGTCGGGCAGGAAGCTGATCCCGTTCTTCCGCGGCGTGTGCCGGGAGGAGCGGGCCACCGCGCACGGGACGGGGCCCCGCAGCCTGCCCGCGCACGCTGCGCGCCTCGGCGCCGGCAGCCTCCGCACCTGCGGCGCGCCCCCGGCGCCCGCGCGGGCCGTTCTTTCCGCCTTTGTGGTGTAGGGTTTCGGGGGGCGCGGGGCGGGGCCGCGGGGCCGCGCGGGGCAGGAGCGCGGGGGCGGGCGCCGCGCGCTGCCCCGGGCTGCGGCCGCCGGCGGCGGGGGGCGGTGACGTCACGGAGCCGCTCGCCAGCACAACGTTCCATTGAGGCGAGCGCGTGCTCCGGCGAGCACATGGGCAGCGGGGCCCGCGCCGCTCCGCGCCCGCCCGCGCCCCGCCGGACCCCTTCCCGCGGACGGGGGGGCGCGGTGAGTACCGGGGCTGCAGTTGACGGCGGTGGGGCGAGGGGAGGTTGGTTGCGTGTTTGTGGGCTTCCTTTTATTTTATTTATTCTTCTGATTTCCACCCTCTTTTTTTTTTCTTTCTCTCTCCTCACCCCCTTGATTTATTATCTGTGTCTCCCCGGTGGGGCTTGTAGGTCGCGGCGGAGTTTACAGCTTAGGCGCGGGGGCTCGTGCAGATGGAAGGGGGGGCGGGGGGGGGGGGAAATTGCATTTCATTTTATTTATTTATTTATTTATTTTTAAAAGCGCTGGCTGGACGGTGGGCTAAAAATAGCAATTGCGAGCCGAAATCCGTGCGGATGGGGAGGCGAAGGGCTCGGGATGCCTCCCAACGTAAATAAATGGCCGCGATAAGGGCCGGCGGTGTTTGGGGACCGGCTTTGCGCCGGAATGACACGGCTGGGTGCGCCCATCCCCCGCGCAGCCCTCCCCCACCACCCGGCTCCTCCGCCGCCCCGGCGGGGGGACATGGATGAACCCCCCCCTTGGCTCGGGGGGTATCTCGGGGCAGGGGGGGGGGGTGATGGTGGGGTTCCCCCCGGCTCGGGGCGGTGGGTGGTTGGTTGCGTCCTCAGCAACTGCGCGGAAGATGCGCGCTGTGCGCAGGCCGGGGCGCGGAGGTGCGTGCGGAGCAGGCCTGCTGCTGCCTGCGGGCGGTTTGCGGGGTGAATTAAGCTTTTAATCTGCAGAGCTGAACTGTTTTGCTCGGTCCGTCGTTAATATGGGCAATCTAGTTTTAATCTGGGTAGCACGAGGGCCTGAGGAATAAAAAGGGAAGATTCTTCAGAGGCTCCAAAGGCCATTTTTTACAAAGGGCTTTTTAGGCCGTATTTTCCTTAAAGAGCTGTGGAGTTTTCAAGTACAACTTGAATAGGCCGCATTTTATATTTATATATATATATAATATTGAAATGTTTTCATTGACAGGGTGCTTTAGGACTCCGGTCTCGATCTTTCAGACTGTTGGTTGCTGCATCTTAAAATACTGTGCGATGAAATCCCAGCAGAACTGATAATTTTATCTGGAAGATGCTGGAGGCCTTCAGTGAGATCTTTTTAATCGCATTCGTGTTGACAAGTTTAGACATGTTTGCCTGTCCACGTATCTGGTCAGACACAGTGAGTCGTGAACCCCACGCTAGTTCCTTTTTCCCAATATGTTAAAAAGTAGACATTGTTTAAGTAATTGATTTGGAACAAAAGAGCTTTTCTGGGGGTATGTTAGAATGTATTAGCTATTGCTGACTGCGAAGAGCACAATATATTATGTACAAGTTATGGTTCATATGAAATGGGAGCATTTATTTTTTAATCGAGCAGAAGTACAATCTCACTAATGTCAGTTTGTGCCAACTGGCCTGGATTATCGTAAGAGCACTTGTATGTTGTAAAATACGAGGATATTAAAAAAACCTAGCTCTGAAGTGTTGACATCACTGTAAGAGATAAGGATACAGTCGGATACTTGGTCCTGTCTCAGAAACATCCCGTTTCCTTTCTATTGTGATTTTAAAAATTATTTAATAAATATGTGTGTTTTCTAAGCACGTGGACCACTCAGATGCTCTTTTGTGCTAGGTGCTGCATATCGCTCATAAATGCCAGTTCACACCCCAGGGAGTTTCAAGCGATCTTATATATACATTGCATTATTTTAAAAATTCACCTCTAACTTTATTTTTTTTCCTCTCTCTTTTCTGTCTCTCATAGCATTAAATCATGAGTCTGGCTTACAGCTAGCTTAGCATTGTTATAATTCTGATGGATCTCACTGTGCCCTTCTGTATTTTAAGCTCTATTAGGGTAATCAGTTGTACAGGTGCAGTTTATCAGCCAATGGGAATGCCTCTGTACCTGTGAAGAGTAAAATATACTGTACATCTGTGTGTCTAGCATCCCTGGGAGAGGGACTGTGCTCGTCTGACAGCACGGGAGCAGCGAGAGCAGTGCCCAGCTCTCTGCCTCTGCAAAGCCTGAAGGATTCTGCACCCTTCGCATCTGCACCCTGATGTCCACACGTCAGCTATTCTGCAATAGCGAAAATAAGGAAGGGTTTAGGCCTGCCACTGCTGAAAGGCCCATCTGTTGCAGAAACGAATTTGTGTATTTGAATTAGTTTGTAAAGTGGAACATTGGCTCCCTGGGTGAATGTGCATGCATGGAATATAACTTCGGTGGGAGCTAACGGCTTTCAGAGACGATGGCGAGTTGTGTCTCCTGACTGCGCAGCGCGTGTGTGCAGCTCTGCAGTCACCGTGTGCTCTCTGCCCCTGCTGAACCAAAGCTTATGTTTTGGTTTAATTAAGAACTTAATCAGCTAAATTTGGAGTTTATGCTTAATTCTTTGCAAGATTCAAGCCATATCTTCCTGTTTTTAATCAGAATGCTTTACAAAGACAGCTTGTGCTTCCTGGCTGTATGTATTTTGCTAACTTTTATACAAGGAATTACTGGCAGGGGAAGCGACCCATAGTGATGATGTGGAGCAAGGCTAGGGGAGAAAAAATTGTATATCTATATGCTTTTAAGATGTCGGTGCATCTTGTGTTCATTTGTCACCTTTTAGTTGAAGATACTTAGTGGGTTATTACAGCATCACTCTTTTTCTACAGGCCTCTTTCTTCAGGCTTTCTCTGTAATTACAGTTGCAGCTCTGCTATGAATTGCAAGGTAGGGCTTACAAGTATGACACCTTATTAAAAAAATAGATTTTTTTTTTTTTTTCCCATCGGTTATGCAGACAACAGCACCGGCAGGCCATGGGCAGGGGAAATGCTGGTTTTTGTGACCTGGGAGGTGTTTCTGCTGTTTGCAGGAATACTGGGGGTTAGTCTTTTGCTTCCAGTATATGAATTTAGCAAAGGCTGGTGTCAGGAACCCGTGGTGTGGTGCCCTGCAGCTTGGAGCAGTGCACTGCAGCTGTATATACATCAGTTAAGGAATGGAAGTGGGTCTGTCAGAGCCTCAGGGGAGCCTCTGTGCTGATCAGGGCATTACTGGTAGAGAGGCCGAGGTGGCCGGCACATTGCCCCGACTCCCTGCTGCTGGCCAAGGGGATGGTGGTGTGATCAGAGGTCATGCTTTGTGAGCCAGATAGGGTGCAGGGCTGCAAACTGAACTAGCGGAGAGGAAGGTGCATACCTGGTCAGGAAGCTTTTGCCTGTTTGCCGCAAGGTGATACAGATCTTATTTTGAAGCATGGTGTGTTATTTTCTGTCTCCTCGCTGGCTGGTGGCTTTAGTACTGAACACCTGCATAGTTCCTGGCGAGATTTATGAAGAGTGAGGTGGGAATAAAGACATAATCTGTCTCTTGCACCTATTAGCACTTCATATAGGGCACGTTTTGCCTCATCACAGCTGCATCTGTTCCTGAACTGGTCCTTCATCTTATGTAGCAAAGTGCTTAGTGCCCTGGCAAGCAATACCACTGTACATCTGCACAGGATTTATTTGTACCTAGAGATGCCGTGCCTGCCATTTGCTTGTTGGCACAGTTCAGTGAAGGACAGCATTTTTTTGGAGTTACTAGTGTTGCGATAAAGCAGTGTTCCTGAGTCTTTCTTCAGTTCTCTCTCTGGCAGATGCCAGAGGTTGTTTAGTACAAGGCTTGCTGGTGGTGCTTTTTTCCCGTTGCTCGAAGGGTGACAGATGAGAAGCAGCAAGATGGTTACCTGGTGCGTGAGCTCCGCTCAGTCAGCGACAGCAGTCTGCAGGGTGACACAAACACCGGGACCAGCCAGGCGTACGGAGCAGTCTGGATGGTTCGCAAGCATCCAGACCTGTGTGATCTAAAAGCCTGTTAATGCATCTTTGATGGTATGATTCCTTATGTGAATTCAAGGTATGGATGTGACTATCAGTGTGGATTTGTATCCTGCAAATCAGGGGCTGATTGATCATCATCCAGGGTTTCCAGGCAGGTTTGTCCCACCCACTCTGATGCCTGTGCTGTCACATCTTCATGCTATCGATACCTTATATTTCTCAGCAGATACTACGGTTGCATCCCCCATCGCCTCAAAGGAAAAGTGTGCTGGTATAACACATCAGGCAGTACTGGGCTCTTGAATGCAGCAGTGACAGGCAGAGCTAGTACCAATGCCTGGTAGATAATTCAAATTAGAAATGATGGCACAGGTCTTCAATGGCAAGGGTGATTAGCCACTGGAAGAAACTGCCGAGAGAAGGGGAAGATTCTTTCTCTCAGTCATGTCTGTCTATTGTAGTTTGAGCCTGGAGGGCAACTGAGCACCATGCAGCCCTTCTCTCCCCCCTTTTCCCCAAGCACTGGGAAGGAGAAAATGAAGCAAAAGGCTCAGGAATCAAGATAAGGATGGGGGTGGCGGGGGGGTGGTGGTGGTGGGGGGGGGGGGGGGTGGCTCACCCATTATGGTCACAGGCAAAAGATAACTCGTTAGAGGAAGGAAAAGAACATCACATTAATTCAAACGCTAACAAAACTGATATTTAATGGACAGAGTGGGACAGTGAGAAGTGTTACGACATCTTAAAAACACCTCTCCCGCCTCTGTTCTTCCTGAGTTCAGTTTTGTTCCTGATACCTCTACCTCCTCCCTGCAGGGGTGGGGAATGGGGGATTCCACTGCTCCTTTCTTCTTGGATGTGCATTTTTCCCTTGCTCTCACAGGAGACAGTCGTCCATGAACTTTCTCTGTTGTGAGTTCTTCCCATGGGATGCAGACATTCCTGAACTGCTCTGGCATGGGTCACCTCCATGTGTTGCAGTCCTCCCAGTGCTGAACTACAGCAGCGGGGGCTGCTTCTTTCCACAGAATCCTGGAGTCCTTCACAGGCTGCAGGTGAATCTCTGCTCCTCTGGTGGCCTCCATGGTGGTGGGGGGGGTGGCCTTGCTGTCTCACCATGGGATACAGGGGGTCTCTGCTCCAGTGCACCTCCCTACCTTCCTCCTCCTTCCTTCCACTGACGGTGGTGCTTGCATAGGTGTCCTTCTCATCATTCCTCTTCACAAGTCCCAATGTCCTCCCAGGTTCCCCTTCTTAAATACGTTATCGCAGAGGCGCAGCCACCATTGCTAATTGCCTCAGCCTTGCTAGAGGTGGGTCTGACTTGGAGCTGTGGGAGCTTCCAAAAGCTTCTAACAAGGGGCACCACTGTAGCCCCGTCTTTCACTACCAAAAAACCTTCCACGCAAACCCAGCACACTGCCTTAAAGCCTGAGTCAGAAAAATCAGTAGTTTTATATAAGTGTTACTGTGTAGGTTCCTGCAAATCAGCTCACTAGAAAGTCCCTTGACGGGAGAGGGGAGCTTTAGCCATGCTCCCTGCTATGAGGTTGGGTTTGTGTGGGCCTTGGGAGCTGACCTGCACTGCTGGAGAATGGGCTGAGCTGAGATGGGGCATGAGGAGCCCAGAGCTGTGGAAGGACTGTGTGTGTGCATGGGAGGGTGTCATTGCCATGAGATGTTTTGGAAGACAGTTGTTTTGTCACCTCTTCTGCATGCCTCGGTCAGGAATATCCAGTGCCGAAACATGTGCATGGCCAAGAGCTGCAGGACTTCGAGAGCTTCCCGAGGGGAGAGAGTGGCATCACTGGGGTTCTCACCTACAAGCCAGGGGCTTGTCTAGGCCCAGAACCCAGCTCCTCTCTGAGGGATAGGCATAAATGACAGTGAAGCATAAAGGAAGCCCCAAAAGGCTCTCCCTGTTTGCAGTCCCTACCGCAAGAGCAGTGCCCAGAGGTGCAGGCTGCTTCCTTAGGGGCAGGTGGGGAGCAGAGGTGGGTGGGAGAGGCAAGACCACATCCTCTCATGTGGTTCATTAAGTAGCTTGTTGAGGCCCTCAGCACGATGTGAGTTGTGCTGGGAACACCCAGGCTCTGAAGCAGGCCAGTGCAGGGATTTTAAAGTGGAAAACTCTGGTCCAGTCCTCCTAACTACCCACCATCATCTTCCTTCCATCCAGCTGGTAGGGTCCAGTGCACTTCTCCCTGGCTTTCTCTGACCACTCTTTCTTTGCTGCCCAGCTTCCCTGGATAACTGCTGGTTGGATATCTGGTCTGCACTTTGGCTTTACTGGTGGAATTGAACTGGTTAAAGGGGTGTGTCGTACTGGTAATGCCTTTGGTGTGGATGCAGTATCCTGATTCCTTGCACTGGTAGAAGCCATCATATCAGTGCTGCTGTAAGCTCTTCTGCATCACGGGATTTTTGCAAGGTAGCAAACCCTACAGGGTCAAAGTTGTCCAGAAGCAGGCATGGGCCAGCCTCTCTGCTGCTCACTTATATACCACTTGCCTTTGGCTTCAGGACACTTTGTGCCTTTCCTGAAGTCTCAACAGCTGGATTTAAGAGATTGCTTGCCTCGCTTTTTTCCTTCCAGTCAGGAGAACTGAAACTTTGATCTTTTCAATGATGCTTCAGGGGCAGCATCCTGGGAGGTCCTGTATAAATCTCAGCTGGGGCTCGGGGGCTGTTGCCAGTAACTTAGAAAGCAGAAGAAAAATCCAGTTTAGGAGTTTAGCTTGTTTTGTTTTGTTTTTTAAAAAAGCAACAACCTGCGACTCTTGATTAACACTTTGTATTTTGAGGCCTAGATTTGATCATATTGCAACCATCTGTTCTTGAGAATGTTGGATGAGCAAAATCCCAGTCAAAGTAAAATGCATTGCATTGCCTTGTGTGGTTCCCTGCCCAGATAGGGAGCGAGCCCTGAATGCACAAGTGAAAGGGGCATGCAGGCTGTGTGAGGAAGGAGCGGTGCCAGAGGCTGGAGCATTACTGCCTGTGTAGGTTTAGGAAAGGTGATTTTTCCTGGCCAGCTTTCAGCCAGGTGCCGTGTCCTTGCAACTTGGTGTTGGATTGGGTAAGACTGTCCCCGGCGGTGGTATAGTGCTGACGTACACGTGACGTTGTGTGTGCTGGTTTATGTGATGGAAACAGCAGCCGTAGGCTCATGCCTGAGCATGTGGAATGTGGAACAATGGCCAAAGCCCAGGCTGTGCTCGAACCCTTTACGTTACATCTCTTCTGCATGGAAAAAAAGTCTAGTATGGGTCTCTTTTTGCTAATATTAAAGTTCAGTAAAATTATTATTATTATCATTGTCATCACTGTAATTATTATTATTAGCTGTGTTGCAGGCATAAAGTTTATATTATACATTAATGTAGTCATGCTATAGCAGTCTCTAGACGTGATGTACCAAAACCCCTTTATGCTTCAGCTGATGTTGTAAATAGGTAGTCACACCTATCAGTGCAATGACCTCTAATTTAACATGCAGAGCAAAAAGCTACCATACATTCTTTTGGAAGTATTTAGTAATGTTTCCATCTCTATTTAAATAATAATGGGTTGGTTTGTTTTTTTCCTCCTTCATAAGAGTAGGAAAGTGTGAAATACACTTTCCCATAAATGATCATGTGGGGAGCAAAGGCTGAGAGCTTCGTGCTGCAGCACAGGAAATTGAGATGGTGCTCAGGGGTTTTAGACAGCCATGTTTGCCATGTGAATTGATGGATTATTTGATTTACAGGTATCTCTCATGTGGCCCTGTTTTTTCTGTTTGCTTTTGGGGGTGGGGTGGGCAAAGCTCTAAATTTTTCTTATATAAAAATACTAACAAAAAAAGTACACGTATTTGATGTTACAGAAGAAGATAATCAGCCTTGTTTACAAACTGGAAGGTTGGTCTGGAGACCTCAGACTTCCATGTTTCTGTGGTAAATGGGGAAAAATTGAAAAGCTGAGTTTCAAGTCTCCATTTGTGGATCAAGACGGAAGGAGGCCCAGCTTTCATGAATGCACAAGATGAGTAAATAAATGTGATTAAGATGAGGAGGTTCAGAGGGGAAGGAAGATGCTTCTTTTTGCTGTCCAAGATGCTGAATCAGTGAGGAGTTTGTCCTGAAATGTTTTCTTGGGTAGTTAGTATTAAGACCCACCAGTCCTGCTTGTTAGAAGTGGCTCGGAGATACGATGGGATTCCCAGTGCTTGGCCATGGGTAGGATCTGGGGGCTCTGTCCTTGGCAAGCCATTTCTCCTCCCTTCCCTTCCACTCTTCTTCTTGCCTCTTTCATCTGTGACTATGTCAGGGCAGACACTGCCTTTTGTACGGTTGTTCACAGTGTAGGACAGTAGAGCCCTGATGGCAAGTGGATCCTCAGAGCTTCACAGAAATGGTAGAGGGTCTTGTAGTACTTCTGCTTGACATGGTTGGAAATAACAACAGTGACTTCTGTAGGCTGCCATCTTTGAGGGGTCGGTCTGGTGGCTGCAACCAACACAGCTAGACAGGAAAAAAAGCTTTTGAAAGCTTCTCACCAACTAGCTATATATTGTAAGTGCAAGTGTTGAAGATCTGGAAATAAGACCTTCCTTAGCTCCTAGCTTAGTGTGACTGGTAAATATAAGTACTGGCTTTTCATCTGCCATAGCACTCTCAATGGCCATTCTTCATATGGAGGGGAAAAAGGGGAAGGGGATTTTGCATTGATTTTGTAATTTTAACTTTAAAGATAAGTGTTTCAAGTACAGTTTACAGGTTACTAGGTGGTAACTTGGATATAACTATCTTTGAGACAGGTTATAACTGTCTTTGAGACAGGTTGTAGCCTGTATACTGCTGTTGGTACCCAGTGTCCCTGTCTTCCTTATAAATCTTGAGACCTAAAAGACTCTTGACAAAGACCTTATTTTTCAGGATTCTTTTAGCAACCTTCAGGAAGTATTTTTCTTGGGTACTTTTGTGAGACAAATTACAATACATAGGATTTCAGTTCTGTACATCCCTCTGTTATTAACTGCTAACACTGCCTCATGGAGCAAGGCAGTATAGGAGGGATTAAACAACCTGCAGACACTTGTGCGGATCCGTCATGATTGGGAGATCTTACAGTTAGTTGGTCTTGCTAATACATTTAATCATTTCTAATAACACCAGGAGTGCTGGTATTCACTGACAAACACCTGGATTCTGTTCTGCTTAGAAAACCTGGATGCTGAGCAGGTAAAAATGCTGTTGTTTCCATTGTGGTAGAAGAGCGACAGCTAAAGCTCATGAAGGTACAAGATACCATCAGGGACTGGGCTGGCTCTTGGGATGCTGGGAGCCATGCTCTCTTGAAAGTCTTGAAATCTGGGCTAGATCTGTTTGAGGCCTCCTTGAGGTGTGACAAAGCCTGTAGACCCATGAAATACTGCTTATAACATTAATATTTCATTTGAAGATATTAAGGGATTTCAATGCCCATTAGAAGTTGACAAGTGTTAAGGCTGAGGTCATGCAGCTTCAGTTTCACTGGAGGTTTGGCTGGCAGAGCAGGTCTGCCCAGAGATGCTGCTGACCTCCCTCCACAACAGCAGCCTACGGTGGCGCCAGGAGGAGGAGCTTGAAGTCATGTCTGAGCCCTTTGGGGTGGCTGGTACCAGGGGAGAAGCGATGACATTGCCTCCTCCCACCAGTCTCCATACTTGGAGCTCCACACTCCCTTGCAGTAGGTGACCTGGCTGGGCAAGCCAGGCTCAGGTGACCATGATGTGAAGATGATCCATGGTTCTGTTTAACCTTTTTGCACCCAGTTGCTGCCAGAGAGCTGAGTTCTTGGACATTGCTAGCTCATTGATGAGGAAGAGTTCTCTGAGCTCCAGCAACGCAGAAGAGCGTGAGGAAGGGGTTGAAGAGTCTGCCACTGCCATGCTGGCTCTGTTGACTGATGATACTCATCCTCAGCTGGTCAGCTGTGTTAGTGGATTAGGAGCGCTCTTGAATTTCTTCTGGTGATAAGCTCTTCTCTAGCTCTTTTTCTGGTGTTTTTCATCTCTGGCTGATTAGGAGGTGCAGCCTCATCTTCCTGGGAAGAGTCCTGTTCTTGGCACTGACATTCATTGTGTCTTGGCGTGACAACATCAATATCATACTTGTATAGGGAGTCTGAAAGTGAAGGAGGCTCCAGCCAGTCCAGGAAACTGCAGCCCATCTCTGCCACTGCATGGGCAGCTTGTGGTCTCTTTCTATGCTGGCTTCTGTTGGAAGTATCGATAAAGTTTTGAGGTCTTTTGTTTTCTTTTTAGGGTGCCCCCTGTATTACCTCAGGTAGCAGAAATACTGCTTAAAGCTTTGTGCCAAAGACCATACCAGCTTTCTGCAAGGAAATGAAGCTCTGCTCTCTGAGGGTCCAGTTTCACATGGCCTGGGCAACTCTAGGAGATAAGGACCGCCACAAACCTCATCATATTCTGCTCCAAGTGCAAGGTATGTTCAACTGAAGGTCCTTTTTCTAAGTATATAACAATGTTTTCTATAATGTTTAAAAACAGTTGAGGAACACACAAGCAAAGCAAGACCCTCCACCACTGAGTTGGAGGACAGAGGAGAAATAACATATATATCAGATGTTAGTTTATCACTTAATACAGTACCTGAAAGATAATCTGGTGATGGCTGCAGTGTTTAAACTAAGCATTGAGGAGAATACATTTGACTGTAATTCCAGTTACCTGCAGTGATTGAGCCTTTTCAGAATATAAAAAAAGTTAGGAAACAGCAAGAGTGAGGTATGTACCCAGACACCCTTAACTCTGCCCTCCCTTTCCTCTCTTCACCCCTTTCAAACTAGGGTTTATTACCAGGAATTTTCTGCAGACACAAGACTGGTTCGTAGCATCTTTTTGTATTAACAGGTCAAAGCAAGCTGTTTTAATCTAGCAGATGCTTTAAATGTTAAATTATATTTTTCTTTAATTATGTTGCCTCCTTTATCACCTTGTGGACGGGCTCATAGATTCCAAGATAATTCATGTACAAGTCTTGGTCCCCATCTGTTTTGTATGTCCCAAAATATGATATTTAAACAAACCAGCAGTCATAAGAGGAATCGTGAAGTCAAGATCATGATGGACATTGTGGCCACATTAGTTAGGGGTTGTTCTCTGTGTGGTTTGATGGATGTGGTAGTTCTGATGTGGGTTACTACTTACTACTGGTTGTTTCAGTAATGAGGGATCTTTATGCCATATTCATTAGTGGTTTAAGTGGGATTTCGGAGAACAGGGAATGGGTGGGTCTTTGCTCAGGCTCTGTTGTGGTTGACCCCTTCCTGGCTTCCTGTCTAAAGCAAGATGGTTAGATATGCCCATCCAGGATTGCCATGTATGGTGAGATGGTGGTATCTCCTTTGGCATGTCTTTTGTTCCACTCTGGTCAGCCTGTCTTATTTGCTTGTGCTTTCTATCTATATCTTGGTTTTACCCTAGGTCATTTGGTCTCTGGGACAGAGACTGGCCTTTCTATTCTATTTTTGTTAAATGTCCAGCATATTTGGTATCTCAAGCTCTTGGTGTTGTTATATGTAACGCCACTAACTAATAGCACTGATATTCCTCCTGAGGATCTGTGGCTATCTGTGCACATGATGGAGATGTGATGGCCATAAATGTGCTGCTGTAGTGTGAATTTTCTTAGATGACTTCTGTGTTGTTTTAGCTCTGAATAGCGGTAAATGTAGGAACCAGCTCGATGTAAGAAGTGTGCAGAAAGCATCCCTGTGCAGGTGAAGACTGTCTGTGCTGACCTGTCAGAGCCAGTGGCTGGTGGTGAAGTCTTCGCTTTTATTCAAGACAGTGTAGCTAAATCACGGCACAGTTTTTCTACTTGTGCATGTATATATATATCCAAGTAACTTTTATGTGTATTTTATATATATATATATATATACACACACAAACATATGTGTGAAAGCATCATTGCCTGTTTAGCTCTAACTTTGCTTCCTCCTACTAGTTTCCCTCTGTTTCTCTTTTTCTGTTCCACTTCATGTTTGCATTTTATGCCTGTGGTGTTTTTCATAGGCATATTTCCCTTTTCTCTTACGTTCTTCCCCCTTTTCTTACCTATTCTGGCTTTTCATTCTTTACCTTCTCGTCCACGTGTTTCTGCTCAAAGTTGATTTACAATTTGTCTTCTGAGTGTCTCCTTCCGCTCACCAGGGCAAGTTGGCTCTTACCATCTCTGCACACCTCGAGAGTTCATGGCCTGAGGAGTAGCTGCATCTGTGCCCTTTATTCTTGAAAAAAAGGAATAAGGGAGTCAGAGCTGCTCTCATTTCCCATCTCTCTAAATGAGTCTTAACCTGACAGTTTTGGCTTCTCTTGCCTGCTCTGGATTGCAGCTGTCGTGACAGAGTAGATCTTTCTTGGTGAAGAATAAAGTTGGGGTGAATGGCTATAGTGCTTCTCCCCTGCACCCTGGGTTTGGTGATGCTCCTTCCTTGGCGGTTGCAGTCTGCACTCCAAGCCCAGGCTCTGCATTCCTGCTGTTACCTTTCTGCCTCTAATTTTAGTAGCCTTACAGCTTGCTGCAAGCCCAGGGCTTTTCCATCTGGTTTCAACCCAGTTTTTTTCCTCCTGAGGAATGTGGACCCGGTTTGTGGTGGTCCTGCAAGGGCTGCCATGCCCTGATAGCAGAGGGCTTTTGGATGCCTGAGCAGCTGAGCAGGTTTGTGCATACATTGGTGATGGCTCGATTTGAGCAATCCCCATCCCTGTGAGAAAATCCTGCCTGTGGAGAGCAGGCAGGCAGCCCTGGGTGCAAGGAAGATTTTAAGTGGAGTTGAGGTCATGTCCTGCACAGTGCTTCCCTCTTCGGTGCAAGTAGTGAACGCTGTGTAGTGCAGTGTCTTTTAGGGGTTGACTTGTAGATGATAAAGCTGAGTGATTCGACTGCTTCTGATTATAGAAATGCAGGGATCCAAAATTGGGAAACGCTTTGATGCTGGCAAACATGCTCAGTATCACTTGACAGTAGACATTTTATTCTTGGCTGCATCAGCCTTGCAGCAAGCAAGTTTGTTGGGTGGCTTTGCTTGCACAGCTGTTTTTTTTCCCCAAAAAAATCCCAGGACTCAGCACTGTGTTTCCCGTGCTGGAAAGCCAACTCTTCCCAGCCCTGGTTTGTGGCATTGGTTTCTTCGATGGGTGGCAATTCCTGAATGTGCCCAGCCTGCGCTCTACTGAGGTCAGGTCGGGTGAGCTCTGCTGAGCAGTATAGGCAAGTGGATCTGTGGATGGGGCTTTTCTTCAGATAGACCGAAAGTTGTGTGTGTTTGTTTTTTTTTTCTTGGAAAGATGTAACCTGAATTTTAAGTGATTTAAGAAAATTTTAAGGGATATTGTCAAGGTGAATAAACAGAAACCAAACTTTAGACCTTCCCCTTTGTGTTACTGATGATAGATAACATGTGAGGCTTCTTAAATGAAATGTGAATGCTCAGTGTCATGTTTTATTCAGGATGACTCTTCTTTTATTTTTTCCTCCTTTGCAATGCAGATTGCTTTCACCAATGGTGAAAGTATTGTGTGCCATCCACTCCCTCCCTTCAGCCTCCCTTGGATAAGGGACTATTTCAGGCCATGTTTATAACTTGATCTTGCTGATGACCGTTGCACCCAAGGATCGCTTAGTGCCAATTGTTAGGGTGCTTTGCTATTTTCAAGACACTCGGACTTGATCCTGTTTCCCTTGCACACCCAAGTGGTATTTTTTTGCTCTGGTTTAGTTTGGCTCAGGAATGAACTGTTTACCTGCTCACAAGTTTGGTGCTGTCAGTCCACTGCACGTGGTGATGGCACCTGAACTTCTGTACTAGCTGCAGCTTTTGGGGTGGGACACTGAATGACACTGGCAGACTGGGGGAGTGCAGAGGACCTTGTCTTGGGAATAATAAGGAGCAGGTCATGGCAGAGATAGCCTGGCAGACAGCTGGGAAAAAATTGTTTTTAAAAGTCAGGTCTGCTTAATGCAGAGCTGCCACTGTGCAGGTTGCCCAGGTTCGATGGCGAGGCTTGTGCTGTTGCTGGCCCTACATTTTTGGGTTGAAGTGTGAAAGACTCTGTACCAGGGCAGATGATTGTGTTTTTCTTAGCCAGCATCTTGCCTCTGGTCAAAGCCAGATGTTTCAGAGAAAAAAGTGGGTGAAAGTGAAATAGATGGCTAAAAAGTATCCATATTGTATGGGCAATTTTCTACTAAAACATTTCAAGCTGGGGTTGGCTTGTGCCGAAGTCATGCCTGCTGACTGGAAGACTTGGTGATGAGTTGTAGGTGATGGATTTCAGCTAGTTTACAGAATCTAAACAAATAAATCTTTTTTTTCTTTCTCCTAATATCTAAGTGTGTGGCCTTTGCAACTTGAGTGTCTCTTTTAAGCAGCTAAAAATTTTTCTAAGTGAAATATGTTTCTGTGCTGCAGTTGAGAGATAAATATAGCTGACGAATTCAAAGAAGGCCATAGTATGTGTTATGTTGCCTTACCCAGGGTTTTTTTTTTAATTTTTGTGGTGATTCTGTGCTAACTCAAAATGGAAAACCTCCTGAAAGATGTTATTTTTCCCGTTGAAAGAAATTACATTTGGCCAGCATGCCATTCACTGCCTTACACTGCAACCAATGAAGGAATCAACGCCCCCCCCGTTTTTAGCCGAGTGCTCTGTGTTTGGAAAGCAGGCGTGTTTGCAGCTGAGCCAGCTCTAATAATAATAATAATTTGGGTTGAGAAGTGCAGAGCAGCCTGTGATTAGCAGAATGATTATTGAACAGTGTATAAATTGAGAGATGGGTTTTTAACATGGTGAGAAGAATGCACGCTGCAGCTGCCTGGGGAGGCAATCGGCTCATGTCACCTTGTTGATGTTCCCCATGTAAAACTGGGTGCAGGAGCCGCACAGAGGAAAAACATGCTTGTAAAAATGATGATTGCTTTTGAGTTTTTCCAGTAAATTCTGCTGATGAAAGAGCAGCCAGAAAACTTGTAAATAAGAGTTTTACACTGTGCTCTGCTCCCCAGGGTGATTTTTTTTTTTTTTTTTTTAAAGTTTGGATGTGGTTGTTGGATATGTTCTCTCCTTGCCAGCAGACCAAGTTGACTAGCTGTTGGCTCTAGAACCTAAAAAATGGGCTAGGAAACATTCCAAAACTTCTCCTTCACGGGTGCCGGTTCAGGTCCGGGTCAGTATGATTGAGAGAGACATCTCTATTATATGATGCTGCTCTGACATGTATAAAGCCAAATTTGTAGGCTCATAGCTGATGACTCGTTGCCTTAAAATCTAATCTGCCCTGCTACATAACAGCGAGCAGGGCATTTTACGCATGCTTTCCCCTCTGTGCCTAGTCAGCAAGGGCAGGGTTTCTCCCTGGCAGTGGGCAGGCGGCTGTACTGGAGCTGCTGTACAGGGTGGGTTGGGAGGTGGCACCACATACATGGGTGCCGTCTGCCCTCACCAGTGCAAGGCTTCGGGGCGGAGCTTACCCCAGGTTTGTGCATAGGCAGGCCCAGGATGAGGGTCTGTTGGAACTGATCCAGCCCCCAAAAAACAAGCAGAGTTTGAGAAGTGCTTCCAAAGGATGGTGCTGGGACAGACATCTGCAGATCCTGCCTCCACCTGGGCTGCTGCCAGCCTAGCTCCTCTCTCCACTTTTGAAAGAATTTATCTGCATATAAATATTGTACCAATAGAAATAAGTCTTTAAGACAAATAGATTTAAGCTAAAATTAATACTGGTTTTACATCAGTTTAACTGAAATCTAGTAGACTGTAGATCTCTTCCAGACTGCTTTAAGTATTTTTATAGGACTCGTGTAAACAGAGCCCTGATTTTCCTCCATGATGCTTGCTCCTGTAATAGACAAATAATAATAATTTAAAAAAATGCCTTAATTAGGCTTGTTTTACTTGAGGCAAGCAAGTGGACTGCATCCTTTGATCCTTTCCAACCTCTGTTTTTTGTGATTTTGTGTTTTTCTTTCCTGTATTTCTTTTGTTGACAATAATCAGAAGGATGTGTGTGTTTATGCATGTATGTGCATGTATGGATACACATACCACACATTCGCACGCACATACCTGCTCTTTTTCTGTATTATAAAACACATATATTTTTTTTCCTTGTGTCAAAGACAACTGGTATTACCTGCATGCAACTAAACAAGCCATAAAGTTAACACCACTGTCAAAAGTTCAGGAAAGCCTAGTGAACATTCTTCTAATAAGAGGATATTCTGGTCCTCTTGATAATCAGTCCCCCATTGTAAACTCATTTTGAGTCACAGACTTAAATCTTTGTTCCAGTGGAAAAAAAAAATTTATGGGCAGCCCAAACAGGCATTAAATCCTGAGTTGGTTGGGTGTTTTTGTTTGGTTTTTTTGTTTTTTTTTTTTTTTTTTTTTGGTTGGTTGGTGTTTTGTTTTGTTTTTTTTTAGCAGAGTTGCTTAAAATAGTACATTCTAAATCAGAAGAGTGACTCCAGGAGAAAAGAGAAAAATTGAAACAATACAAATCGTGGTTTGGTGGCACAAACTGTCCCACCCCAGCCCCTGATAGAAATTTGCCAGAGGCAGCAGGCTGCGTTTCCGTGCTGTGAGACACTGCATGCTTGTGATTGCTCTGCACAAGTTGGGTTTCCATCTTCCTTGTTGGTGGTCACCCCCCTTTATTTTAGGGATGCCAGAAAATGACTTTGGAGATCAAGACTATGCCAGTTTTGTGCAGATTTATTAACCCTGCTTCCTGCATTCCCCCTGTATTTGTAGGGAAAAGGCTTTTCTGGAAAATATGTGAGCATTTTGGAGACAAGATGTCACCATGATTTTGGGCTTTGACCTCTTTCTCCTTTCCCTTCTCCCATGGGGAGACAAGTAGGACATCTCCAAACAGGTCTGTAGCTCTTCCCACTGGTTCTACACAGTTTATCCATCGCCTTTGTTTTCAGTGTCTGGGATTGCCATGGCAGCAGCAGTGCTTGGGATTATGATTGCATCATGACGGAGCTTCATGTCGAGACAGCCTTTGCCTCGAGGAGGGTGTGACTTGTGTGCTGATGAGGTGGCCCATGGCTTAGAGTCCTTGGTGCCCAGGTCAGGATAAGCTGGGAAGCTGGGAAACCTGTCCCGATTTTTCCAGTGCTGTAGAGGATGCTTCTGGATGCATGGTGGATTTTGCTGGCAGCATTATAGAAATGAAGCTCAAAGTTCTGAAATTTCTTTTTGCTCTTCATTGCTGAGAATCCAGTATTGAAGGGCAGCATTCATCATTTTCTCCTTCTTGTCCAGATGCTGGTCTCAGTGCTGGCATAGCAGCGGGGTACCCCTCAGATGTGGCATCGCCCTTGCGCCTGCTGTGCTGCAGGTGATGGATGTGCTGTCTCTGGTGCAGCCCCTTCCTCACCCTCCGGGGTCCTTGGTGGGGGACCTTCTCCTGGCAGGTGGGCAGGGCTCTCCTTTTAACGAGCCCATGCTATCTCCATGTGTACCTCTGCTTGTATGTGCTTTGCCCGAGCAAACAAGAGCTGCGCTTGCATTGCTGCTTTTTCGTACAGGAATGGCAGCCGTGGTGTAAAGAGCTATTATGCTGTACAGGGTCTGTGCTCGCTCAGGTTTCCATTCCTCGGTCTCGGGTACTTCCTTTGTTCTCCTGACTCTGGTGCTGAAGCATCATTCCAAAATTAAAGTGACAATGATCTTAGTCTTTTCCTTAGAACAGTCCCTGAGCAGAGAGGAATGGTGAGGTTAGCATCTGGAGCTGACGTATTTATTATTGATGATGCCTTTAAATGATTAAACAAATTTTCCTTGCATTATTTAGGGGAATTATGATATTCATCATTAGTGGAAAGATGTCTGGAGAAATGTGTGATTCGCACTCACAAATACCTTCTCTCCTCCTTTTGTTATTTGCTGCCTGTCTTCTGCCAGCTCTTGCTTGTCCTTCTGGAGTCAGTGTTTGTCCTTCTGGCGATACCTCCTGCTGCCTTCCCTCTTGGTGTAGGTGACCTGTGTAAGGGTGAGGTGTCTTTTCTTCTAGACAGGTAGCTTAACTTGCAATGTCACCAGCACTTACATAAGGGATGTGGTAATCCAGGTAAGGAAATAAGATTTAGAAACTCTTAAGTACATTTGAGAGCTCTTTCTAGCAAATGTTATTTGGATTAATGTTCTTTATTTTACTGTCAAGGATAAGTGGAAGCATGCACAGCCCTAGCGTTAGGTGTACTTGTATCCCCATGACATGATGGAATATTGCAGCTGGGTTTTTTTGCAAAATGAGACAATGTTAACTGATAATTAGGTTGTGACAAGGCAGGCTTCCCTCTGCACCAGTTAGTTTTATTGGATCCTTAAGTCACTAAGGCACTTTTTTTTTTTTTTTTTTTACACAGCAGAAACACTGTTTACAGCATGTAGTTTAAACATGCGACATTTGTTAGCTTACCTGCTGCCCTACAGGATGTCAACATCCACTGGTGGAGCTTGGGTTGACCTCCGTATAGTAAATTTAGTCTTTGAAGTTAGTTGTCTTAAATCATTTCTCTAAAAGCTATTTTTTAAAGAAGAGGGAACCTTAACTGTTGATATTCATTCTTTTGGCTGGAATTATATATCTTGTCTTGTGCAGTCTGGCCCTGGGAGGTGGCCAGGGCTGGAGGAGTGTGAGGTGCCTCCACACTAGGTCAGGAGATAGGAAGGAGATAGGAACCTCAGCTTCGGAGGGGTATGTGGAAAGGATGAAAACTGCACTTTGAGTCAGTGGCTTTCTCTAGGGCATGCAGAACAGAAATAGCCTTAAGTTAAAAAAAAAAATAATCTAGGTAAGAGATTTTCCCCCTTTATTCTTCTTCCTGCCTTTACTAATGTTTGTTTCTGGCTTCCAGACTCAAAAATCCCTCCTGTAGGAGCCTGGAAAAGGATTAATGCTTTTGTAACTTCTCCCTGTAGAAATTTAGAAGGGAAAACAATTTATTTGCTACTTCTTCACCCTGTTTGCCTCTCGTGCTGGAGAAGGTGAGGTGATTCTCACCTGGCATCTCAAGCTTTCTTGTGTGCCCTTACATGGTCTTTCTGGGAAGAATGGGGTAACACGAGCAGAGACCTCCCAGATGCATGGCAGCCTCGGAACACAGTGATTTTTGGTAGTGGACCTGGAAGAGAGTCTCTCGGATGTTTCAGTGCTCCATGTTTTGCAGCCCTCATCCTTTGGGCAAGCTGTTGAACCCCAATCCACGTGGTTATGCAGGGCACCGTGGTGGTACTGAGGGAAAAGAGGCCCCGCTCTCTGGCCTTGGCTGACTATCGGTTCAAGTCCAAGAACATAAGGATTTATTGTTTTTCTTATTCCACCTAATCTCTCTACAGAGGCTCTGTTTAATATCTTACCCTTGTTTGAAATGTGGAATTTATCTGCTGCTATTATTATCCCAATGCAAAGGGGCCATGAGACTGTTTCAGCCCAGCCTGGATCACTTTGTGCTGGGGGTCCTGGCTGTGGGATGGGGCTGCCCAGGCCACGTTCTTTGCAAAATAATGTATTTCCCCTCATTCTACAACAGTCTCCTATAAAAATTGCAAGTGGGGTGACAGGCTGTGTGGGATGCTTCTGGAAGTCTCATTCCCCACAGTGAGGTATCCTTCATCACTAGTGATGCAAAAGGTGCAAAGGAGGCAGAGGATGGTCTGCCTGGCTAGAAACCCCATATAGCCCCAGTCCTGCTTATGGATTCCTTCCCAGCAAACTCTAACCCATCCTGGGAGCTAAACTGGGTCCTTTCCAGATAGTTGCTGCTGCTGCATGGAATGCTTCTTGTCACCAGCAAATGACTGCCACCTCTCTGAAGTTGCATCCCTCTCCCGATGTTTTCCTCTGCACCTCATGGGAAGCACTTCTCAGCCAGCCATCCCTTGTGCCGTGGATAACGTCCCGTTTATCTCCTCTTTAGGGCTGCGCCTGCGCTCACAGTCAGTCACGGGGCTCCCACAGGGCTGTGCTGGCTTTGCTGGTGCTGAGAATCTGTGCGGGCGCGTGGTCCCGGCATGCAGCGCTTGCCCCCCTCTGGCCTCCGCTTCACTGGGGAAAGAAGCTAAAAAACCCCCAGAATTCTTCACTGCTGACTGCAAAGGGCAATTATTTAGAGGGATTTCAGGCAGAGGGAGCCCAGAACGGTGAGGCTGCTCTGAATCTGAGCTATGAGGCAGCACTGGATGAATCATGGGGGGGAGGAAGACATTATCTCTGAGTCATAATCCCTATTACTACAGAGCGGATTTGCTTTGTGTTGGTTTGTTTTTGTTTTTGGTTTTTTTTTATGTTCCTGCATGCTGACTAGTGCCCAGAGAAGCATCGAGAGCCCTTTCTCTGCTGTTTCATCCATGAAGAATGCAGCCCTGTCTCTCGCCTCTTCGTCTCCACGGCTTAACGGAGTGTGGCATCCTCCCACCTCCCAGCCAAGCCCGAGCCCTGCAAACCCCCCACCACCCAGCTGGGCACCGCTCCCCTCCTCAAAACCCCCCAAATGCCAGTGGTTGCAAGGGTGGGTGCTAGTGCTTTCCAAAACATGTGCTGCGGGAGGACCACAGGCTGGCAGCTGTTTGGGCCCCTGCAGCTCTGCCACCACTGGGCAGCGGGGGGGGGGGGGGAAGTGGGGACAGGGGGAAGTGTCCTTATAATACCCCTGTTTTGCAGCTGACACCTGCACTTTGAGCATCTCAAAATGATTTATGAAGAGGGTTTAAAATGGTGGCGGCCACCCATCACTTGGCAGTATATATACACTGAAAGGAACTAGCTGTCGTCTCCCCGAAATGTTCCTACAGCTACCTGAGCCTAAGATCCTGAGGAACTTAAAATCTATACACTTTTAGACGGCATCTAATTTTTGGCATTTTGTTCTGTCGGTCAGCTCTCATTGTGCTTTTAGATTCAGACTGTATGGTGATTCCTGCTCTGTTAAATTCATCTTGATTAGATCTTCCTCCCCAAAAGATGTATGCAATATCAATACTCGTTTAATAAAATATACCTGGCCCTGGACCCTTTGCTTGTACCACAGTAGGGCCAGGGATGGAATAACAAACCCGAGTCCCCGGGACTGGTCCCATTTGCAGAGGCAGCAGTGTAAAGAGGCAGCAGACGTCTCTAAATATGTGGCTAAGAGATCATCGTGGCAGCAGGAGGCTAAGTTGTGGGTAGCGGAAAGGGCAGCTTCTGCCATGGGAGCCAAGTTTTGGTTGTCTTGTTATTCTGACTGATTAGATTAATTCTCTGGCTGAAGTAACTGACATTAATTATGTTACATTACCATTATGAGCTACTGTTCTAAGCTCTGTATGTGTTTAAAAATATTTGTATTTCCTTTGCTTGAAGCATGCAGAGTTAAAAACTTAATGCACTGGTGCACACCTGTACTTGCACACACACCAAAAAGAGGTATGGGTGATTTAAATTTCAGTGAGCAAGGCGTTTCATTGGGATATGAGACTGTTCTTTTTGCCTGACAGCATCCTTAATTAATTTTTCATTATTAGTGATAGAATAAATCTTCCTTCCCAGAGAAAAGACAGGGTAGCATCCTGATCCAGGAGTGGCAGCTTGGAGTGCTGGATCTGAGTTTCACTGCCCCTTGGGTTTCCTACACCTAAACTGCTTGCATGGAGTGACAATTGATGCTATGAAGTTTATAGGTTGTTTTGTGGTGTGTGGGGTTTTTTGTTTTTTTTTCCCCCTTTGTGTAAGGTTAGTTTTCAGTTTCCTGATGACATTTGCTACCTTTCTGTAAGAAAAGAGCAGGTGGCATTTTGAGGGGGCAATGTATGTTTGGGTGATGCAGATGTTGCCTATGGCAGGTGATGTTATCCACTCCCCTGATGCTGTGTACAGCTCTTCTGCTGGGCAGCTGAAACTGGCTTCCAGAAAAAAATAAGCTTCTTTAGCAAAGAAAAGGTTTTTTTCTGGTTTTCCTTCCCTGCTGCCTCCATAGAGCTATTTCTAAATCGATTGCATTTCATCAGCGTAACTACACTGGTTGGGGCTGTGGTTGTATTCTGAATTTTATTTAATTTTCTTTTCATCATTTTACTGGCTTCTGCCACATCTTAAGTATAGATCAAGTCAAGGCAAATGTGAGATGCCTTGGTTTCTTGTCTGTGGAAAGGAGCTATTATATCTTTGGGTGTGAGGATTGGGAATTTGCAAGTCTCTGGATATGGATATTTTTTTTCTTCCCATGTGTGTATGAAATTTAAGGGGGAAAGGAAGTCTTTGGATAGTAAAGTGAGATTTGTATTTTTAAAATACTTAAGCATTTGTTTGTATGCAAAATCTTCACAGATTAGATATTTGATAATTTTTTTAAGCCTTATTACCTGTAGTGATGCAGATGTTGGGGTAAGTGCTCTTACTCTATTTTGCTGACCTGGAGTGCAGACAGACCTTTCCCCGTCAAATCCAGCACCTTAACATAGTATCACACCCCCAACCTGCCTGATTGCTGCCTTCAGTTGCTGTCTCAGCCAGCCTGCTTGGGCCAGCCTTGCCTGCTGAAGTGATCTGACCTGTGATGCTGTGATGATAGCAGTCCCTGACATACAAGCAGACAGGGAGGGTGGTGATGTTTAAAATAAATATCCATTCAGCTGAGCTTGGCTAAGGGTCTGGAATGAGAAGTGGATTCCCTTTGAAAACATCCCCTCCCCTTATACTAAATCTAAATAAAACTGGAATAATTAAATTCATGCACTCCTGGCATGTAGAAGAAGCTAAAGACAAGTGCATTAAAGCAGGTGACACGATCCCAGCAGCTTTACTGAGAGGAGGAACATATTACCACTGTGAGGCTTTGATAGAATGAGGGCAAACTTGTTTAAGATGCCGACATTTCCTCTTTACTTTATATTTGCATAATTTGCCATGCTTTCACAGGGCTCCTTGCTTGCAAATAGTTGTCCAAATGTTAAGTAATCCTCAGCAGTTTGGGGCTGTCGGTAGCTGTAGTTTGTCTTGAAGTGTGGGGAGGCTTTGTGCTAGACAAGGTTTTGCTGAAGGTAGAGTTCTTCAAAGAGACTGGCACCTGGCTGCCAGCGCCTGGGACAACCCAACCATGCACAGCAAGACATGTCTAAATTCAGGCTTGTTATATTCTGGGGTAAATTTGGGTGCTACCTTAATCTGGATTAACAACAAAACTCCTGGTTATTCCTGAGCAGCTACAGCTAGAATGTTTTAGGTGATGTACCCTGTGGTTTATTGTGCTGGGGTGGTTTCGGATTTGTCCCCAGCTGGTTGCCTCCAAGCTTTATGGAGGCTGGAAAACGTTTTTTTTTCCCTGTGTCCGCAGTGCCAGTGAGATGTATTTCAGTTTAGGTAAAGCCTGGGCTGCAGCCATGCCTGTTCACAGCCAGGCTTTCCCGTTCAGTCAGCTGAGAGTTTGAAGGCAAACCCAGTGTCCCAAGTTCACTGTGGAGCCTGTGGGACTGCTCAGCAGATGTGCAAGTAGAGACCTCCAACCCCTGTAGGGAGGTGGGGGTGTCCTGGCTGGTACAAACCCACTGGTCTCATAAAAGCTCTTTCAGCTCCCAAGTCAAACCTTACATTAGAAGGCAGTGGAATACAAGAAATGAATCCATTCGTGTATCCTGGTAGCTGTAGCGGAGCCACTGGGGATGTCCAGAAGGAAATGGTGTCACACGTTGGCAAGGCAGCAGCTGCATTTACTGGCTTGACTGAGATTTGGTCATTGAAAATCTGGAGCTGAAAGGCTAAACTATGAATCTTGGACTTGAAAGTAATTTTTATCTAAACATATGGATCTGAAAGCTGGAAACCTATCAAAGGTACAGGCAAAGGATCTGAGTGCCTTTGAAAACAAATGGTTTAGAAGAATACTGAGCAGTAATATCCAGAGACATCCCAAAAAAGCGATGGAAGTATTTATGGGTAAGAAACCAGGGTGTCTGGTGTAGAAGGGGGGCTGCTGGAAAGTGGGATGGAGACACACTGGGAGGTGGTAGAGACAACCCCTCTCTTAAAACGTAGTCAGATAGAGAAGGTTACATTGGATTTATTGTAGCATGTATGTGAAGAGCTTTCAGGGGTAGACAAGGGTGGTGGAGCCTTGCATGTAATTTTAAACCTCTGGGATTCCAGAGTGTCCTGTTACATGTCGAGAATGAATTTCCATCAGAGGGGATGGGATTTTTGGCATCAAGGTGGTAGAGGATAAGCAGTAGCCAATTAAGAAATGCTGCTAATGAGAGGAGGAACACAAGAGTGCATAACTGCTGGGATCACGAAGGTCTCTTCCTTACCCTCATGATCAGCCAAGGGGTATAATCTCATTAATAAATTTATCAAACTGCATCTTAAGTTGATTGAGCTGCCTGCGCTGCGACTGCTGGAAGGCATCCAGAGCTGGGCATGGCTAGGGACCTTCTTGCTGCAGCCTGAAGTCATTCATAGCCAGCTGATACTCATTTGTTCTTGTGCCAGTGTTGTCCTTTAGCTTATATCACTTTTTCCATGATGGAGACAGCAGTCTCATACCCTCTGAGCCATGCAGGTTCAACACAGGCAGCTCACTTTGTCCCGTCTTCTGCGAGGGGCTCCTCATTCCCCTCCTGCTCCTGACAGCTTGATCCTCTATTGAGCTCTGTTCAAACACATCTTTCTTGAACATAAGTTCCCAGGTAGGACATAGCATCTCAGTGGCAGGGTATCCTGCTGTGACTGGTGTAGCCTTACATCTTCTTTAGATGTACCAGAAATACTTTGCTCTCCAGCATTCTCCAGAGTCATGTTGCCCTTGAAGACCTGCTGTGCTGCCATCCCCAGCTCACCTGCACTCACCTGCAGAGATGTTAAATTTCTAGTGGGACCAGCCTTCACTAAAACTAATCTTCACTCAACTCTGGCACCAAGCCAGATGTCACTACGGTAAAGTGCAGTACTTAATAGAAGCAACAATGAAAACTGTTTGTTTTTCATGACTGGGTCTTCTTTACCAGGATTGTTTGTCAATATGGGGTATAAAAAGTACATGTAATATGATGGCTTATTTATTTTTAGTTATAATTGTGGCAGAGATAACTAAGAAGATACAGTTGTAATTCTGTGATGGTTTTGTTCATAATAGACTTTCTGCTGCTAAGGTGAAATTTCTACTTCCAAATTTCTGCAGACCTCGGGGGCTTCTGTTCTTTGTTTAAACTATTTTCATCTTTTTAAATGTGGGTCACAGGAGCTGAAGTGAAACACCAAAGCTTTTAGACAGTGCCATGGTTCACCCAGCTTTCAAGGGGTCCTCTGCACTGTGTGTTTATTGTAACTCCAGCTACTCATGCAGTGAAGTCAGGACAAGCCCCTGCTGTAGATGGACAAAGATGCTTTTTGCAGCAGTGCAGTTTGAAGTAGATGTGTACTCTGCTGTAAATAAGGGGTTTATCTCTGTGAGAGGTTTATCTGTATAGTTGTACTTGTGGTTGCAATTTGAGGTCCATCTCCCTGGCTGGCCCTCAGGAATGAACAGGCGGTGCAGAACAGACGCTGACAGGGCCTTTGCTTTCCATGCTTCTTTTCATTTGTGTGGAAGGGAAGGGGAAAAAAAAAGCAGAATTTCTGCTGCAGCTGTTTGAAACAATAAATGAACCACAATATGTGGGTGTTTATTTTTCGCCTCATTTCCTCATCCAGCTTTTATTATTTCTCAATCTTGGCAGTAGGAAGGACCATTCTGGAGACCTGGAGCCTTGCCTCGGTGACTCCCTGAAACCAGACATACCCCCATTTACTAGAGTGCAGAACCTGCTCGCACTTGCTGCGCCACAGTGTCCTGGGTGGCTCTGCCTTTATAAAGAGTTATTGGTACAAGATGGTCATGGAAACTCATCACTGTAGAGCCAGTACCTGAGCTACCAAACTGGGGAGTTGAGGTCAGGATGACACATAACCACAGTGACACAATATGCAGGAGGAGGAGTGAAGTGGACAGTGGTGGGTAGCTAATGCCTGAGCTGTCATTACTTCAACTCACCTGGGCTAGGGAGTCAGCACTCTCCTCTGCTGCCAGACATGAAGTTATACCCTGGTGAGATTCAGAATAGGTCTGATGGGGCAAAAGCACAAGAGGAAAGCTATCTGAGATAAAAAATAAGTATCTCTGTATCCACATGGAAGTACATAGTTAGTTTGAGCCGTGATCCTGTGGTTAAATGGACCTCTAGTAGTTGTGGCGGGTGGTCTCCCAATGATGCAACCCCTTTGGTAGGTGTTGTCCTGTCTGTCAGCTGTTTGCTCCGCTTCCTGGAGGCTGCCACGCTTGCCATGGGCGGCAGAAGGGGAACCGCCTCAGCTCCTCCGCTGCTACTAGTCGCAGTCGGGGAATTAGTTTGAACTGTTGTTTTAATTAAGCTAGAGAATGCAGCAGGTCGTTTGTGTGTGCCCAGTGGTGGGTGTGAGCAGGAGCATCCTCTCATGTGTGGGTCTGCTCTCCGAAACATCTGAGGTTGGAGACCGGATGCTGAGCAAGAGTGGTGGTTGGTTTTGATCCGTCTGGTGATTCCTGTGTCACTGTGTTTAAAAGCTATCTCTTTCACTGGAAGGCTCACCACATGGTCTCTGGAAGGTTCACATTCTTCAGGGTTATTCATGGTCTCTTTAGATATGCAGAGCTGTGATCTTTAGGTATTATGGCCTAACATGCCTCAGGCCATCCTAATGAATAGGACTTCTTTAGTGCTATTGAACCACTTAAAATAATATACAATAAATTACTGCAGGCTTCTGGATTGTATATGTCCATGGGGATGCTTGAGGGCTTGGATTTAGAAGACAGTTTCACAGAGGTCCCTTTATGGGGCGGCACGTGGAAAGGGAGGGTGGCAGGAAGCGGCCTTGTTAATGTTAAGGCAGTTGAGGATCACAAGGTCTCTCATCCCCCAGTGTCACACAAGTGGGGCTATTTGTACTGCTTTGTTATGCTGCATTAGGGTCGGAAGAGAACAAACTCCCACCATCCCTCCCAGTCCCATGTGTGGTCTTCAGTGGCTTTACACTGTCGTGAATGTGGATGTCCTCATATCAGTTTGGGCGCATTGATGCAGATCTCTGCCAATGGAGTTGTTTTGATTCAAGGAAAATCAGCAATTTCTGTCAGTTTTGGGTTCTGACTAGTGGTGGTGCTGGTACATGATCTGCATGGGGGACCGTGTGGCAGCTGTTCATGTTCCCAAACCTGTCTGAGAGTGGTCGGACCTCCTCAAATAAAGCTAAAGTGTACTCACAGTTGATGCAGATACTCTTGCTTGCAACAGGCTGTTCGCATCCAGCTTGAGTATCCAGATGGACCAAGGTTGTCAGCTATGAGAAAATGTGGCCCTGAGAGGTGAATTCTCACACAGATTTGGCTTGTGTCAGTGAGAATAACAGCTAAACTGAGCTTTGTCAACTCAAGGCCATAACTTCGGTGTATCTGTGGAAAGATCAGGTTGGCTTTGGCCGTGGATATTGGCAGTGCATTTCTTGGTGGTAGATGGTGGGAAAGGCCACATCTGCTGTGAAATGAATACTGCTTTCCTTGGAAAAGTACTTACTGAGATAGCGATGATGGATAAGTCTCTCTTGATAAATGTGACTTCACAGATCGTGTTTTCAGCCTCATGGAAAAAAATTGAAAAGGTATCTAATGCGTTGAACTATTTAAAGGACAGGTCTGGAGGTTTGAAGGTAATGCATTCTAAAAATAAATATTAAAAATCGTTCTTGAGCTTGGGCCAGGTTATTTCAAGATCAAAATCAAGGCCAAGGCACTCCACTGTAGGTTTCCAGGTCATTTTTATCAGCTTTGTTAATCCGTGCTGCTTTTGAGGTAGGAAAAAATTGTAATACCTACCAGGATCTTTCCACTTTTTTCCTGAAAGCATGTTCCTAAGGAATCCTGACTCTTCTGAGAGTATTATTTCACAGCCATGTTGCTGTATTGTGTGAGCGCCTCTTTTTCTTTGATGTATCGGTTTACACATCAGGAAAAAAAAAGCCCTAGTTTTGGTGCTTTTTTGTATAATAAAGTCTCTAGTAACAATTTTTTGGTATGGTGATGTATGTATAGTGACAGCATGTGGATGACTTTAAAGGGGCACAGAGAGACTAAAAAAATAAATAACAAAATAAATAAATAAATTAGAAGTTGCCATCAGTGGGAACCCAGACAGTCAGACCAGAACTGGAGCAATTAAGCAGCTAACATAACTTCTTGGGTTTTCTGACATTGCACTGGCTGGCTCCAACACTTCTGATAGCTCTGAAGTCCCTCCTGCTGGGTGGCAGAGCTGAGGTGAACGCATCGGTTGGAGCCAGCTGGGCACTGGGGAGGACGTGGAGGAGAGCGAAGCGGTGATACGATCAGGCATGAACAGCCCAGTCCAGCATGGGAGACAGTGAGAGTATTTTGATGGAACCAACATCAGGTTTGGATCTAAACATCCTCTTGGTGGTAGCTCCTGGCACCTTCCTCTGGGGCTGATGCATTTCTGATATGTTTTCCCTCTGTGAATTTCCCAGATCGCTGTTGCTGACTTTCAGGTCCTGAGTTTGTTGTGCTTTGCTGCTGGGCTGGAGAGCCAGCAAGGTTGGAGCTGAAAAAGCCATCAGGATTTTCGACATGCTGGTGATGTTCTTGCTAGGCTCTTCTCTGGTGGCCCTTTTTGGGAAGGGAACATCAGTCCTCTGCATGAAGCTATTGGGGCTTTTGCTTGCACCATGGTGAAGGGGCAGCCTCTGCAGAGGGATGGATGGGGGCTGAACCCTGTCAGAAGCCAGGGGGGATGGGAACAGGCTCCCTTTTCCTGCAGCAGCCTATTCTGGTCCCCTGGGCTCTGGGGATGGTTTTGGGCATGGGGTCCCCCCCTACTCCAACCTTAGCTCGCTGTGTCCTATGAGGGCATAACTGATCCTGGGACCTGTTGGAGCAAGCAGCTGTGATGGGGCTTGTTTTTCCAAGATAATCTTTTATTGGGAAAGCAGCTCAGCAGATGTAGGTGAAAGGTGATGCTGACACGCTGCTGGTGCAAGTCGGCCGCTGCTTTCCTGGCTGCGTCCTCGGCTTTTTATAGCCTTGCTGCATCACGCCGCAGCTGCTGCCCGCCTCCCAGCAGCTCCAGGATCACGGGGCAGCCTTGGGACCGTGTGTGCCATGTCGGCTGCAGGAGCACACACCGGCGGCTGAGTACACCGCCGCATTAGGTTTGCTGGGTTGCATCAGCCACAAAAGTGTCCAAGTCTGTATAGCCCGACTCACAGACAAGCGATGTCAGATGGGTCAGAGGAGGGCAGGAAGTGCCATCCTCTTGAGAAAAACATTATTAAGTTTAATCTCCTATAATAAATACTTTTTTTTTTAAAAAAAAGGTTGCTGTTTGTTAGACCTGAATCACAAAGTTCAGTTATTAGTGTACCACTTAACTATATTCATGACATGTTTAGGTGCCTCCTCCTTCCTTCTTTTTCCTTTAACCTTGGGAGCTTTCTTTGTCAAATATATCCTGCAGTCTGTTTATGTACCATGTGTATCATGTTTGCATTTGCTATCTTACGTAAATTGGAAAGGAGGTCTGGAAAGGCCACTGACTGCTGCTCGGGCATTATCCCCAAGAGAAAAGAGTTCAGTATAGGAAGGAGATTGGCAAAAAGTTCTTGATGAGCAGTCTTCAGAAGGAAGTTATTTCAGTTATTTCAGCCAAATAGCCCTGGGGATTTATGGATTTGGGCTAATATTGCTTCACTTAAGGAAAGATAGCATCACCTGCAATAATCTCCCTCCATCCTTTGTGATAAAGGATGGGCATCTACATGAAAACAGATCTTCTGTTCCCCCACCCTGTCCCTGCAGCAGATTGTGACTGTGAGAGACAAATCCTGACTCCATTGAAATTAATGGAGAGGCTGAAGTGGGACTGTTTGCTCCTGGCAAGGGTAAGTCAGATGCTTAAGAAAGGCTGATCTTCTTAAGCATTTCTTGGGAAGGAGAGGAGCAAAGCTCAGAGCACAGGCAGCAGCTTTGTGTCAGGCACAACTCCAGTGCTTCAGGCCAGTGCTGACAGAGGCATCTGCTTTTGGTATTAATATATTTGCATGGTAGGTAAGGCACATCCCTGACTTTAAGCGTGGGTTTGGTAGACATGCTGGCGGGCCTTTCCCCTGCCAAGAAGCCCGAGTGGAGGTCTCAGCTTAGCCTGGGGCAGGGGAGCCGTGGAAGCGGTGGATGGTCAGTGCTGCAGGAGCAGTTGTACAGGCTCCAGGCGTTTTCTTTCCCCATCCACTGAGCTCAAACTGATGTTTAAACAGCTTCATCCGACTCTAACTTTTTTGATTTGCTTCAGGGAAAAAAAAAAAAAAAAAAAGAGCACTCACCTGCATCGCAGTTTTGGCATGGCAGCAGGGGCAGTGCTTCCAGTAATGGGGTCATGGCAAAGAGCAAAGGGACAACAATGCCTAACTGTGAGATGTGTTGGCAGAGTGAACCCTGCACCTTCTAGGGCAGCATCATCCCTGCAAAAGAAAAGGGACCTTTTGGACTGGAAATTTTCAGGGTCGGGTTGGACAGGGCTTTGAGCAATCTGATCTAGCTGAAGATGTCCCTGCTCATTGGGGAGGGGTTGGACTAGATGACCTTTAACATCCATTCCAGCCCCAGCCATTCTATGATTCTGTGACTCTTTTAAGTTCTACTGAGACTTACTGAGCAGGCCTTGTATGTAAATACAGTATTTAACTCCATTCATATATAGCAAGTGGTGTGTGGCTAGGAATTCCTTTGATGTCTTTAGATGCTAATGTAGTGATAAAATAATCCCATTTCCCCTTACTTTTCTTGCAGCATGAAAGCTCTTCAGAAAATCTGGTCATTAAGCATTGAAAAGCCTGGACATGACTAAAATAAAAATATTAGTAGCGATAAATATGTCAGTCTCGGAATAAAAATCGAAAAATGTCCTTTTTGGGTTGCAGGAAGGTTAGTTGGTTTTGTGTGCACATTCAAGCATCAAAATGATGGGGGCGCCAACCCTGGGAGGTCATTCATCCACCCAGCTGAGCTGGAGCCTGACTGCTGCCCTGTTTGTGCATGGTGCAGGGTTGGTGGGAGGTGGCTCTGGGAGTGAGGAGCAAACAGCTGGTTCGCTGCAGCTCTCTGCCACCCTTAGGCGGTATATTTATTTTGCAAACACAGGAGAAGCTCATGCAGGATCCAGACGTGTTTTCAGGGGTCTTGTTTTTTGTGTTCTGTTTTTTTCCTCTTGATGATGTGGCTGCAATAATCTTTACAGAGGATGAAGCCTTTTACAAAGGATATAGGTGAAAGAGTGATGGGAATGGAGGCTTGCTAGGTCTGACGTGATTTTGTTGAGGATTAAAACTGCTACGTGGTAGGGAGTGCTCTGCAAGTACAAGACAGTGAGCAAAACATCATTTCACAAGTGCGTGGGACAGGGCAGGTAGAGATGGAGCCCAGTCCTTGGTGGGAATCTTTCCATCAGCAGAAAAGGGATTCGCTCTTGGATATCAGCAGAAAAATGAGTCCTGGGCTGTAATTTTATGCTGTAACTGTATGATTCAATAAATAAAACTTTTCCATGCTGGGTTTAGTTAAATCAATGCAACATCTATGTTTGGATGAAGCCTAATCCTATGTTGTTATGAAATCTTTCCAAATAATAATCTTTTCTTTCACCTCAAGAGAGTCCTGAGCTCGTGCCCATTGATTTGACTGAGCTGCACATTAAAGCTGCGTGTAACAGCAAGCAAGCATTTATTTGGATTTGCTAGCCGAAATAAGTCAAATTATTCCATGGGCTTCGTTTTAATGGCAAACACTTTCTGTTATTATTTACGGAATATTGAGCATGTGCCCTTAATAAGTGGGAGCTTTAAAAAAAGTAATAGGAAGACAGAGCCTAAACTGCCAAAATGTCTCTGCACTGCTATTCCCAGAGATGTTTTGAAATCTTCACCTCAGTTGCCTTTATGGAGTTGTGTGCCAGCCCTGGAGCACGTGGGACTTCTCCTGGGCTCCACAGGGATGCTCGGACCTCAAGCCAAGTGTGACAGTACACAGGGAAAGTCATTACCACTGGGCTTCTGTCTGATTCTTGGAGGAGGAGGCAGCCACTGAGAATTCAGCTTTATAAGGAGCCAAGTATTACACTTGAAACACATCAGCTGTGCAAGGCGTGATTTACACTCATTTAAAAATGGCTTTTTTCCTTCTTGGCCCTTAGCCCCTTGCTGCTTCTCAGCTAGCTTTGGGCTCGTTTGTTTTACCTGCAAAAAACGCTCCCAGCAAGAATAATGTGTGGTTTCCTTTGGGTTGATGAGTTGAGCTGGTCCAGAGGAGCATGGAGAGGAGCAGCAGGTTCAGAAATGTCCTCTTTTGGCCTCCTTGGAAAAGCAAGTCAATTTGGTGTTTGTGGGGCTGGAACTGTGTTGGACCAATGCTGCAGTGATCAGACTTTGCCAGCGCTGTGGTCTTCTCCTGGCTCTTTGTCCCACTGGTGCCTTCAGAGGACCAACCCCACCATTCCAACTCGGGTGGCTGGCACATCTCTACCTTCTTGGAGATGAAGCAATGGCAGTATGGGCAGTTTAACAGGGAGAATTGCAAATCCAGTTTAATAGAGGGATTTCAGGAGGCTGTGGTGGTGTGGGGTTGATGAAAGCACATGTCAACTGCGAAGGAAATGCTTCCAGTAGGTTGATTTTACTTTTGAAAAGTAAGGGACTGGTGCCTTCTGGGTTTTTTTAATAGCATCTGATTAATCTCTCTGTTAGCCATTTTCATAATTGTAGCACAACTCCTTTGCTCCTGAAGTGGTGTAGTCTTCTGAGAATTTAATCGTTTGTTTGACTATAAAGCATGTTTTTAGCCTTCATGGTGGCAGCCTAGATCCTGAAGAACAGGTCTAAGATAAAGAACTGAAGAAATGTAGCGAGCAGGAGGATTATTTTTGTAGCTGGCTTAGTGATTTTTTTTTCCCCTTTTTTGTAAGCTGGTAAGTAAAGCTGTAGACTAAAAATTATAAATAAAAAGTAGCAAAAAGTGACTGCAAGCTTCAGACTGAGCCCTGCTCTAGAAAGCTAGGGTGCTTCACAGTGACCAAGCTAGGTGTGGGAAGCTGCAGTTCGTTTTGGTCAAGGTAAGAAGTGAGTTTGCAGTGAAGTTTCCCAGGAATCCTGCGGTGGCGCCCAGCAAGAGAGCATGGGGCTGCATGTCAGGATGCAGCTGGGCAGCTCTGGAGGTGAAACAGCAACTCCATCTCTCATACCTGTGAGAAGAGATCTTTGGGGCTGGACATGTGCCGGTGGGAGAGCTAATGGTTTCCTTGCTGCCACGTGCCTGGCTGAGGGACCTGAGGAAAGAAAGAGACTCTTGTTTGAGCCCACCAGCGGCCCAGGAGGTGAAATGGTGCCCACTTGGGTGTGAACAGTGGGATGGAAACCTGGGTAAGTGCCAGTTTTCAGTGAATGGGCAAGTACAAAATGTCTGTTTCATAAGGAATTAGAAGAATTAAAGAATTAAAAAAGAAGTGTACTAATTAGGCTCCCGGTCAGGCTTATGTGGAGCTTCTCTCTGGCAGACAGGACTGAATGGTTGGTGTGCCCTTGTTACATGCTTCTCTGAGTATATGCAAAACGTCCCCACCAGGTATAACAAGTGCCTTTTGTTTCTTTTGGAAGAGAAGTCAGCTGGCTGGGAGGGCTCTCCCCTAGTGGTGTTTAGGAAAAACTGGCTGATCAGTGCAGCTGAATTCTTCGTCATCTCTAATCTCCCATTCATGTCTTTGTCATGGCTAGTAGTTGCCTCCTGCACACTTGTAGCAACTGTGGAGTCACCAAAGGCTTTTCAGAAGTCTTGGAGGACTCTTGTGGTTTCCCAGCTGCCTTTCGTCTGCATTTGTAAGAGGTGATGCCATGTTTTGGTCTAGCTATTGAATGTGCAGACGCAGGCAGCTTTTTCCCTTTATCTGGAGGAGATTGCTGCTGCAGGTGTAGAGGTAGATATTTAAATGGTTCAGTAGCTTGAACTATTTATAAGTAGGTCATTTTTTATTACTACATTGATCTCAGAAGTGGAAGAAGTACTGGTACCACCTCATAAAATCTTCACAAACACAAACCCCTCTGATTCTCACTGCTGTGTTATCCCTGTATGTTGGTGACCAGGTAGTGATGATCTGTATCTGCTGTGGGCATCTCCTGGTTCAGTAGTTGAGGGATTACCAAGAACAACACAAACTTGGTGATTTTACGTCCCATGATGTAACTGTTTAATAGCACAGTAGGTCACGGGAGGCTTTACCCCCATAAGAGCTGAATCCCCCCGCCAGCAGCAAGGTTAGCACCAGAGAGCTCATGGCTCTCTGTACCTCCTTTCAGCCCTGAGTGTTGCCAGAAGGCTCACAGATCTGTACCAACAAAGACTTCTGGAGGTTTGTCTCACATTGAGGAGAATAGTGCTTTTGGCCTATTATGCTTGAAAAAAGGTCCCAAACAGAAGGGTGGACCAACAGAAGCTTTTGCCACTGCTGTTGGAACTGTGTGAAGGATCCTCTCTGTGACAAGGCTGTCTGTCAGGTCTCTGCTGCTCTTGGTGGGATGAGAAACTTCTCACTTTTGACTGGTGAAAGCCTACGCAAGGTCCAGCTGTGTCAGCAACTAGTTGGAACTGGGTTGAGATACAGACCCAGCCCTCAAGCATGGTTGTCCTGGGATGCAGTTTCTCCTGTGTGCACGTAAGACCAAAATGAGTTGGAAGAGCAGAAGAAAAGGTAGAGATGAAGCGTGAGGTTATGTGTGCTGGTGTCCTGGAGTTTAAGTACTAATGTACCACAAAGTGTTGAAGTCCTTGTCCCCGCTCCTCCTGTGGTGAGCACTGCTCTCCCTGATGGGTTTTCAGAAGGGTGTTGCAAAAAGCATGTGCTGACTCTCACTCCTAAAACTAATGTGGTGGGATGTGTTGTGTGAGGCACCCTCACGCGGCCTTTTCCACTGCCTCCATCCCGCAGCACTGCACAACTGTCAACCGGTTATGTGCCCTCCTGAGTCTCTCACGGCCCATATGAAGCAGAGAAGATGAGATAGGGGTAGCCTGGACTGGTGTGGCTCTGCTTCTGGCAGGGTGGAGACCCATCTGTACCTCTTTCCTGGCTGGTGCAGAGAAGCCGGAGAGCCCGCAGTCTGAAATATCTGCTGAAGAGACAGCTGAAGGATCTGCAGTTGCTCTTGCAGCGTGGCCAGGTACCATGCTGGGGTGGTGACATTGGTCCTCCTTGGACTGATTGATGTGCTTCACTTAAAACAGTCAGGAAGGCACGGGAACCTGCCTTTCATTTTGATGCACAGATCTTGACTTTGTTTTGGTAGTTGAAGTTGGTCAGTAGAGAATGAGATTCTATTTAAAAAAAGCAAGCAAGCAAAACAAAAATCCATTTCCTCCTGCACTTGAAGGGGCACAGCTTATCTCTGTAAGCTTAGCCTGGGGGCCGGCATTTCTGTAAACCAGCTTTGAAGCCAGAATCCACAGTCCTGGGAGAGCAGGAGTTCAGTGCACACGTCCCTTGCTTTACATGCCTCTGCATTGGATCTGCAAGTCTGCTTTTCCCCCCATGTGCATCCCATGCCAAGAATGTTTGGGAACTGAGGTCAGCAGTGGGTACGCCACCCTGCAGTGCCCTATACTGCTGTGTGGTGGGAACAGGGAGCTGGAGGGACAGTGCAGGGGTTCCAGCTCCTCTGGTCTCACCTGCACCCAACTAAAGTTATAATTGCAAGACAGGGGCAGTTTGTGCTGGTGTCTTGCACAGATGTTCTGAAATGAAAGAAGAAGAAAAAAGGCTAGGCTTTTTTCCTTTTTTCCTTGTTTTTTTTTTTTTTTTAAATGAGTCATCTCATTACTGAGTGACACACACTCTTGGAGCATTGCTGAGCAGTCAGGTGGATGTTCCTCTTACCCAAGGAGCCTGACTGCGTCTCAGAGGGTAGTTGTTGTCAGAGCTGGAAGTGGTTCAGGGCTGAAGTGGTCATTCTTGATAGACTTGTTTTTTCTGTGACCTTTTGGTTTTTTTAGGTGAGGCAACTGAGTACCTCCTGAGAATGACACTCTTTAAATTCTAAGGCATCTTTTGCAAAGATGAGGATGTATGGACTACTTATTTCCATATTAGAAGTGATTTCAACAGCATGAAATAAAATGATCTTTCTTGGTACTTTCACCTACTAAGTTGAGGAACATGACTGTCTTGAATACTATAAAAGGGCTAGCTAATATTTATTTTACAGTTTGCCCCTTTGGTCTTTTCTATGCAACAGCCTTCCATTTATTAGGAGACGTTCTCCCACCAGCCCTCATTAGGGAACATTTTGAAGTTAGTTATACTAACTATGTCAGCTGGTGCAGATGGAGCATAAGGTTATTAAATCTTACTTTGAAAATGGTCCAAGGTGACTGTCCTGGTTTCAGCTGGGATAGAGTTCATTTTCTTCCTACTAGCTGGTACAGTTCTGTGTTTTGTATTTTGTATGAGAATGTTGATAACACACCGATGTTTCAGTTGTTGCTGAGCAGTGCTTATCCTAAGTTAAGGATTTTTCATTTTCCCATGCTCTGCCAGCGAGCAGGTGCACAAGAAGCTGGGAGGGATCATGGCCAGGAGAGCTGACCCGAACTAGCCAAAGGGCTATTCCATACCATAGGACGTCATGCTCCGTGTATAAACTGGGGGGAGTTGGCCGGGAGGGGCCAATTGCTGCTGGGGGGACTGGCTGGGCACTGGTCAGCAGGTGGTGAGCAACTGTCACTTGTCTTTCTTGGATTTTATTTCTCTCGTTATCTCCCTTTTCATTACAATTATTATTACTGTTATTATTACAATTTATTTTATTTCAGTTATTAAACTGTTCATATCTCAACTCATGAGGTTGGTTTTTTTTTTTCACAATTTTCCTCCCCATCGCACTGGGGGTAAGGGAAAAGGCAAAGTGAGCAAGCAGCTGCGTGGTGTTTAGTTGATGGATGGGGTTAAACCATGACAGTGACATGATGCTTAAAATGTCAGATTATGGGACATTTGCTTAAAATTTTGCTTTTTGTCTTCCAAACAAAAAGTGTTAGAAGAACAGGGTTCAGTGTAAGGCATCTTAGCAGTGTTTTAAATAATAGCATCCCTGCTTGTGATCCTCGTTTGGAATAATTTTGCGAAGACAAGATAGCATAGTCATGGCCTGCATTTTGTGAGGGAACTTGAGCTGTAAAAACACAGCCTCTTGGTCTCTTGGGTGTTGGTACAGATTGGTTGGCAGACCCATACTGAGTGTGGGTGAGGAGTCCTGGATGGATGCAAAGGAGAAGAATTTGTGTGATGATACCTTCAGTGGAATATCTAAGTTTAGATTTTAAAAAGTGCACTTTCTTTTGGAATTATTACAAGAGCTCGTAGTTCTTGGAAGTATTTTTATGTTGCACTTTATGCATTATCAAACAACTCACCTTTGGCTGGAGGGTGGGTTGGAGTTCCCACCAGGGAAATCCTTATGTGTTTCTCTTTATCAAACATCTTTTGGTTGGAGTTCGCAGGAAGGGATTGACTTTTTAGGATGAAACATGGTAGGGTGGGACATGATAAATGGCTATTGCCTCCACCTTGTTTTCCTAAAATACTCTTAATACAAACAGTGGTTCGTATTACAGAGGATATTTCAGTCTGATGCAAGTTTACCAACTCTTGGGGGTTAATGAGCAAACTGTAATGGTCTCCTGATTTGCACTGTTAATTGGGTGTGCATGTGTCTTCACCTGGTCACAGGCTGGTGGAGCATCTGTGAAGTGCCTTCCCCTCATTAATCATGTCCCAGCCATAGATGCCTTTTCTGATCTAGGAGCAGAAGTCCTAGCTCTGGAGATTGCCTGGGATGTGGCTGTTGGCCAAGCTTGTGAAGCCCTCAGAAGCAGTTAGGTTACTTCAAAAACTTGGTGTTGCTGAGTGAGGAGGAAAAGGAGCCTTTACATTTTTTGGGGGAGGGGGAAATTTGGTTTTAGAGTTTTGTTTCTCTATTATAAAGATCTAAATATTATAGGCACATGTTAGAAGAGACTGTTACTGATGTCCCTCCATGACTCCATAAAGTAAACAAGTTCATGTTTCCTCACGGATACAAAACACAAGTCCTGTTGACCTGAAACCCGCCGATTTTGCCACTCTCACTGCTCTGTCAGGTTCAGTCTCTAATTCTTTTAAAATTGTATGCCTAAGAACAGAGAGGTTATAGCCAAGGAGAGGTTTTGGAGATGGCTTGAGCTGATTCACCAGCTGGATGTTATTGCAGGGGACAGTCTGGGCTTGATCCTGTCCTCTTCCTTCCACAGATGCTGGTGCTGAGCCTGCTTTGGCTCACTAAACCAAGAGAAGACCATTCCCCATGGTAGCTGGGATCCACACTAGAGTGAACTGCTGCCTTTCATCAAATACACCTGCAACTGTAGGCTTAAAATGAGCTGGGGAATTTATAGAAAAATAGAAAAGTTGGGGTTTTTTATTCTTCTGTTTGGTAGTATTGACTTTGATAATCAGTCTTTGCACCTGGAAATGTTCTTCTGTATGAGGATGTAATGAAACCATTGTGAGATGTTCACCTTGTGTTTAGGAGGGGATTTCAGTGTTGGTGAGCTGAACACATGCTGCCGGTAGTGCCTGGTGGGTGGAGCAGTGGAGGTGAATGCCCCCTGTTTCATTCTTGTCCATAATAAAGTCACTGCTGGAGCTTACTACAGTGGATCATGAGGTTTAACAGGTCCCTTACTACACTTAGCTCACATGGCTGGGTTGTAATGAACATACTTAAGTGGAAAAACAGCCCTTTCCTTAAACAAAAAACACAGGCACAGAAAACACCCTTTGTTTTCTAAATGAGCCATTGCACTTGGGACTCTTTTAATGGTCAAAATTTAACAGGTGGAACTCCTTATTCTTCTCTCTTTCCCCCTCATATTTCTTAACTAATTAGCAACGAGTCTCTTAAACTTTTTTTCATGTGGCTATTAATCATTCAGGGGCTCTCCATAGCAGGGCACACTCTGCTTGCTGCTGTTTTCCTTCAGCTCATGTTGACTTGTTCTTGCTGCCCTTGGAGAGCAGCCATGGGCTCAGAGTGCTGCCGTCCGTGTTGAGCTGATGCCTTATTTGCTCGGAGCTGGACACATGATCAGCATGCCGTGTTGGTTTGCGTGGGTGATGGAACCTTTGTTGTGTACGAGTAACAGAGTTATTCCTCATAAAGGGATGGGGAGGATGAATGTGTTTCAAGTGCTGGCTCATTACTTGCAAAATCTGGATGTTCTTCAAGGCTTTGCTGCCAACCTACTGCATGACTTTCAATAAGTTATTTAGGGCAAGACCTAAACTGTTGGTGTTAGGCAATACTCGTAGGCAGTCTGCAAGTAAGACCCTCCGATCTGAGGGGGAAGCAAAAGGCTGCTGAGAGCCTGGAGTGCACTGAGCTGGAGCTGGAGGTAGGGTCTTCCTAGCAGGCAGAGTGATTAGCCTTAACAGCCTGGTGCATTTTGAGGATAGAGCCCCAGGAACTGGAAAGTTGACTTTTCAGGCATCTCTCCTGGACACAAGAGATTTAACTGGGAAGCACTGAGATAGTATCTTCGCCTTACATCCAAGGGTGGAAGGTGCTGAGGTTCCTTCATATCATGAAGGAAGATGTTTAAAATGAATATTAATTATCTGTTATTGGTTTCTCAGTTGTCCCAACCCTTATAACCTGAGTAGAAAAGCCCATATCTAAAAAACATGACATGTGCAAGATGCTGGTCATTGAGCTCTTCCATAGCCCTTGGGTCCTGCTGCCATCCAGCTGGGCTTGAAGGCAGGTGAGGGGAGTGATGTGAGTGGTGTGGTGTATGTGAGGTGGGGGACAAAATACAAGGAAGAAAACAAGAAAATGATGGTTTTGCTCATTGGACAGTGAGGACCATTGAGCTCATCTCCCAGGAGAAGTGAACAAAGTACATATTGACACATCCGTGGTGGAGTCAGGACAAAGCTCCAGGCAGAGCATGATGAAGGGCTGGGTCTATGGGCAAGTCTCATTTCTCTGGGGACAGAGATTTATCTCTGTTTGCATGCTCATATTTCACAGGTAATTGGTTTATAGAGAAAACCATTAGCTCAAGGATTTTAGGCAGGTGTTCCTGCAGTAGCGAAATAGGCTTTACAGGCATTTTGAGTGTCATCAAAGTGGCTGAGGTTCACTGTGTAACTCGTGGGATGGGAGTTATTTTGGGGGTTTGAGTCCTTTTCCAAAATGTTTTCATCAGCTCAGGGGGTTGGGTCAGACCTTCTCCAGCTTTGGATCATTTAATGGAGGGGAGTTTAGGGAATAGATAATTTCCTAACTCTGCCCATCACTGGAAAAAAAACTATAAGCAAGGGCAAGGCAATTCAGATTTCTTTTTCCATGAATTAACAGACTTCAGCTGCATCTGCAGATGTGTCTGCAGACTTCCAGTTGCCTTGTGCTGACTTGTGTGCTGGATTTTGTAGTTAACAACCCGAACACATTTCAAAGACACTAGACATATAGGTTATGGTGTTGTCCGGTCCTGTTGGTGGCATCACGACCCAGGTTAGCTTGGATTGCAGTAAGGCTGCATCTTTACTGCAGAAAAGGCAATTTTTATTGTTTTCCCTAGGGAGGAAGAAGTTTTGATTCAAAGCAGGTTTTGTACTTGAGGTGATTTAAATATGATCAAAGTCAGTGGAATTTTATTTAAGATAAACATGTGGTTCTCCTAATCAACCCTTTAAAGAGAGCATCTGGGGAAAGTATAATGGGTTTTTGTATATTTAATTATTCACTTGATTTTTTTTTATATCTGATGACGTTTCTGCTGTTTGAGGATAGATAGGACTTTATTGACACAATTAGTGGATCAAATTATTATCACACCTTTTATTTAATCCTGTGCTATTTGATCTATTTGCTTGAACTTTCATTACTCCTTTGCTTGGTTACATTACACAATGATATCACCTTTCTGTCCTGCTGCAGCTAAAACAAAGCAGAATAAAAAACCCACAACCTTTTGGCTCTCAGCTGCTGTTTTTATTACAGATAAAAAAGAAAGCAGTGTTGAGCAAAGAGCTATTTGAGTTTCCTTGCATTGCTTGCTAGGCAAAATATCCAGGCCTGCCAATGACTGTGTTTGTGTGACAGTTTTCATACCTTAAATAACAAACAAAAATCCCAGCAACTCTATTCCCAGCACAATTAGTAAAATCAGATTAAAAAAACCCAAAAACAAACCCCCCAAAACCCCAGACTATGATGGGTTTATATATATCAAATATATATCAAAATCTTTATGACTAATTCCGTGGGTATTTTGAGCCATTTTGCTAGGATGTGTTTATTTTCTTTGAACATAGAGGTGGGAAGCATGACTCTGCCTGGTAGGAGGTCAGAGAGGCTTGTACACCAGAGCTGCAAGTTTCTGACATGTCGAGGGTAGGATCCCAGTAATGGGCCAGACCTTGGCATGGACTCCTGATGGTGTGATGCTTCTGATGGTGGGTGGACCTTTTCCTCTGAAATCAGGAAGGCAGATGGTCCTGCTGACCTGCTGCCTTATAATGCCTTCCATCCTTTTCTTCCCTGGTGGAGAAAACACCTCACTAGGTTTAGAAGGGGTAGAAAAAAAGGAGTGGAGAGGAAAACTGTCTCATTTCCTCTGACACACATGCAAAAAAAAAAAAAAATCTATTTGTTAGGTGAGAACTTTTTTTCAATTGCTGGCTTGTTGTCCTCCTCTGCTTACATCACCTGGTATCTATGAGGCACCTGGAGGTGGTGGCCCCATGGTATGCTTATGCTCAGTGTAATATTCATTTAAATGAACCATGCAATTTGAAGAAAAAAAGAAAGCAAAAAGGAAAAAACCCTAAAAACTTCCTCCTGTGCAAAAATAAATCAAAAGATACAGGTTTGCACAGGAATAAGCCTTGTCCAACATGGTAAGAGTTGTCATGTAACAGCCTGTCCCTTTCCTCTCTCTGAAGGTCCCAGCCCCATGCTTCCCACCAGTCTGGAGTAATATTTGGAGGAGCCTGGCAGTGTGGTCCTTCTGGTAGCTCCCAAGGATTTTTAAGATGTATGGACCTCCAAAACCCTCTGGAGAACATCGGCTGCGGATAAAAGCATCTGGAAGTTCCTACTGTGTTTTTAACCTTTTTTTTTCTTGGGTCACCTGGTGTTAATTTGGGAAGGAAACCTCTCTGTTCTGAGGATTATAGCAAACAGGTCACTTACTGGAATACTTCCCCTTGCATTTTCTGAAGATGGAGCCATTACTTTACCCCGCAGAAGGATATTTTTAATTCTCCCAGAGCTTTTCCAGTACAGCAGTTCTGTTGTCCAGCAGGTATGTACATGGTTTTCTCATTCAGTAGCCACTTTGCTTTCCTCATCTTCAGGAGTTCAATCATATTGTTCCCTTACTAGTTTCTGCTAAAGGCAAGACCTTCCAAAGTCCTTGGTGCCATGCTCTGAAGGTCGCTTTTCCTTGTTAGGACCCAGTTGAAGATATAAGTTTGTGTGGAGTGGTGGGATCAGCTTCTTCTGAAGGTTTTGATGCCCAGCCTGATCTTCGTGTCTGAGAAAGGGGATAGAGGTGCTCATATCTTCTCTCCTTAGTCCTGCTTCTGGATTGCCCTGGACTCTCAGGCAGCTTTCCCCTGTGTTTGTAACCCACAGCCAGCACTAGCCACGTGTTGATCAGCTTATAGGGCTTTGTTGTCTGGTTTCAGAGGAGATGACATGAGTGTTTAATCCATTTTTCATCATCTTAATTTAACAGTATTTCTGCTGAAGAACGTAATTTTGAGGTTGATTCATCCCATTAAAAAGGAGATGGCTTTAAATTTTAAAATTAAAACTATTTCTATTCAGTATAGATATGGGTGACTCAATAGCTGTAGTGATAACAACCAAATTTGCGTTTTTATATTCATTTACAGTGAGTTAGATGCTTTTGTGAAGGTAACAAGCTTTTTTTCCGTTTTCTCTAATGGAACCAGATCATTGTGTTGGTCTCCGTGGGTATCAGTTTGATGTGAAAGTCATCCTTTTTGGCAGTTGTGCTGATTTGGGTTGAATCTCCTTATGTGTGTTGGCAAATAGATCACTCCTTCTGCAGGGTGGAGAAAAAGTTAACTCTTCTAATCTAGCTTAACTTTATTTATTTTTACTATACAAAAAGCAAGTGCTGAAGGCAAAGCCAAAAAAATGCTTTGCTATACATTTATGCTGCAATCATATCAGCATTTGTAAGACATTAAAAGTTTCATCTTCCTGCTTTGTAAGCATGATTTCGCATCAGATTAAAGGAAGGAAACGGGGGGTAGAGGGTGTGCGGGGGGGAAACAAAATTGGTCGCCTCACCCTTGAATTTTGCTGCGATTCGTAGGCCAAATGGAGATGGTAGACGAAGATTGAGGATAAAAACACTCTTTACTAGCAGGTAAGTCAAGCACTTGCTGTGTCTGTAAGAGAGGCTAGAGTTAACCACAGGGATTTGCACATGGTAGGTGAAAAGCAGCATTGTGCCGAGTTGGTGAGGATGGTCGAGTTGGTGAGGATGGTCGGTGGTCAGCCCCTGTGCAACATGGTCATGTGACAAGACAAGACCTCCAGGGGGACTGCCTGGAGGCTCAGCCCAGCAGTGTCTGCAAGACCCCCCCCCCCCCCCCGTCAGGGAGGATGGAGCCCCCTGGCATCTCTTGCATGGGCTTTGTGTTCTGCTGCAGAGGCATCCCCTGGGACCTGGACTTCCCCCTGCTGAGCTGTGTTCCTGCTTTGCTCATTCAGCATGTTACAGTCTGGCTCAACTGACATAGAAGATGCACTGAAAAATTGTTTTTCTTCTGTACATCTGAAGGCTTTCTCTTGATAGCCAAGAGAGAAGGGCAGTTACAAAATCTGTATTCTGCAGCTGACTCCTCCAGTGACTCCGTCTGTACCTCTGTTGAAATCACCAAATAATTTTATTTGGTTGGGTCCACATATGGAAGATGATAACATTACATACAGTGGTGATTTTCTCTTCTCCCCTAGCTTTTTGACCTTCACCATACAGAAACAATTTACTAAACACATATAAACGCTGCTGACGTTCACCTGGGCTCACCAAGCCATACTCCACTCTTGTTTAGATCTGCTGTAAAATGCTGGTTTGCAACTCAGGTTCGGTACATCTCTGCATCTCAGATGTCGGAGCTGGGATCACCCACTGAGATGCCCCTGGCTTGGGCATGCCAGGATCCCACAGACCTCCCAGTCCTACTGGATGTGGAGGGTCCCCATGCTGGTGGAGCCAGAGGGAAGGCATGGCTGGTCAGTGCAGGATCTGACCCCGGGAGAGCAGACTGGTGGATATGACTGTAGAGCAGCTTCAATGAGGGCTTTGCTCTGAGCCTCCTCCTGGTCCTGTGCACCAAATTAAAAACTAGAAATCCAGATTTGGCTGTGTCTTTGATTTGGGTCTCAGCCCTTCATTCTGAGATAAGAGTTTTCCTTCCTTAACCTGAATTAATGTTCATGGGTGGGCAAGCCCCACTGTGCGGGTTCATCAGGAAAGTTGTTCGGCGCATTTTTCTCACTCAGGAATGCAGAACACAGCTTTCCCAGCACTGAAATTCCTGGTGTTTTATTAACTAGTTCCTAACATCTTCTAAGGCACTTGTGAAAGAAGGATCACTGGCAGTGCGAGCTTTTATCTACAATATAAAGCAAACAACCATTGATATCTAAAGGTTGGGTTTTTTTTTTCAGCCAGCTGTTTGATAAAGACGTTGCAAACCGGATCTCCCACTTGTTCCTGTAAGATGTGTAAAGGTTCTTTGTCAGCAGTGCATTGCAGTGGAATGAGCTTTATCTTTTGTATGTAACTAGGAGCTTGGGTTTTCCTCGTTGCAGGCAAAGAAAAACCTAATTAGACCCCTGAACACTTCAAGACGACTTGAAGCATATGTGCAAAATGTGTTGTTGGTATCCTCCTAGCCCTTGTTGCTTCAGCTTTTAGGAAGAGCATCTCTGTTATTTGATGTGAGGGAGTTCCTGGGTTTCCTCTTGTTTAGCGAGCCAGAAGAGGTGTAATCACCACTTGTACAAAGATCTCTTCATGGATCTTGACTATGACAAGAGTCATTGGCTACAGGTCTGGAGTACAAGCAGTGGTTACTCTCATCCCAGAAAATGGAGCATCAGTTGCTCTGTTCCAGTGGTGCAGTCACTTTGGTGCTTCTCGATATGCCTGTTTGGAGACCAAACAAACCCTGCCCATTACCTGGGTAACGTAGAGCGGCCCCAGTGGTGCTTGGGCCTGTGATGACACCGAGCAAGGAGAAAAGCCATGGTAGAAGTACCTCAGATCTTGGGTTCTTCATTACCCCTTGCAGAGGGGGTCACACAAGGCCTTGCAGGCACCTGAGAGCCTGCTGGTACCTGCGGGTGTCCTGAGAATTAGAGCTTAGTGAAGAACGATGTTTCGGTTGCAAATTTACATCTGTCTTTTATGGGGAAGCAGAATCATCTTGGGTTTTATTCAGAGCCAGTCTCATCCTGCACAGACGTGGGGCAGCTTCAAAGGGAGTGTAATTTAAGGGCTTTCCCCTCAGTCAGTGTGAGCATCCGGGCTGGGGGGCTACCAGGTGCATCCTTGGGTGCTAGTTAAAAGATGAACACCATCAGCATTTAAAATGCTTGCTGGTAAAATAGCAAAGCCTTTCAGTCAGGGTGCAGAGTGTTAGGTCAGAATGTCCTTTAGGTGGTAGGTCTATGGAAAATGCATGTTATTAATTAAAAAAAAATACAGAAAGCTTCCGTTTGGCTGCTTGTGAGGGTAATGTATTTGGGTGTGTGTTTCAAAAGCACATAACTGATTATAAAATTCATGGATGGGCTAAATCGGTATTAACAACGGTTGGATGACAGTGAAAAGCAGCCCTGGCACATTGCAGGGATGTTCTTGTCATGACTAACCCCTCTCACTCTCACCCGAGAGGAATTTTTTAGTGCCCAGCACAGACAAGCACTGAAATTGCAGGTTTGCAGAAGTTTTCAAATGTCTCCCCAGCTGGCAGCAAATAAAGGAATTGCAAGTATTTATTGGTTTAAGGAAAAAAACCCCCAAACCCTCAAAGCTATAAAATAAATTTGACAATGAAGGGTTTTTTTTAGGGAGTCTTTCTTTCTTTATGGTTTTGTGAGTCGAATGTATTGAAACCTGGCAAAGGAAGAGGATTTAATCTACAGATGCCATCTTTTGCTTGATGGTTTCCTGCTTCTAAAATTACTCCCAGTTCTCTGGAATTGGGGCTGAAACTAGTTTCAGCTTTCAGTTTGTGGGCAACCTACCTTACCCACTTCAGCAGGCTGGATTTGCAAGGGTTGAGGGCAGCAAATGCAAGTAAGTGCTTTTAAAGATTCTTATCTTGGCTGCCAAAAGTTCCTTTGCCACTTTTAAAGTATCTACGACTGATTATTTGGATTCTCTTATTCATCTGCTTGGGGAAAATGCTGAAGCCACTGATGCTGAAATTTAGTTCCATCTTTCTTTCCCTTTATTGCACCTTGGGAAGTTTGGAGGAGAGCATGCCCAGGCGAGGAATGCTGATGGACGTGTGCTTATCCTGCTGCTGTTGACCCCGGGACCATGGTTTGGAGGACATTGGCTTTTGCTTGCTGGGCAGTGGCAAGAGCCAACCCGAGCAAAGCAAATCAACTGTGAATCTCAGTCCTTAGGTTATGCTTAAGCCTTCAACCCCTTTTGCAGCATGCATTTTTGCTCCTTAGGCTCTGTCTCTCTCTTGGGGCATTTGTTGACAGCATCTTGGCATGTGCCATTTGTACCCAGACTTCGTGGCCTCATTGCAGGGCATCTAACTGGGGATACCCAAGGCCATATTTCTATTTATTTCTATAAGTAAATAAATATTCATATATTCTTAAAGGTCTGGAATAATCCTGCTAGTATGTGTTGAGTGATCCTCTGTCACTTCATGGTTTTGCTTGGTGATTTATATTGACTAAAGAATCATAGTCATTACTTTCACAATAAAGATCTTTATTAATGTGTGATCTCTACTTTTTCCATGGGTGCCTGCAGCTGCAGGTGCTGACTAACTATGCACAGTAAATACTTAACTATCTGCTGACTTACGGTGCTGCTTCAGGTTGCAAAGAAGCAGGGAACTATCACAAGACGTATCATTACTAAAGCCAGCAAAACAAGAGTATCTGCTTGGCTCCTGAATCCTTTGCGTTGCTTTGAGGGGATCTGCAGAGCTGAAGGTGTCGACAGGCTGTTTTCTTGGGCTCCCATCTGCTGAGCAGCATTATGTGGATTAATATTGAGGAACTCGTAGTGAAATTTATCTCATGCCACGAAAATGTAAAGCCTCCAAAGCTGGCTGGCATCCCAGGGCTGGGAGAGGCCCTTGGAGGGGCCTTTGGTGAAGGTGGCAGGATTTGCAGCGTCCCAAAGCCATGAATGGGATGTGATCTGAAGAGTTTGTAATTAAGTTTTAATGGTTTCTAATTTCGGGCAGCAGACAAAAACTAGCAGGCAGGAATGGCTGCCATGGGGCCAGCCTGCCACTAAGGGAGGGCATCTGCCCAATCTTCTGGTCCTGCGCCATGGATCCCAGTTCAGAAACACAGAATATTGTTTTGGGCAATTCTGTGTTCTGAAGGTGTTTCTTTAACTGGAAGTAAATCTCACACCTATCCTCCTGGCTTTTTTCCCTGGCAGTGTTTTGGGGATCCTTTGGTTTTGCTGGCTTTGCTTTTGCAGGAAACCATCATTGTGCTGCCTCCTTTTTACCTTTGCAGTGTCAAAACCAGGAGGTTAAATTAGAGATCCTAGGCTCCAGCAGCAAAAAGGGGACCTGAGCATGTGCTCTGCTGCCGTGAAATAAAAAAAACCTCTGTAATTTTTATATAAGTTACCATGCATAAATTGGGGGATGAGGCACAGATGCATCCCAGCCGTGGTGCATCTATAAGGTGGACCCCTGCTCACTGTCCAGGTGAGAGATCCGGCTCTAGCCTAGGCTCAGCACCCCAGTTTCCCTGGCTGCAAGGGAGTGCTGGAGGCATTCACTGGAACACTGAGCAATACTGGGACCCCCACACTGCCCCAGCTCCCTGCGGGCTATGAGAGCTTTTGCTGCCTTTCGGCTTGGCCGCCTCCACAGCACAGATGTGCCCTCCTGCCACCTGACGCCATCCTCATGGCCATCACCCTCCCCACCGGTACCATCACTTGGTTTTCATTGAGCTTTTGCAAGGAGCAACTCTTTCTACTGGGGTCCCTGTGCAGTTCTATCCAGGGCTGCATTTACATCAGCATCAGGTGGTTTTCATTTGACCTTTGCCCTCCTTAAAAATTAAATACTGAGGTATTAGGAAGAGAAGTAGTCTCTCAGATAAGCATTTTTTCCCTGCTCTTCTGTAATTCACGGGGGAGCTGGCTTACCCTGCCTGTGGATGACTAAGGAGGAAATTCTTTTTTGGTTAGGATAATGCTGTAAGTTCACTGGATTTTTTTTTTATCATGGGTTTATCACTTCCTCCCTTCAAATTCCTAACTCTCTCTGTGCAAGGCAGGAAAAAAACAAGGGTGACCACAAGTTATGGAATTTGCTTTCTGTGGAAAAGATGCTGAACAGCTAAATAATGCTCTCAGGTTAGACATGGTTTGCATGGGGGATTTGCTTCATGTCCAGTTATATAAACAGACTGGGTAAGAGTCATGAATATTCTAGCAGCTACTGTTTTTCAAATGTGGGTTTTTTTAACGTTGGAGTTAATTAATGCTTGTATCTCTTGAATATAGGTGAGTGTAAGCCCGCTCATCATGCAGATGGGGAGGAGGATTGGATTTATTGCAAGTCTAAGAAGCAGCAGGGTCAAAGTCAAGTTTATGTGTAAAGAGTTTCTGGTTCATCTTGTTAATCTCCATACCTCCCGTTTTTTATAGAGGGGATCTGGTTGTGTGTCTCTAGAGAACACAGATGGAGTTTGGCCAGAGAGACCTTTCCTTTCAGTTAAACACATGTTTATTCTTGCAGTATTTGCTTCCTGGTGGTGTTAGGGTGATTGCACTGTTGATCCTTCTGCAAATGCTTGACAGTGCTGCTGAAAAGCTTTGACACTGCAAAGCATTGTTTACTTGTGAAAGTATTATTATATTTTGAATATCTTTTATTCATCTCTTGTGCTAAAAGTGACATTATATCATAAAATTGCTCTTAGATTTCAGAGCTTTGAGGAAAAGCTGTTTTTTGTCCCTGGCTCCCTGTGACAGTGCTGGGAAGTGATTTACCTTTTGTATCTCTGTAGTCCCCTTTTATGAATTGTGAGTGACAGCAGGAAAGTATAAAAGAGTGCAGAGGAGCTGGTTTTGATGTTCATAAAAGGCTTTGATAAAAGATGCAGCACGTAGACTTGATTTTATTTCCTATTTTTAACTTCTTAAGAGCATAAAGTGCTCAGATTCAATATTTATGTAAAAGGAGAAAGAGGGGGGCTGTATTTCTTCTTTTTTTTTTTCCTCCTTATTTTTCTTTTTCAGGACCAGGTGAATTAAAATAGAAGAGTGTCTCTCTTCCATGCCCCAGTAGAATTTTGCTTTCTTCCATGAAGCATCTGTGTCTTGTCTTCCGTGAAGCATTGGTAAAGCTGACTGCCATGGTGTTAACAGTGTGGATGATGCTGGAGGAGACCAGCTGCGGTTTCAAAGGCTCCTTGGTTGTAGGCTTGTGCCTTCAACCTCCCGATTATGGCTCCAGTGGACCCATCAGCCGTGGTGATGTGCGTGGCAAGGCATGCGCTTCCAATAACAGGTCTCTCCCCCAAGACCTGAAGAAATAAAACATGGGAAAGCCAGGGCAGCTCTTCTCCTTTCTCTAAAAGTCAGATCACAGTAAAGGATCTCTGTAATAAGTAGCTTTGCTTGCTCCATAGAGATGAGAGGCTGTGTGCAAGGCTGGGTAATTGGGGTTTTACGGATGAAGGTGCTTGTCATTGCTTCCAACCTCCATGTTGCAGTCTCCTCTTTAATCTCATCCACAAGCGTGGCTTGTTTGTGATGGGCCTGTGTACCTGTGCATATTCATGTGCATGTGAGCACATCCATAAAACATCATCAGGTGCTTTCCTGTGTGCGTAGGCACACCTGGATAGAAATATGTGTGAGGAGGAGTGCAGGTAGCACATGCACTCATGGCATTGGCATGGCTGTTTGCATGATTGGGTTCTTCATCCATGCAAGGGCCTTCATGCTGGATATCGAGACTCCTAATGATGACAGCATGCAAACCTGACCTTGAGATCTACCTGTTGACAGAAGTGTTCCTCTTGCTTGACACCACATTTTCTGTTTTATTGGGGCGAAATCCCTTGAAACACCTTGTGCTGGAGAGGAGGGATTCTGTTACCACCCAGAGAACCCCAGGACAGAGCAATGTTACAGTCCTACCTTGCTGCAGTGCTGATAAAGAGTTTCTATTGGTGGGATGAGTGTAGTGATAGCTGTCAGTGGTGGTTTTGAGTTCTTCAGTAATGTGCACTCATCTGAGGGGCTGTTCATATCAGATGCTGGGTTTGAAATAGCTGGACTCAGGCAAAGACATACCAACCTCTCGCCCATCTGAGGTGAGTAAGCACTTTCTACTCAGTTTCTCACACAGGAACTTTTATATGAAACCATAAAAAGGAAGGGAATTACCAGCCTTGGGCGGTCATCGGAAGATGCAGACAAGTGTGTTTGCTTGGATGGTGTCTCCCTGCCTCTGCTGTTCCTCTGGGAACGCTTTGCGTCTACAGGGTGAGATGCTCCTTTGGGATGTGTTGGCATAGCACTATGCCTGCTTGATAGCCTTGCCCCTTGTGTGGACCTTCATGGTGGTGAGTCTCCAGTTATTATCCCAAATGGAAGACTCCAGAAGTGTTTATCTGGGCCCACATGTGACTTTATGTGATGAATAAATTGAAATCACCATGTTGGAAGCACAGTCTTAATTTTTTTCTTGGCCCACCCATGAAACTGTGTAACACACGTGCAAGAAGGTTCTGTCATCTTCTGCTGCGTGACTTGTTGGACTTGCCTAGCTTATAGCAGAAGTGTGCTGGCACATATGGGTGTCTTTTCAACTCTGACAGGTTGTCCAGTTAGCCAAAAAGTTGGGGTATCCTCAGTTATTCTGTAAGGTATAGGAGGACTTTGTTGTGCCGTTGGAGTGGACACTGTGGTAAATAAAAAAAGCTGTTGATGAATCCAGGAGAGGGAAGGAACAGGTCAGGATGGGACTTGTTGAGCCAGAGTGACACGGTGCCGTGCCCCACCTGCGGCAGGTTGGCTATACGGGCTCAGACTCTTGGAGGTGTTTGCACTCTGCCTCGGTGCATGCTGTGCAGCAGCTCAGGTCTTGAGTTGCATTTCCAGAAGCAATCCAGGCACCTCGCTGCGAGTTGGGGAGGAGTGGGCTCCAGAGCACACCAGGGGCTCACCAAAACCTGGGGCTCTGTGGCATTGAGCAGAGCTGTGCCAAAGCATCTGATGAAACATGGACCTTGGCTGGCAGGAGCTGCTGTTCCTCTGCTTTTGAAAGAAGCTGGGAAAGATGCCCCAAATCAACCATCAGAGAAAATGTCCAGATTAAGGATCTGGTAAGCATCAGGGTCCCCTCTGCTGTGTTTTCAGGCTCTTCTGTAATCAGCTGTCATTTCTAGATCTGGGCATATTGGAGTATGGATTGAAACTTAAACAAACAGTGACTCTTCTATAAATATTTAGCTCACACTGTTTAGGAGCTGCTGGGAGCAGGAGACAAAATAAATTTAAAGTTCATGACTTTCTAAAGAAGCTATAAGAGGATGGCACTCTGTCACCAGATTGGCTGGCATGTAGGTTTTGAATAGCTATTCCTCCTCTTTCTCCTTTCCTGAAGAAAAGGATGTATTTAAGCATCCTTTGCAGAGACATGAGGTTGCACTCTTGCAGTGTTTACAAGGCTGCATTGGGGATTCGGTCAATGCTAAAGTTGTTTTTAGCTTGGCTGGTATAGCTGGGTGTGCAAGAAGAGCTGTGATACGGAGTAAGCGGATGATGTTCCCTGGCCCTATTCATCTTCCTTTGCAAATTTGGACTGATCATCTGAAGTACATACATCTGTGTGGAAGAGGAGGATGTGTTTCTGAGTGTGTGCTTTTATCTGGCCACCGCGATACCAGGGCAGCAGCTTGCGCCTGGGCTGGCTTCAGATGAAGGAGCTGGGGTCCCTGGTGGGGCTTGTGTAGACAGCACTAAATCTTGGGCTGCCACATTGTTCCAGCTCTTTGCAAAAGCCTCGATAGTGAGGTAGACCTATCCCTGTCAGCCTTTTTTGCCTCTTAAATATGAAGATAATATCCTTTCTGTACAAGAGCTCTTGCAAGAATGGGAAAGAATGAAGGATGCTGATAAGAAATGCTATCAGTAGCTGAGATGGGCAGAGGCATGCATGCTTTGAGTAAGCAGGGAACTTGACGGTGCACAAGAGTCTGGAATTGTTGATTACAAAGAAAAAAGATCAATCACTGATTATTTTCTTTTTCTTTCCCCTTGCTCTTCTAATGCAAAGTACTTACAGTTGGACTAGATGATGGTTGTAGGTCCCTTCCAACTCTCCTCTCCCTCTCCCTCTCCTCCCCTCTCCTCTCACAGTAAATATTTGTCATGCCCTGTGAGATGCTTTGCAACTCCTTGCACCACCCCTGCCCCTGGTTGCAGTATCCTGGCTGTTTCTGTACCAGGATGCTCAGTGTGCCCTGTCCCTGTGGTTGACTGCTTTGCCTGGAAGATTAATGGCAGACGAGCAAATGCAGGGGAAGGACGGGCAAGAAAAAGGTAAATTCCTCATTTGCCAGCTTGTTGAAACCACTTTCGGGGTTTGAGAGAAAATGTCAGTGTTTTAGTTGGAGGTGGTGGAGAGCTTGCTGGTTTTTCTCTTTCAATAGTTTCTTTTAGTGCCCTTCCTAATTTAAAAGGAAGGGTTTAAATTATTAATGTTTTACCTCCAAAGCAGAGGGATTCCAAAGCCTTTGGCAGATCTCTGCTAAAGCATCTAACTTAAAAAAGAGCATCATTCCTTTTGCCAACTCCGTCTTTGACAGAAGCCCCTCCTTGTGTCCATGAGAAGCACTAAATCTGCAGAGGTGGACAAAGAGCTTGATTTATGTAGAGAGCAATTTTCTCCAATGATGTTTGGCCAGAAAACATAAAGATGATAATGATTTTTATTTTTTGGCATAGTCTTTGCAGATCTTTGTGTTTCTGCCTGTTGCTGAAGTAACAGTCTGCCACGGGTGAGCACCAGTGCTCAGTCTGGGATGCTTGGGTGCTCCCTGCGAGGGATGGGTGCCCTTACCTGGTCATTTTGGCCCCAGTCCCTTCAGCATCCTGATGGTGAGAGACAGCTAAGACTTCAGATACCGATCCTCACCAAAGCTGTAGTTAGAGCTCAAGCCTTCCATTAGATTTATGACACATGTGCCTGCTGAACCTCCCCATTCACTTTGAGTATTTGTCCTGATTTTGTACCAAATCTCCTTCTTGCTACTTGAACGCAAGAATAAAGTATTATAACTTTTGCTTGGGGCAGCTGTCCAAGGGATATATTGGGATACACTTGGCCTTTGAAAAAAAGGACTTTAGTCTCCAGCCCTGTCAGTCCCTCTGGCTCCTGGAAGTTTTCCTTCCAAATGGTTACTTCAAACCTCAGTGAAGAAGTTTGTGTTTTTTCAGAGCTATGATTAATGCCATTTTTACGCTTCGTTGCAAAATGCCGCACAATGAATGAGACCAGCAGGGTGGTGGTTTATGGGTGGGAGGAAAAATAAAAATCATCAAACAAATGCTTTCAGATGCTGTTTTGGAAGAGTGATGTGTGTATGCGTTATATAATCTCCTGTAAACTCTGGGGTTGCATTCCTATTAAAAGGAAGGGGGAAAAAAGGCTTAAACCTCATCTATGGAAAGAATGTCAGAAATAGTAGGGAAGTTTAATAATTATGGTCTTTTTTGTACCAGGTCAGTGAAAGCTAATTTAATGTGCAGGATTGCAATGCAGTATGTCTTTACAGTTCCAGAATCACAGCGTGGTTGAAGCTGGAAAGCTCTGGAAGTCACCTGGTCCAACCTCCCAGCCCAAGCAGGGATACCAACCGCTGCCCAGGACTGTGTCCAGATGGCTTTGGAATATCTCCACAGATGGAGACTCCACAACCTCCCTGGGCTAGGTGTGCCAGTGCTTGGTCACCCTAATAGTAAAATTAGTCATAGTGCGTTGTATTTCAGTGAGTCGGTCAGAAGTTCCTGCTTGTTCCTGGTGCTGCTTGGAAAGTTTGTGTTTGTGTGTGTGATTTTGGGTCAAAGTTGGCTTGAGTGCGTGGGGTACATGGGTCTGCAGCTGAACCCCATGACTTGGGCTTGACAATGCTTGGTTGGGGCTTGGGAACCAGTTGGGCTTGGCGCAAGGTGCTAAATACGGTCCCCTCGCCAGTGTGCAAGGAGGCTTGCTGGTGATGGCGGGGTGTCTGAGAGCTTGTGGTCCCTCTGGTTTGGTTTTGAGGCTGGGTCTGTAGCTAGCTCTGCTGACTTCCGTACCCTTTCCTTTGACACCATCTACCTATTCCCAGTCAGTGAGTCACTTATCCACAGAAATCTGGGACTCTTTTATCAGCATAAAGTGAAGCTAATTACACCTTTGAAGTGCTCAGCATCAGTGGACTTGCAGCATCAGGTGCTCCCTGAGAAAGCCCGGTCTTGATGGCAGATCCAGGGAAAAGAGGCCAAGGGGTTTACTGTGGCTGTGTGCCCAACGTGTCCCCATTTTGGGGACACAGAGGATGCTAGCGCATGTGAAAGGTCACTTAAACTCCTGTGGGGACATTGAGGTCAGCACAAATTTGCTTCCTGGTGGCTTTGTGTTTGTGGAGAACAAAAGCGTGCTTCCCTCACGTGTGGAGAACAAAAGCAAAGTCTAAGACTCTGCTCAGGATCTGGTTCCTCTGCTTGGTCTCTAGTGCTTCCTTCTGTCCTCCTTCATGGAAAACAGTAGCCCTTGTTTGTTGTTCTTGGTGCATTATTTTTCTCTAAGCCACTTTTTTTGGGTGCCTTTTCAGTTGCTGATAAGTAATGGGAGATTGGCAGGAATGAGATGATGGCTCCCAGCGAACGCTCCTGCTGTCCACAGACGTGTCCCATCAGCATATTTGGCCCTCGTGCCAGTGAGAGGGGTGTTTTCTCATTAAAAATAGACCACAGACAATGCCACTTCCCGAGGACTGTGATTTATCATTTAATAACAAGTGGTTACTCATTTCCTTCGGAAAACTTTCTGGAAGTGTTATTTTGCTTTCTCCTCTTGCTTCCTTTTTTAAAAAAATTTCGTTCAAAGCCCTGCATTACCATTCAGAGTCACTGTGTCTGTTATATGAAGTGTTGCCTTTTCAAGTGGAAATCATATTTATGATTTAAAGATCAGGAAAAAACAAGTCTTAACCCTTTAGGCGTGAGCTTTTCTTTGTAAGCTCCTGCAGCCCTGAAGTCCTAGCTCAGCCAAGGGAAATAGCAACAGAAAGACGGCTGGGTAGGTGAGACTTGAAGAAAAACGGTGGTGCTTATCCTGAATGTGGAATGGATGATCTGCTTGATCTGACTTTAAAGAAAATTTTAAATAACTGCTAAAGTCATATCATCTGAGTTGCCAGCTCTTACCTGTCATACCTCCTGGTGTAGCAAGTTCTTTTGGAGGATGGAGGGCTCACGGAACTACTAGGCAAACTCATAACAAGTCTGGTATTTTAGTGACTTTACCAAAAAAAGTGCTGAAAGCTGTTCAGTAGTTCTTGAGGAAATCCCGACAGCTTGGTAAACGAACTCGGGAAATGTGCTGAAGATGAAATCATCGTAAGTGGGTACTTAAGAAGCTAAAAGAAGTGGTTCGCTGTTGGATCAGGAAGGCATTTTGAAGATCAGTAACAGATTGGCTGGTAGACTTCAGAGGGTACGGAAGATGAAATGCAACAAGAGACTTGCAAGTACTTTAGGTGGTAGCATCTTCTGTTACAGTTGTGTCAATGAGCTGCAGGGGTGGTTTGAAGACAAGAAAAATAAATTCAGTAAAGACAAGTGCAAAGTTCTTATGGAAATTGGATGCACATACCCAAAATGAGCAGTAACAGGTTAACTGAGGAAAGGGATCTGGGAGCTGCAGTGAATCAAGCTGATTGTGAATCAACGGTCAGATGCTGTTACAAGAAAGGCAGATCTTGAACAGCCCGCCAAAAAATGGAAAAGGTAATAATAGTTCAGTCTTGGCTGTCATGTAAAACCTTGCTTGAAATACAACATCCAGTCTCAGTCGCTCTATTTTTAATATGAAGGCAGGTGGCTTGGGGAAATGAAGCTTGTGTTTGGGAAACTTCACTTAGGAGAAATAGCTGGAAAATTTGAGTATGCTAAACCTAGGGGAAAAGAGCAATGCATGTATCAGGCCATGTCAGGCCATGGTTTGATGGGATGCTATCTTGCTATCTTCAGCAGTTAATTTTGGAGCCAGGTATCTCTGTTCTCCTGGTGTTGGCTACACTGTGGCTCACCATATGGTTGGTTGTGTAGCCACAACCTGTATGTCCACACTGAGTTGGGACAAGCAACTTTTGGTAGTATAGAAAAAGCTGAAATATATTCCCAAAATTATTTCAAAACATGGCTATGCAGTTTTGCCTGGATGGCAACCGGAATGCAGGAGAAACGAAGGAGGGCTGGGAGAGGAGAGGTGGTTGAGCACCTGGTAGACTTGAAGGGAGCATAGCAGATTTGAGACATCCAGGAAGGTGGTGTGAGCAGTGCCGCACCCACTGTCTCTCCATGTCTGAGGACAGGACTGGAAGAAAATTGCATACAGGGAAGTGCTTCTTTGGATGCTGTCTTCCAGTGCATCACCTCCATCGTGCCTGGTAGCAGTGGGGTAGGCTGGCATTTCTCAAAGCATAGGTTCCAGCTCCTGGTGGTGGTGGTGAAGGAGAATGAGTGATGCTGGAGCTGGCCCAAAAAGCGTTAGAAGCCGCTCTGTTAGCAGCACAACAGCCCTTCCTGGATGGTGGGGTGAGCGGTGCTCGGCGCTGGGAACTGCAGCCAAGTTCTTCTTCCTTCTTGGCAGCGCTGTGCCGGTGTTGCCTTGGAGAGTGGCTTGAAGGCAAACAAGCCAAGGGAGAGTTCAGGGCTGGGTGGCTGTTTGATGTCCCTTCTGGCCCAGCGTTTCTGCAGTCCTTGCATCCAGATTTTGGTGTAGCTTCTGCCCTTGTCGGTCCCACTGAGGACGAGTGTCCCAACACCTCCTGATGTTCTGAATCCAAATTTCTGACATCACTGCATTTCACTTGGTTTTTCGTCTCTTGGGAGTAGTTTGGTTGACCACAAATTGGTCACTCTGTGCTGTGATGCAAGCTGATGATTACCTTCCCTGCAGATGCTAAACCAAATACCCCTGCAACTGCTGTCTGATGGTGATGTTACTCGGCTGGTGATTGCAACCAGTGAGAATGTTCTGGAGCCATGCAAGCCTAGATGATTCAAGCTGATACTTATGCTTATAATTAAATGATAAATGCCTGGTCCATTCTGTCCTACCAGCTGTACCCCCTAGGGAAAAGAGGGGTTTTACTGCAGGAAGAAAGGATATTCTGGTATTGGCTGTTTGATAATGAGAATGCATAGCATCAAAGCTGAAACAGTGTGTGCTGGGTTTTGAAATCACAGGAGGATATAAAAACGCCTTGAAGAGGAAGATTATAGATAGGTGGGCCTACTGGATGTGCCTGGTCTTTTTTTGTAGTCTGCAGAGCTTTCCTCAGTGGTTTGCAGGGTTCCCTTGCCTTGATGTATCACTGCACATCACAGAGCACAGTGTCTCTGCCTGATATCTTGGAGGATGTAGATGTGAGCCTTGCTAGGAAGCTCTAGGCTTCAGTTCTAGCTTAGTTGATGCTAAAATTCCCCTGGATAAAAAAAATACAAATGCTTGCTATGCTTGTTTGTGATGTGTGACATGCTAGCGCTGAATCTGACTTGTGTTAATCTAGGTTGCTTAAAAAATAAAAGCAGCATAGTAATTTGGCTTAAAAAAGGTACAGAGAAAGTGAAGAAGAGAACAAGCAATTTGATATTCACTGCCTTTTCAAGGCTAACAGGCTGGGGCTTACACTGGGAAAAAGTCAAATCCCCAGGCAGTTCCTAGACACCACAATATCAAAAGGAGTGATCACCAAATGTAGTTTGGTGTAGCAGGGCTGGTGTGGCAGGACTGTTGATAGCAGAGCTTCAGAGCTCTTCAATACAGTCAGTCAAGTTGTAGTGACATCTCGGGGACATGTCTTTGGACACGCAGAAAACCCATCTTCTGCACAACACATTGAGTGTTTTGGGCGATGCTGAAGGTCTTTATTTTCTCAAATGCTCAAAAGGGGCACGGTGAGCCTTGAGCACTGGGAGGTGAGCTTTTTTTTCTTGATGACTTCTTCCATGTTTGTACTTCTGGAGCACACAGAATAATGTCTCTGGGCTTGCTCTGTCTCTTCCTTGGTTTGCTTCTGCTCACCTTCCTTTGACCACTTGTTTCCCCAGCTGCCCAGTGGATTTTTGACTAGGATTCCCTTCTGCTCCTTTCCCCACCTGCTACCTTCCTCACTGCTCTGTTACCTCCCAAAAATGAGAACAAAGGAGAATAAGCACCTGGGGGGTGCTGAGCCCGGCTCCAATGTGGTGATGGGTGGCTGGAGGGGAGTGCACTGGCCTTGAGATCTGGGGCAGGCTCACTGCTTGCAGAGCCGCTGTGGGGAGCCTGTATCCAGTTGGTCACCCTTTTTATACACAGGCGTGCTATTTGCTAGCATCACCTTTGCTCTGCATTTTCTGGGTGTTTCTCTGTGCAATAACACACGTGTCATATTAAAAAAAATTAAATGAAAGTAGCAGAAGCTGTGAGGCTTCTGGGTTGGGTCACTGCCTCTGCCTGGCCAGTATGGGAAGAAGCTCCTCCTGCAGAGCTGCAGTGACCGAGTCCTCTGGCAAACAGTGCTGCCTGTGTGCAGCCGGCCAGGGCACCTTGGGGCAGCACCAGCTCTGGGTCTGCGCCGAACCTTGCCCCGGTCCATCTAATGCACCGTTGTGGCTGCGAGTCCTGCTCCTGGGCTCACGTCAGAACCTCATTTGGGAACCTGTCTGGAGGATGGGGTCGTGATGCCCTGGCACACCACTGTGCTTGTGTTAATGAGTCCATGGGGGTAGTCCTGGCGGCTGTGTCTACTGAAATCTCTGGCTACACACAGCTCTTTTGCCCAGATCTTGCAAGTGTCAGGGTTGTTGCTGGCTCTTCTAACCCGCTGATGCATTCTGGTTTCTCTCTGATGCTCCCTGTGTTTTGGCTGTCTCCTTCCGTAGACTTGCACCCCTAAATCGTTATGTTTTGCTGATTGAGGATGCCAATTAAACTCAGACAGCAGAGTGAAAAGAATAGGCTTATTTTAGTGTTAATAATTAAAGGATATAACCAAGTAATACAGAAAATAAGCAATATGAAAAATACAGAATAGTACACTTAATTATTACTACATACAGTTAATTATAGAGAATAAGCAAGGCAATGCACCTAATCATTACTACGTGATGGGGAGAATAGTGATTAAGAAAGATACATCACCATTTGCATCGTTACCAACATCCAGATCTGCAGTCATTGCAGAGCCCCGGTTGCAGCAAGGATTTGGAGAACCTTTCCCTGCAAGTGGGAAGTCCTACGCCATGCATCCATCTGTAGCTGAGGGTCCAGCCTTATATACCAAAAAATCAGCAAGTCACAATAACTTGCACTTTTTTTTGAGCGGAAACATCTTGTTTCATCCTCCTGTTGGATTCTACCCAAAGCCTGGCCAGGGCTCGGGGGAGAGAATCAAGGGAGTTTCTAACAAGGCCAAACACTTGGGTTCTCAGCCTTGAACAAGGCTAAACAAGGGAAGTTGGATACGCATTCTCAGAACATTTCATTCTCACTACTGTTTATATTTTGTCTAAGCTATATCTTTCACTAGTGAGCATACATATTTCATTAATGATCAGATACTAATAATAAACTCTAATGGTAATACAGATTTAGTAATTAGCAGATACTAATAATGGATAACATTTGGTTGTGAGGTTCATCTAGAGGTCAACTTTGTTTCAGGGCCTATTATTAAGGCCCTAGCACTTCACATTATTATCAGCATGTTTTAGCAGCGTTCCCGCTGGCATATGTGCTCTTCCTCTCTCTGCTTGGGCTTGAAAAGCCACGTGGAAGAGTCTTGCTCATGGTTGGTCCAGGGGAGACCTCATGTCTGCATTTGTCCTCTACCCACCCATGTCTAAGGGGCAGAGGGATGTGTCAGAGGTGCAAGTGGGTCCCCAGGTTTCCCTCTCACATCGCCCTTGGCCTGCACTGCTGGTGGAGAAGAGCCATTACGGTTTCCCTGCCAGCCAGCCCCAGGCCCATGGCAGTCGTGGTGGTGGGGCACACGAGCCTGAGGAAGCTCCTGTGCTTGGAGCCCACATGGCTGAGGAGCCCTTGAGCTCTTCGGGGGAAACTGGTGGTTACAGCAGCGTTCTATGCTTTGATTCAGGTGAAAGAGGGAGTCTTGTGTTAACCTATAAAATGTTCACTTTGGGAATGTGAAGGTGGAAGGGGCTGGCAGTAGTCCAAGCTATGTGTTTCACAGCCCCTATCAGTGGGTATCAGGTAGCAGAAAAGCTGCCTGTCTGGGGCAGCATCCATCTCATCTCTGCCTGCCTGCTCCAGAAATTGTTCCTGGAGGCTGTCTTGGAAGCATAATGATGGCAGGAGGAGTAGGATGCTGGACCCCAGAGTGGGAATCATCTGATACCTGTGGGAAGATGTTTAATGTTGTTATTCTTCCCTTGATGCCTTTGTCCCAGGGCTTTTGGTGCTGCAGGGTGTGCTGAGCAGGTAGATACCAAACAGCATTTGAACCCAAATGGATCATCCATCCTCTCATCTGTTCTCCTGTGAAAGCATCTCTTGGGCTAGTTCAGTGCCTTGGCTGGGCGATACCCACGTGGGGCATCCCCACTGCAGAGAGCTCTGTGTCATCCTCACGGGACGGATGCTTGTGTGTGCAGGTCTACTGTGGCTTTGCTTTCACCAGCTCATCTCCGAGTGCACTTGCTCAGGGCAAGGCGTCCGTGTGCCAAAAGCAGGGAGCCTCTGCTGGCAACCACCAGACAGTGATGGATCAAGCTCTGCTCTCCACAGACCAAGCTTTCTCTCCTTGTTGCTGTTCTCCAATTTTCCACTCAGCTCCCTCCAGCTCCGTGGCTGGGGGCTGCCAGTGACTGGCCCCAGGTGAAGCCTTGTCCCAGCACCTTCCTTCACTCTTCTACCCTGCTTTTCCCTCCGTGTCTGGCTGCTGGGTTGCTCTAATCGACTTTGGCTTTTGTCCCAGGAACAGCCTCTCAGTACGCACAAACCAGGAAGGCTAAAATAACACTTTAAAATTATTAAATAAATAGTGATTGGGCTCTGTTTAAATGGGAAATGCAGCTTAGTTTGTTAAAAGGCTTTTTTGTCCTGCCTTGGACGGGGGATTCAGCTGGGCGTGTGTGTGTGTGAAGCGTTTCTTGCAGCTTGTAATCTGAATGTCATGGCCCCAAGTGGGCAGAGAAGGGTTATGTGACTCCAAGTTACTAAACACTTACAGTAAAAGTGTAGTCATCCTGAACCTCATCCAAAGAGCTTTAGGGTTTTTTTTGTTTTTTTGGTTTTTTTTAAAACTTTTTTCCCTCTGTCCTGGCAGGATGCTGCTGCGTCACTTGCATTCTTCACCCTGGCTGCCTTGTTGGGAAGGCAGAAATCCTGCGAGCCCAGCGGTAACTCTTTCCAGGCTGCCAGCAGCGGTCCAGGCACCTATATCCCACTTCATTCCCTCTCCAAGAGCTTTGTGCTTAGTGCAAGTGCATCCCTTCTCCCCCAGCAGAGGAGCAGCTGCCCTTCAGGCAGAGGTGCCCATCTTTCTGAAACACAAAAACCCCTCATTTCTCTCGCATCTTTTCAGATCTTGAGCTAAAATAGAATAGCAGTTATTGTCATGTGAGAGAGTGAGGATGGAAAGCTCTGGATCAGTGTTTGGAAAATGCCCAAAGAGGAGCGCTGCTGCCAAAGGCTGTGCTGAGTGGGAGCAGGGATTGACTTGGGTACCAAAATGTGTGTGTCAGGGTGAGAAATGCATTTCTCTGGAAGGACATGAAGAACTGGCCACTTCTCAGCACACAGTTCCCTCCTGAGGCTCATCCTGTGGGAGCCTGGAGAGGTTACACTGGGGTTGGTTGTCTTCTGTTCCTTGGTGCTGCTCACATGCAGAATATATTAGTGTCTTTCCCAGGCAGCTCCGAAGGTATCCCAAGGCTCGGTCCATTGGAAAGAAAGCGACGCTCTCGAAGATTGTGCTGGCAATCGCCTCTCTTAAGCACTGAAAGGCGCCCCGCTGCAGTATTTTGAACTTGAGCAACCTGATCTAGTGGAAGGTGTCCCTACCCATGGTGGGGGATTGGAACTAGATGATCTTTAAGGTCCTTTCCAATCCAAACCATTCCATGATTGTATGATTTTAACAAGGGATACGGAAATCGCTGTTGCAGCTGGGGTAGCGGTCGCTGCTGGCAGCGGGGCTCTGCGCCGGGGAAGGCTGGGCAGGCAGCGTGTGAGCAGTGAACCATCTACACCCTGCAGAGCTGTGCGCTGGGGGTCGGGTTCTGCTGCTCTTTGCAAGTGAAAAAACGGTAACAGCAAGTGGGTTTCTTTATAGGTCATTAATTGTACAGTCAGCTCTCCCCTGGCTTTCAGAGGGACTGTCTCGTGAGGAGTGGTTTCCACACCGCCTCCATGGAGGTGCCAAGGCTCTGTAGTACAGGAGTGAGCTGCAGTCCCACCAGGTACCAGGGCATCCACACTGTACAGAGCCACAGGGATCCAGCTTTTTTTTTTTTTTTTTCCTGGGTTACACCTTCCCCCTGGCTCTCCTTCACTCATGGTGGAGTTGCACGGTCTGCATCTGGACTCCCCTTTCTCCATCGCTCCTCGCTGCAGCACTGCTCATTTGGGCGCTACACTGGGACCTGCTGCTCTTTCAGGCTACTCTCCATTTTTTTTAACACATGGATTATTCCAATCCACTGTTCTGAATAGTAGAAACTTGTCTGTGTTTTGGGAGACAGTTGGGGGAAAAAATAACCTTTACTTCCTGTAGTAGGAATTGCATGAGTCAAAATTTTACATTTTCTTCTTCAGATGCCCAGAGCTGTTCATGTAAGGATGAGCTGTGGGTCAGAGAGGGGCTTTGCCCTTCTGCCACACCACCTGTGAGGGCTGCAAGTGTGGTCTGTTTGTCTGTCTGAGATGTGATGAGAGCAGAGTAGAACTGCAGTCATGGCCTGAGCAGGGATACCCAAAATTAACATTAAAAGGAAAGGAAGGAGTTGTCTGAATGCAACATGCAAGCCTTTAATTCTTTGTGATGGTGATACCCTGAGCCTGGTTATCTTGAGCATCAGTGTTGCTGCAGGGATGGAAACAGCTGATTTTGTATGGGAAGAGGAAGGTTTGATAGAAGGTATAATAATATCTCTTAGATGTTTTATTTTCCCCTTTTCATCCCAAACTGTAAGTGCAGAGTTTCCTCCACTTTGAATGGGTCTTTTTATGTTGGCCCGCCTTTTAGATGGGGTAAAATCATGTTTCTTCAATATATAAAATGAATCTGTCAGCCTGGTGTTGTACTTCAGCCTCCCAAAGAGACAAGCAAGCATAAAGCAAGAAGATTCACTGCATACTAAAATGCTCCACTTATTAAAAAAAAAAAAAAAAATCCTCTGTGAACATCCTATTTCGACTCTGCAATAAAACTCACCGGTCAGTAAACGGTGGATCTGCTGTTCCCATGGAGAAAGGCAGTTGCAGACTTAAGAGGTTGCTGTGGGAAAGGGAAGAAAAAAAATAATCAAAAAGATCCACTCTTGGCCTTGCAAACAAAGGTTGCCTTGGATTGCGGTCACATGTTGCAGTTCAGCTGATCTTGCTCATGCCAAAAGGGGAAAGATTTTTCTTACTTGCCTGAAGCCCACTGAACTGGTTTAGGGAATTAATTAGCAGAAAATTACTCACCTTTTTTATTCCCCAGCTAGTTTTCTCTTAGAACTGATTGCATTACATTGACTCACCAGGTCAGGGAAGCCAGGAGGAGCTGGGACAGGACTACCTCCTTGATGATACATGGCCATTGTGTGAATTTAACTGTGATTTAAAATTGCACCATCAACAAATGTCTTCTGTTTTTTCCCTGTTGAAGATGAAGGTGTCTCTCAGGTACCCAAATCTGGGATGCCGCCAAGCTTTGCAAATCATACCCAGTGGCCAAGTTGCATCAAGAATATCAGGGCAGAACCACCTGAAAGAACATTTGGGGGTTAATTGCAACCCCCAGGCACATCAAATGAACTGATAAACTGGTGTTGGTGGAAACCTCACTGTGCATTGTGTCTGTATTCAGTAAATACTGTTGGCCAGGTCAAGCTCCTTCTCTTGGGTACACCCCTCTGTGCGTGCTGAGGGGAGATGTTCAGGAGACCCTCCTATGGCTGGACGTCATGTGGAATGACACAAAATCCACTGCTTTCTCTTGGTTGGTAGTTAGGTAGGTGTGTATGATACATGCATTATACATGGCTTTTTGGGGCAAAGCCAGCATAACAGGTTTAGCTTTCCTCCTGGGTAGTTTTCTCAGGGCTTATTACTTTTGATCTTTTTAAAGTGTATGAGGTCCCTCAGTTTCAGAGGGTACTTCTCTGAGAGGTATGGTCTCAGCAGAGCCAGGTATTAAAATGCTTTCCAGGATTTTGTCACCTTGCCCATGTGTGTACTGGGTCTGGAGAGCTGCCAGGCTCCAGTCCCTGTGAGCACCACTGCCCAGCTCAAACCAGGCTCTTGCCTCTGCAGTACCCCATTATCTTTAATTATTGGGGGAAGAAGTCAAGTATACCTAAGACCCCAGACCTGTTCATTTTGAATGGGCTGGTGGTTATTTTCTCTTTTTTTTTTCTTTTTTTTTTTTTTTTAAACCTGGAAGATTATGGATTAGGGCTGCTGAATTAAAAAAAAAAAGGAGTGATAACCAAATTTAAAAAAAAAAAAATAATTATGATGAAAAGCATATTGCTGTTTCTTGGGTGAGGCAGAACGAAATACTTGCCACTTCCCAAGTTTCCTGTGCTCCCTTGTGGCATCACACGCTTTGTCTGCAGCGCCCTTTTCCAGAGATGAAAAGCTTTGGTGCATGCTCCCTTCGGGGCAATGTGGATTTCTTCTCAAAAATCTCAGTTCTAGCAACCGGTTTTATAAATGCCTAAAAAAATGAGGCTTGTACCTTATCTCTTGGGAGATCGTTGATGGATCCATTTCTCAGAAAGATATTTTATTCAGTCCTTTAATGCCATGCCACTCCCTTCATTCAGATGCCTGGAGTCTTTTATCACGTCTCTTACTCATTGCTTAGCCAAGTTGAGCATATTTAGTTCTTTTAATCTTTCTTCCTAAGTCAACTGTCTTTAATCATCCTTCTTGATGTCAGAGCGTTTGATGCCCACTTTTACGGAAAATAAGCCTAGGTGGTTTTTTTTGGTGTGTGTGTGAATTGCTTGGGAAAGGTCCCAGGAGAGCATCCATAGCTCCATGGCCGGTTGCCCAGACTCATGCCTGGATTCCTCAAAAGCTCCTTCAAACATCTTGGTGTGGGTGCCAGGGAAGATTTCTGGCTTACCTTGTACGCCATTGCACTTGGCACCCTCTGGGATTAATTAATGTGTTTATATGTTGAGTGTGGGCAGCAACACCCCCCCAAGATGTTTCATGGGTTGGGTTTCCAGGGGCAGATTTCTCTGGGCATCTGCAGGAGGGTGCAGGTGCTGATGGTGTTTATGGAAAATGGGCCCAGAAAGGTTACCATAACCTACGTTTCCTTCCTGTACCCACCAGCAGCAAGAGCAAGGGAGATGTTTAATTTACTTCTATGACCTTAAAAGCAAAGCCTGGTGGTGATCAGATGTTTTTAGGTGCCCGTGTTGCAGGTCAGGGCAATGTTTCTAGGCACTGCCAGTGATGGTGGACCCTTCTTACTGCAGGTATTGGTGCAGTCTTTCATGAGTAATTAATCTATTTTGCACCCAAAAATATCATTCAGAGCTTCTTAAATCAGTTTGAAAGTAAGGATTGCTGCTAGCTGTTACCAAGCTATGCACTGCATCCTTTCAGGGCAGTCTTCAAACTTGGCTATCTGAAGTTTAGTGACTCCTTTCCTGCATTAAGATGTCCGAAATTCCCCCCATGTACCTTCTGGAAAACTTTTTTTTTCAGTGGGAGCTGTTTCAGAAAGCCTGGCTGAATAATTTTCTTAAAATGACCAAGCTCAGATGCTGACTGGAAGGGGTTAAGGCACTGGGTCTCCAGGTTTTCTGGGTCTGGGCCATTGCTGTGCAGTTTGGGACGGCATCCCTGACAGGGACTTTGAATTACAGAGCACTTGGCAGGGAGTTAAAGGAGGCCAAAGCCTGCCTGTCCCTCCTCCACCTCCCGTTATGAGGAATGCTTCTCATACTCTCCCAAATTTAGCAGTTCGGATGTGGCTGGGTTAAGTACGATGAGGTCATTCTTACAGTAATAAAGGTCCCCATACCCTGCTCTGCCTCAGTCCCAGGCTGCCCGAGCATCTGTGTTATATATGGCTGTGTGATGTATGGCTGCCCTGACAAGGGGTCCTGCTGCCTGAGAGGAAAGAGAGGATGGAGATCTAGATGGTGGGAGAAACAGACCACTGGAACCACCACCCAGCATGGCACCGGGGACCTGAGCAACAGCCAGATGTCTGTCTGTCTGACCTGTGCAACCCTCAGGCTGTAACATGGAGTGTCAGCAAGGAATGAAGGTCACCATGAGAAAAAGCCCACATCCTCTCTGAGATGCTGCTGGGATGTTCAGGGTCACAGAGCAGGGATCCACTGCCTCCACCCCTTTCCTCACAGCTCTTGGCCAGCCCTGAGCTAGCACCACAGGAAGGGTATTTCTTCATCATCCCAGGTTCCCTGGCACTCCTGGCTGTGCCTCCTTCCATTACTCTTTAGGAGCATTTGGGGGATTGCCTGAGAGTTGACAACGAACATCTCAGGAAGACCTCATCATGCTCTCTTTGGTGCCCCGTTGCTGGGTCATCATGGGTGTTCATCGTGGGACAGGCTGTAGGGCTCCATCCCTGATGCTGGTCCTTTTGCTGCTACAGAGGAATGTGCTGCCACCTCAGCCACTCATGGGGATCTCTTGTTCCCTCCCCAATTTATATATCTATTTAAATAGATAACATATATTAAACTTAAAAATAGATGTATTTTCTGCAATTTATATATATAATTGCTTTCCAGTGCAGCCTTATTTTGAAGAACTGAGGAAGTGAAGCTTTTCAGTTGCAGGGAGGGAACAAGGTTGGGCTTGCTGACATTTCTTTTGTTGTAATGTCATATAGGTCTTGGATGACTGCAAAAAGGGCAGCAGAGGAGGAGTGTGTGGAAGGGAGGTCAGATCCTGCCAGGGTTTCCTGGGAAATGAGGTGAGTAATGATGCCTTTCAGCACTTGTAAGCTTGAGGATACAAGTTCTCCTGAGCTTCCCTGCACCCTTTGAGTGAGACCTCTCCTGTTGAAGCTCCAGACTTCATTTTTGTTACAGGTTTCCCTGTGTTTTGGCTCTTCAGGGGAGGATTTTAGACTGCTGATGTGCTTGGGGACCTCAGAAGGGCTGGAGGCTTATCTTGAATATGTTGAGATCTGTGCATCACACAGACCTGGTTTCTGGCTGGTTTTGGGCTTCATAGCTCCTCTAGATTTAGAGACCTCTGCTGTAATTACCTGCTACTGAACCAGTCATCATTGTCCTCCCAGCCTCCTTTTACAGTCGCTGGAGGAAAATGGATATTTTTAGGAAACAACCTGCCCCTGACCTGCTGTAGGCATCTGCGTGGTATGAATCATTCCCTACAATACCTGCTTCACCACACTGTCCAGGCATCCAGGGTGGCTTGTTTGGATGTAGGGTCTGCAAGGCGTGTGTAATGTCTGCACCTTGTGTAAGAGGACTGGAGTTCAGGGTGCTTGCTTGTGACTTAGAGTGTCTAGACCCATTGCATGAAAGACTGGGCTTCTCCTAAGCTGCCCTTAAATTTTCTTCAGGGTTTGGACACAGCTTAACTCTGTGATCCAGTTGTCTGAGACTGCTCTCAGCGTTTATACACCCTGACTGGTAGCATAAGTATGTTCCTGAAGGATAGGGTATGATAGCTGAGGAGGTCTCAGTCCAGCTGGGCCGTCTCACACTGGCTGTTGCAGTCCCAGTGGGGACCAGCAAGACGACTTCATCCCCAGGAGATGACTCCAGCCCCAGGAGCCGCTGCACTGAGACCTGGTGAAGCTGCTGGGGCTGCCCATGAACCTCCTGGGAACCAGCCCTGGAGCCGCCCTGGCCTCTGGCTTTTCCAGTAATGTGGCTTGTGGCTTTTCAGCAGCAGGAAGGTTTGGGGCAATGCTCACCGTGTCCCTATGGGGGTCTGACACCCGTAGCAGGAGCATCCACATCCCAGTAACTCGGCTATGGTGTCGCAGCCCACAGGTGCAGTAACGTGAAAAGCTGAGACCTGTGTGTCAGGGCTCTGTTGATTAGCATCTCCCTTGAGAGCTTTTGTGCACTTCACTGCATCTCCTGTGCAGGGCAAATTCCCCCCAGATAGCTGTCTGCCTTTGCTTGGCTGCCTCCTCCACGTCACCTTTTTTTTTGATGGACAGGGACATTGCTTTCTGCGCATGTTTGCAGAGTGCTCAGCCTGTGCTGGCTAGTCTGTATTGCAGTGTGGAAAAATATTGAGTAGAAAATATTAAAATTTAGATGTACAAGCTGTTGTACCTAAGCAGACTCATCTCTGAAAGATTTTTTATATGCTTTTGTTTCGGCTGATGCCCTCAATATGTTCTCAGAGGTGCATCATGTTGAGAAAGAGGGATTGATGTTGATAGTCCACCATCAAGATCGTCACCTTAAATCAAGGAACAAATATAATTTGCTGTGGTACATCACTCTTGTTTAGTTTTAAATGGGAAAAGAATGTGTGTCTTTCTTATGCATAGGGTTTCTCCTGCAAGTTACTGTTATCTTTTCTGTGTTACTAGTCATTGAAGTATTTTCACTGCAGCCCTGGAGAAATGCTTCCTTTTATAGCGAGAAACACTGTCACAGTGAAATTATGTGGTCACAGCCCTTTGCCTGAGCCCTGGCCATGTTCAAGTGGGGGACACATGCACTGCCTTCTGTGTCTGCTTTGGGGACCAGGAGATGTTGCAGGGACTCATGGTGCCCTTGGGTTCGATGCTTGCTTCTGCTGCTGGTCTCTGCTCTCAGGTCATGCCTTGCTTCTCTGTCTTTAGAGTTGTGGTGAGAATTACTTTACGGATGAGTGATGTAACAGGAGATCCTAGTGCTGTGTCTAAGAAAGGGTAATGCTTTCTGCAGTGTCAGTGTTCCCAGCAAAGAGCTTCATTTTTACATGGCTGCTGGCAGGCTTTTAGATGGTAAAGTTCACTCCAGCTGGCTTCACTTCTCCATCCGTCCTTTTTTGGAAGCATCTTTGTGCTGGGCTGACACCTCGGACATCAGTGAGAGCATTTGGGGCTTAGACATGTGTAACTGTGGAGCCTGTGTCCTGGTGTGAGGCTCTCCACTTTCAGTGGATTTGGTTTGCTGGGATGCTTTGGGATTCTGGGTTATGGAAAGCAGGAGAATGTGCTCATCTCTGTCTTGACCAAGATAAAATGATCAGCCTGCCTGAAGTGAGGAGGGTTTTACAAGTCTCAGTGACATCAGCTAAAGGGTGTGAATTGGGGGTGGGTGGAGTAGAAGGTTTGTTATCTATTTCCCGGCAGCTAAAAGCAGGTGTTCAGTCAACCAGGACTTGCCCTAAAGGCAGAGAATAAGCATGCAAATGACCTGTGAAACATAAAAGGAACCATCTGAATGCCCCTTTCTGCCACTAACAAAGTTTACCTCCACCCTGGATAATTTGCATGAGCAAGCTGATCAGCCCTGAGAAAAGGCAGTTGGGTCTAATGTGACAAGATAAAGTCTGTCAAGCCTAAGGATCTTGCAAAGAGGCAAAAATCAGGGCAAAGCCCAGAGGCCAGGCCAGGAGGTACAAAATACAAAAGGGACACTGTGGCAGTGCTGCCGGGTGAGGAGAGGGGTCCTCAGGTGTGGGCAGAGTTTTCATGAGCTATTAATTGCTAACAGCGGCTGGCTGGCACTTGTGAGGTGCCTGCAACAAAGCTTCCTCCAGGTTTCACAGTACTTCAGCTAAATCAACGCCGATCCACAGTATAGGAGTGTAGGGAGCAGCTTTAAACTTTCTGTGATTAATGCTTGCTGAGGAGTATTGGATGAGCAGAGCTTGATGAGCTGCTGCCCGTTAGACTGTTGCAAGTATGACATTAGACCAGTTAGTTTAAACCTACCTGGAAAGGCTTTTAGGCTGTGCTTTGCCTTATGCTTTATGCAGTAGCAGTACACAAATCCAACCAGTTGCTGCAGCTCAAGGGGTAGCTGGTAAAGTGGCGACATCCCTTGGATTGAAACCTGTCCTGGGTCCACTGCTGTGGATTTAGGACCCTTCTTGGCGATGCTGAGTGCGGTGGGGAGCAGCACTGAGCTGTTGCTTCTCCTGTCCCTGATTCTGCTGCGGATCACTTCTACACCCAACCTGGTCTTACACCCAACCAAACCTTTTAATTAATTTATTTTTTTTGCTGTGATTTGGACCTGCACACATGTCCTGTCAGGTGCCGTCAGCTCAGCCATGGCCGCAGATGGCTTGTCTCCCTACATCTCTTGCCTGTGCTTTCTGCGGTGTGACATGTCCCGCTTCATTTCATTGATATTTTCACTAATATTCCTGACGTTAATGAGTACTTTCTCAGTGCTCCCCAAAGCCAAGACGCTGACTCTTTCACTGCAAGGGTTAAATGCTTATTTATTTTATGGGCTGCTCCTCCCCTGTTCTGATTTTACTTGGTATATGCAGGATGTGATGGTAAAAATCCGTTTGAACTGTCTTCTATTTCAGTAATTTTTACTTCTTTAAAGTAGCTTCATGGGGTGATGAGTGTGTGCGTGGGTGCCTGGATGGGGAGGTGGGGAGGGAACAGCAGGCTGGGCACCCCCACGCTCTCTGCAGGCTCCATCTGTGCTGGTTTTGGTTGGGCTAGAGTTAATTTTCGTCACAGTAGCTAGTATGGGGATATGTTTTGGATTTGTGCTGGAAACAGTGTTGATAATACTGGGATGTTTTCATTACTGCTGAGCAGTGCTTACACAGAGTCAAGGCCTTTCTGCTTCTCACCCCACCCCACCAGTGAGTAGGTTGGGGGTGCGCAAGAAGTTCGAGGGGACTCAGCCGTGACAGCTGACCCCAGCTGACCAAAGGGTATTCCATACCATATGATGTTCTGCTCAGCAATATAAAGCTGAGGGAAGAAGAAGGAAGGAGGGGGTACATGTTCAGAGTGATCATGTTTGTCTTCCCAAGTAACCGTTATGTGCGATGGAGCCCTGCTTTCCTGGAGATGGCTGAACTCCTGCCTGCTGATGGGAAGTGGTGAATGAATTCCTTATTTTTGTTTTATCTATTAAACTACCTTTATCTCAACCCATGAATTTTCTCGCTTTTTCTTTTCCAATTCTCCCCTCTATCCTGCTGTGGGAGGAGTGAGTGAGCGGCTGTGTAGGGCTTAGTTGCCAGCTGATACCACGACACCCTCCTTGTGCATGTGGGCACCCAGACGTTTGATCAAAGGTTTTGAGGCGTTACATCCTCTCTGAGCTGTTGCTATAAATCTGGAAAAAATAAATGGTGATGTTGTTCAGTCTGGTCTTCCCTCAGCTCCTTGCATTTTCCTCTTCAAGATTCAGCTGCTCCTCATCAGTGGCTCCCAGCATTGTCTGGGCCAGCTGGCGACTTGCCACGTTTGGTGGTTACACATGTCCCTGCCTAGAGAGAGCACAGCATCAGTACAGATTTGTACAATCTCCTTTGCTTGGTGTGTATGGCTGTATGGGTCTTCTGTGTTCATTAGGAAGATCCACTAACAGACTGTGCATATATTTAGTTGAACCAGGTGTTTTCTGGTCTTTTTTTTTTAGGTTTTGCATCAGTGGGTTCAGTCTGCTGCTTCCTATTAAAGTTAACGGTGTCTATGGATGGTTGAATCACACACATATAAAAAGCTGCTCTCAGAGGTGGTTTGTATCATCTGTATGTTTTTCTTGAGTATCTTCTCGACACCCCCATACCTTTGCCCTCCTCACATACATGGAGCTGCCCTGACCTTGACTGTGTTTCCTGGGAAGTTTGAGGATGTAACAAGAGGAGTTGAGGGACATCATCCAGATGTGATCCGTGGTGGGGGCCTGGGGAAGAGCAAAACTGAGGGGGGGAGGCAGAGAAGTCCTTGGGGAGCAGCTGGGCCATTGGTGTGTCTGACAACACAGCGGGACCCAAGGGAGAGCCCCCAAAATGATGACTGGGAGGGACTGTGGGAGGTCTCTAGTGCCACCAGCACTGGAGCAGGGCAGCTAGCACCTCCAGGGACAGAGACATCCCCACCTCTCCAGGTGACCCCTTTCAACACTGCACCACCTTGCTTGTGGGGAAGCTTTCTACGTGTCCTTTGTGACCACAACTTGTGGATGTTTCTTTTTGTTACATAGTCTGTCTCAGCTGTGATGGGGTAGATGTTGAAGGGCTTAGGAGGAAGCAGGGAGAGGTGTCCTTTGGACCATTTGCTGGCAAGAAGCAATGGCACTGTCAGGCAGCAGATATATCTGCAGCATGTCTTGCAGCGAAGTCTCCTTTGGGGAGATGTTGTCCTTGTACAGGTCTTTTTCCTTAATAAATTTGGCCCTTTTATAGAAAAGTGTGTTCATTTTCTGAATTATGAAGTTGCATATTGAAAACCAATATGGAGTAAAGGGAACCAAGGTCAAGGATTAATTATCACAACCGGGGCATATTCTGCCAACATCCAGGTGCTCTAGGGGTAATGTTTCTTAACCATAACCCTGAGTTGTAACTGCCTGCTCTATTGCAATGTGCAACCAGATCAGTATCACCTTGGAGAAGGTGGCATGCAGGTGGGAGCTGAGAGGCTTGAGGGGTCCACGTCAATGGAGCTGGCAGGTGCATGCTGCCAGTGCACCGTCATGGAAGGGGGGATTAAAAATCACGAACCGAACTGCCAGACAACTGCATGTGTTGTGTTTCATTTTTTTTCCTTTTGTTCAAGCGTATTTGCCTGAATTTGTCAACTGGATTCTCAAAACAAGAGGACTTGAGAGGTATTTAACAGAAGTAGATGGAGCTCAGCTGCAGAGGAAAGGCTTGCCCTTGTGTGAGGGGGGGTTTATTGCTCCAAGCAGGCATGCTGGGAGCTGCTGACCTGGAATGAGGTGGGTGATTTGCTATCTTGTCGTTCCTTGTGGTCACGACAGGGAGAGCTGATGTTCCTGCAAATTGGCCATTCACAGTGACATGCCAGGAATACCTCCTTACTGGGTTGCATCCTTCCGTGGGAAGGCATCAGATATACATTGTGATGGGGATTAACTCATTAGACCTTACCGTATAGATAATGCTTTACAAATTATCTTTTCCTGGGAAGATTTCCTATCTGGGCATAGTCCCAAAGAGCATAAAGTGGATGGTTCTGGCTATTTTATGTTACTCCCAAGTGCCTTGGTATTTTGGATAAACAGCTGAAGCTGCAATCCTTTCCTTGTGCTCTTCCTTGTGGTGATGCCGCTGGTCTGGGCAGGGCTGCTGGACAGTTGAGCAAAACCAGGTGGGGATGGGGCAGAATGGGCATTCCTTGTGTCTGCCTGCTGGGAAGTCACATACCACATAGGTTATCCAGGAAGAGATGTCTTGACAATGGGGGGAAAATGGATTGTCTTGCCAAATTGAATTTTCATATTTCTGTAACAGTTATGCTTTAAAAAACCCCCAAACTTGATGCATCTTGGGATTAATTTTTTTGTGTGTTTTCTGAGAGCATAAATGAAGGCTTTTAAAGCAGTTTCATTTTCCAATCAGTAGAAGAACCCAAGCTTGAGTGTGGGGCACCCCAGTCATGGTGTTGCCACATACTTGTGGCCTCAGACAGGTCACACAGCTGGACCAAAAGTGTGCCTTCACAGTCAAAATGCTGGTTCGCTTGGAGATGTTGTACTGGCGTGACTGTGCCAGTTGGAGCTGGTATTTGATGGATTTCACGGCTCCTGAATGGCTGTGGTTAGGAGTCAGGTGAGGCTAGGTGTGAAATCTTAAAAAGTGTTTTCCAATGTAAGCTTCACTTACATTCTGTAGGAAGAGGAGGAACAAATGATACTTTGGAGCAGCCTGTTCCTCCATAAACCATGGAAAGTTTCCAGACAGTCGGCTTACATTAGATACCTAACTCCTAGACAGCTGAGGTTAGGGAGAGAGCAGTCCCACCTTTTAATTTCTTGATATCTCTGTTGCTTTTATGTAAAATGAGTTTAATGAGTACTTGTTTCCCTGAAACAGAGGGTAAATACAAAATTTGGAGCTGCTGCCTGGCTACAGCAGCAGATGGATGATTGCATTTGGGATAACAGGCTGATCTTGGCCATGGGTAGCATCTTTGAAACTGCCAGCCAGGAGTTAATGAACGTGATTGGGTTTCTCCCAATGAACCGATGTGTTGAGGCTTTGGAAGCAATTTTACTGCTGCACGCCGCCATAAACCTTTTTATTTAAGATGTTGCTTTCATGAAGCTTCAGATAGCACCCATGTCAGAATGAAATAAAATTCTGCAAGAGAGATTAGGACAGTTTTGCTTGAGGTTTCTGTTGTGGTCGTTAGCAGGAGAAAAAAAAGGAGGGTAGGATAACCAAGGTCAGCACCTCACTTCAAGCTGCCAGTAGAGTTCCTCTGGGGGAGAGAGGGATTGAGTTACCTCACACCTGTAATTCATCCCTTGTGCCCACAACCAAATAATCCAGCAAAACAGCAGCAAAAAGGATGGGAAAGTTAGGAAAACTTTTTGCTGTAAACTGAGCTGGGCAAATGATGCTCAGAGCTGTGTTGGTGTCTTGGACACAGGTGTCTCTTTGGAAAGCACTGTGGAGGGATTCTACCCAAGGTTTTGCAATAAAAGCCCTGATGCCCATTAAGTGTGGAGGTGAGTGTGCCTCTTCAGGTGTGCCATGCTCGCCCCTGTCTTCATGGTAGGTCTTAATCTTTGTGTGTCGTGATTCAGATTATGTTTTGCACTTATTGTTGCTCTGTGTGTTACCTTTATTTGAATTTGATTAATTGTTCTTTAATATTACAGCAGATTAGTACTACCTTGTACTTATTGATTTTACCTTTCTAGAGTTGTTAAATGATTCCCAGCCCTGGGATGCTTGTGTGCCCCCTGTGATTCCCTTGGGTACATTATCCAATTGTGATAAAAACTCTCTGGCCCATTTTCATTCATTTTCAGTCTCATTTTGCACCGTAACTTGATTGCTAAGAAATCATGAAGCTAACTACAATATTACTCTATTCTAATTTATATGCATTTGACAATATTATTTTTGCCTTATCTGGGTTAAGTCTCAAGGATGGCATCCTGGCATTCCCTGCCAGCATTACTTTTTGTCTAGTTAATGTTAGACTAGCCTTCAGGAAATAGGTTTTGGAAAGTTTTTTCTGAGTTCTGCTGATTTTTGCAATGTCAGGGCTGCATGATTTTAAGAAAATTGCATTTCAGCAGCAGCCTGGCTTAGGCAGCACACTGGTGCATTCTGTGATCCCAAGGAAATAATTTGCTGCAGTGCTCTAATGCATGCAGTCCTTGCTTTTCCTGGGATAACTCCATGGACCATCTGGCTGATTTTTCTCTTGTGAGATCTCGCTTTATCGTTGTCTGTTGTGGTATGTAGGGCTCCAAGCCAAGAATATCCTCTATTTTTGAAATGTGATCATTACTGTTCAGAATAGTTTTTTTTTCCATGATCTTAAGAGATTTTGCCATTTCTCTAATAAGCTAATTTTATCCCTGCTTTGGCATCTGTACCACTTGGTGTTATTTTTGTGTGTCCTTTATATATATCTTATATATAGCTCTGTGAGTGTATGTGTTACTGTGTGTGATGTATACGCTGCCTGTCTTGCCTGCATTGTCATGATGAAACCATTCTCAGTTTTATGGTGGGATCTTGGGTCAGATGTGTTGGGTCTAACCAGTCCATTGCCAAACCTCTCTGTGACCTGTCCTAGTTCACTTCCCTTCATCCCCAAATAAGATCATTGCTCCAACTGGGCAGGAGAAGACATGAACCATCCAGCACCATTTCAGTTGCCTGTAGGTGAGGGGTACATGGGCTTTGTAGCTGCTAGGTGGAAGCCCACAAATCTCCAAATTACAGGTGCTTGTTGGCTGCACATGTGTAAACAGGCACGGGTTCCACAAATGTGGTCAAACCATATATGAAGAAAATGGATTTAAAAATAGGGATGAAACTGCCCTGAAAGAGGAGGGGAAACGTGCTGGACCATGACTAGGGTGTCACGAGCATGGTTGAAGGCTGGAGACAGCAGCTGGGACAGAGATGGAGTGCATGTTGGTGGGTGGAGAAGATTGGTGGGAGTAACTCTGTGCTGGATGGCTAACTTGAAAGGAAAATTCTGATTTGGATATGGAGATCATTAATTGGGGCAAGCTGGTTCTCCTGTTGTTACTTACACACCTTACTTTACTTACTTTGCTTACTTTGCTTTCCTAGTGCGCCTGCTAGAGTCATGTGCATGGACTTAATAACTGGGTAGAAGGACTCTGACAGTGCCAGCATGCTTTGGGGGCATAAAAGGAGCCAAAATTAACCACAGGGTCAAGTTACGGAAGAAAAGCGGAGCCTCGCGGTCAACTCCAACCTGAAGGAACCCATGGAGCAAAGTGTCCACTTAATGTGCCCATCTTTTGGTCCTGGTTGGAAGAGGATGTTCTCATTGCATGGACATTCATGGTCTTTTTTATGATGGCATCTCTTTAAGGCCTCTGCACAGTCATGATGGTATCTACCAAGGACATGGTCATAACGGTATCAACCAAGGAGATGGAGACCTGGTGTATTGTGACTTTGTCAGTTTTACATATTTGCCTAATGTAAATCACAGTGCAGCTGAATTGATTGGCTTTGTTGTAGGCAAGTAAAGTTTTCCAAGAAGATTGATGACCGAGAAGCTTGTAGATTGATGACCTGAAAACAGGCACATAAATGTGTGAGATATGTAGTGGGAAGGATGGCTTGTTCATTTGAGGCTGTTGGGTTTTTACTGGGAGAATGCGAGGCTGAAATTATTACAGGTAGATGTGCTGTGTACCTTGACTGCCAGTTTTGAGGTCATCAGGTGAGGTAGGCATTAAGCCAGAGCAGGAAACTGCCACCTCTAACAAGGGTCTTGTTGGGTGTGGTGTGACAAGGCAGACTGTAAACTGGATTTTAGCTTGATTTTACATTAGGTTTCTGGGCTAAAGGAAGAGGCAGCTCTTGATTTAAGGAGCATTGCAGCTTGCCACCAAGAGGGCTATGACTGATCAGTGTTGATGGTCCTCCATCCTCTCAGCTGGGGTTATTACTGGTGGGATGAAAAAATACCATTTTCATGCAAAGGAGGAGACGTTACAGTGTGATAGGGGCCACAGAGGTGCTCAAATGTTGAGCCTGAGTTTTGTCACTAAATATCACCATCAATCAGCGAGAGCTCTGAAGATGGTAAGGTTTCAGCAGTGTGAAGTTATTGAAGGAGGGAAGACATTCAACATGATTAGCTTAATACTCACTCAAGCCGTAGGGAGTTTAGGTGAGTGCATGGGCACGAGCAAGCCTTCCAAAATCGGTGTGGGTCCTATCAGCCAAAGAGGGATTTTCCCAGGTTGGTCCTTATGTTCTTGAAGCGAGGCAGGTTGAATGTCATTGTAGCTGACTCTGCAGGAAGACTCTGGCTGACACTGTGGCAACAACACTCAAAATTATGTATTATTCCCTTCACAGACAAAGCTAGAACAAGAAAAATGTCTTGTGTCAACCTGGCCTTTGAAATACAAATGAGTAAGACCAACCTCACTTATAAATGTCATGGTGTGCTTTGTGCTCTTGCTTCGTAATGTGCTTGCTTTTCTTTACTGGTTAATGCATTTTCAGGCTTTTGCTTCAAGTGATGCTTCGACAAAAGGGAAGAGAGTCACCGTGCTGTGTGTGGAGTCCCACAGGACTGTTTCCCAGTGGGGAGCTGCACTGACCCAGGGTCAACTTGAATCCATCGGCACAGGCACTGTGCTCCTGTGAAAGCCCAGCTGATGGTGAAAATACCTGCAGCCTCATTTTTTTATGTTGTCAAATTTGGGGGACCGGTGCATGAAGGAGCACTGCACAACTCTTTGGCTTGACAGCCCTGGCTTTTTCTATATGCTGTAAGTCTCATTTAGGGTCTTTTTGCGTCTGTCTGTCAGGTAGAGTGTGCTTACTTGCTGAAAGACATTCCTCCTGTCATGAGTTATCCTCTGTGGGACCACCAGCTTGTCTGGCCAGCCAGGCAAGCTTGATGCAAGCCAGAGTGCCGTGCTTGCCAAATTGCCTTTGGGGTCAGCTCTTTTCTGTCTTTTGCATGATGTGGGTTTGGGGTTTGCACTAATCCGTGCAGCTTCTTTGTGAGATTCTTTCCCTCAAAACTGAATCATGAGGCATATAGAGAGCCAAGGTTGGAAGAGGGTATATTGCTTCTGCAGAGAAGGTGGTTACAGAAACTAATTGTGTTATTTTGGGTTATACCACGATGGGCTGGCTAGTTTTGATGATGTTTCCGTTCTGTCTGATTAACCTGATGGTGACAGTAAAACAAAAAATAACATTAAAAGTAAATAAAAACCTCAGAATGATATTTCAGATGCCAGAGTATGCTCATCCTCAAAATGTAATTGTTTTAAACTAACTCAATGATTAGTTCAAGCCAGCTTTACAGACTCCTGTCTGAGCAATGGACATTTCTGTGGAGTTAATCAGAAAGAACTTCAGTTTCTTTTACCATGAGCAAAACCAGCTCTCAGACTTAGGACAATGTGTAACAGCAATGACTGGATCTGTTGACTTAGCCAGAAATATGCAGCCAGTAAAAAAAAAAAAAAAAATAAAAAAATCTGGAAATATCTCACAGGCCTCTGAATCAGTGCTGAAAATCAGTCCCGAGCTTTACTTGCAGCTGGTGAATGAAGTTGCTGAGAGGCATAGGAGTGCGGCAGTGCCGTAGATGCTCTCTGTGTTCAGGTGAAGCAGAGAAATGCTCATCCTGCTCATCTCTTGGTGTGCCCATCTGCAAGGGCTGAGCATCCCAGGCTGGACTTAACCCCATGCCTTTTGCTTCAGTCTGAGAGAGGAGAAAAGAAGCCTGTGAGCAAAAAGTAAGACTTCTGGACAAAATTTTTGGCTGTTGAGTTTTGCTAGATCAGAGCTGTTTTCTGAGTGTGATGGAGCCTAGAGAACACTCATCCATCACAGCTTTGATGCTGCATGGTTGCAGTTCACATGCCTGTAGCCAGCGCTGCGTGGTGGGTAAATGAGGCAACCTGGCTGGCACAGAGGTGCTTGGGTGCCCCAGGATGTCCCAACAAACTGGCATTATCCAGCATTTGAGGTCCAGGAGGTGGACTGTGCTTTCCCCAAATCCATGAGCTTCTGACGGCAGGCGAGGGCTGGGGGCTGCTGTGCATTTCCCCTTTTCTGCCGTTCTCAAGGAGAGCACTGTGCTCTGCCTGGATCCCATAACAGGGCTGTTACTCCAGAGGATGCATCGCTAATCCAAACCGTGTGGGTTTGGCAGGATATTGGGATGCTGTATGGTGTGGAGGGGGCAGCTATCATATTCATCCTTTCTGGCTTGTTAATATGCTAGCTTGCAGTGTATTTTTTTCCCCCTTCTTCTGTTTTCAGCATTTTAGTTAAAAACATAAACAGCCTGGTGTTGTGTAACAGGCTGCCAGGGCTGTTGCTTATCCCCATGATGCTCAACCAGGGAGGATACACTCAGGAGCTGATGATCCAACCCTGTGCCTGGGTGCCTCCCTGTGCATTAGCGTGATTTAAAAAAATGTGGTGGGACCCTTCCCAGACTGAAATGGGCTTTGTCTTTCCTGCATGAGCTCAGCTTTTTTTTACAACGCTCTGAGCTCAGCTTTTTTTACAACACTCTCCTTATGCGGGTTGATGTCTTTCCAGAAGCCTGGAGTTGAGATAGACACCCACGGCTGGAGCATCTACTGGAGCTCCCTGGACAAAGCACTGAGCCCACTGCTCCCTGAGGAGGAACTTGCCAGGCAGTTTGCCCATAAACTGCTGTTATTTGGTATGGTAAAACAGGGGTTTGTAAAAAGTTTTATTGATGGCAGGGCCGTGCCAGTTTGATCAGTCACGTTCATAAGGTAGTGTTGTCGTTAGAAGGAAGGTGCTGAAAAATTCCCTGCAGCCCCTTGCAAACACCTAGTGTGAGTGGTGATTTACTGTCCCCTCTCTGCGTTTCTCTGTTTCCTGTCCATCTCTGTTGATAATTTTGAGTCTTTCTGCTTCGTGTTTCTTTAACTTTTTGTTCACTTAACAACTTCCAAGGCATGCTGCTAACTTTATTGAGTTTAAATGCTTTTGCGTTTGCTGTGTTGAGCAGTGCATGCCAGCTGGATCATTGCTGTTATCTCAGGTTTCCTCACGTCTTACCACAGGATGCTTTTGATTTCAAAGATGTATTTGTTGAAAAAAGGAAGATTTCCACAAAAGCGGCCATCACACCTCTGATGCTTTCAAGTGCAACTCCTGTTGAGCTTCTATCCGGTTTTATCTTGGCAGTTAAAAGCTGATTAAAGGAGCAGGAATCCCGATTTCAGCTATTTTTATTGCACATATGTGACTTTGCATGCATGCTACTTTTGCAGTTGGATGTCCAGCAGACTGGTTGGTGATGGTTGCAGGCCCTTTGGGGTATGCACACAAGCCCATGGCATCACTGCCTGTCAGGAGCGCAGCACCCTCGGGGGATCAGCAGCAGTGTCTGGGGGGTGTGGGTGAGCTCTTGTGGGGAAACGTGTGCTTCATCTGGCTGAGCCTCCACCTTTGGAAACTGGGAATAGGTCCAAATTTACCACTCGCTGCACCTTTTCTCCTTGTGCGATCTCTCCTGTCTTCTCCTCCAGATTGCTTTCCATTTCCCAGCCCTGTGCTGACACAGTCTGGGTAGGAGCATTATGGGCTTCTGTGCAACACATCAGCCTTGTGCTACCATACTGACTTCCCTCAGTGATACCCTGATGGATGGTGACAGTGATAGATACCCTCTCTCAGCTCAACCCTTCCTCATTGGGTGTGTTGTCCACCCTGCATGGAGACAACCAGCAAAGTCCTTCAGAGCCCAAGCGTCAGCTTGTCAAGGTGGAATCTCTTTTGGATGTGAATTTGCACATGAAGGTTGGTTGAGGTTAGCTCCAAAGCTTTTCCAGATCGTTGTGTTTGGAATGCATTCCTGCCTGATGGAAGTTGCAGGGAGTCACAGCTTGAAGGCTGCTGCTGTAGGCAAGGTCAGCAAGTACTGAGTGGGGGCTGTGCGGGGGCTGCCAGTGCTGCTGGCACCAGCTCCCTGGCCAAGGCGTCGCTCACCTTACACATGAGGGCTTGGTGGCTTTTTGCATGCTGCTCTGTGAAATGCTCGGGGCCTTACTAGTGAGAGTGTCTCCAGAGATGCCCCATGTGCGTTGTTGGGTTCAGAGAGGAGTGATGCTTTCTCAGGTTGGTGAAACAGTAAACAGGCCAACTGTGACCCCACTGAAATAATTTCTGAAGAAAATTCTATTATAAAAAAAATTTTAAAAAGTAAAAATCAAACGTTGAAGTGTTTTGAGATCTTGCAGCTGCTCCTGCTTTGAGATGAACCTCCGGTGGTTATCAGTGCCTATGGGAAAGGGAGCTGGGGAGAGGAGGAGTTCAGATGAGTTCAAGTCCAGAGAATGGCACTGAGATTGAAGAGTTATCCTTGGGAAAGGTGGGTGTAAAGCCATATGATGAAAGAGCAGGAGGAGGGAGTGGATTAGGTGGGCATGTTGGTTGACAGAATGTTTTTTTTCTTAGATTGCATGTGCTTTGTACTATTAGCATCCAGATGGCTCCAGCAGGTCTTTAGAGACAGTGTTTTGTTGAAAAGCAAAGAGCAAAAGAGGTGTGGGGAATACAGCATTTCTTTTATTTTTTGGTTGCTGAATATATTTCTCTGTAAAGTTGACTTAGCAGTGAGACTGTATGTGGCTTATTTTGGGAGCACTGTTTCTTTGAAACTCAAGACGTTTATAATTTTTGCTGGATTTTTTCTTCTTTGTCCTCTGTTCTTTCTTAATACTTAAACTTGGTTTATGTAAAAAACAATATAAAGTGACAAAACTGTAAACAGATTTTTACACCTGCTCTGGATTGTAAGCCAACAGCAGCAGCTACTGTCTTGTCTTCTTCCCTCTCTGTGTGAACCTGCTCTCCAGCAGCAAAACTGGGTGCAGTGCTGTTTTCCATTTCTGTGCCGTTCTCAGGAGCTGGTTTCATGACAGTTACAACCCGTTGCTGGCATCGTGGGGGTGAGCCAGCAGTGTGGCTTTGATCCAGATCAGCCCTGGGCATTCAATTGCCTCTTCGTGGGATCGGGCTAAACTTGCCATGTGAAGGTTATGTTGGCTTGCTGTGTTTGGGCTACTTCATGCCGGCTGCAGGAGGACAGATGATATAAGATTGGGTGTAAAATTAGTGGGGCGCATGGATGATGACTGACGTGGCTTTACCTGGCACCACTTTTGAGCACGTGTGGACTTGATGAGCATCACCACATTGTGCCACCTCGCAAAGGTTCTGCAGCAGCAGCAGGGGCTGCAGAGCCCGTGGCAGCATCCTGATGAATTGTGGCCTCAGGTCTTGTGTCAGCAACAGATGACATTTTTACATTTTTACACACAAATTACAAAGTTGGGTTTTTTTTAAAGTGACTGAGTGGATTTTTCTGTGTCATTTATTGAGGTATTTTCATCCCAGCTCAGATCATTAATCCTTTGAATCTGCCCGCTGCCTGATTTGCCCCCATAGTACTCCCTTTATCTGCCTTCCCCTGTCTCTGTAATATCCCCACACTCCAATGAGACTCCTTCACACTCTTCCCATTTATCCCTGTGTTTTAATTCTCACTGCTCTTACACCTTTTGTGGGATTCTGCCACCCTTGCTCTATTTTCTGATGGCTTGGAAACTTACTTGGGTTTTTTTTACTGCTTGGTTTTCTGCAAGTCCCTTTTTCTGCAGTGCTTCCTTCTGTGTTTGAAACATACGGTGCATACTCATAATATCTTGGAGTGAAGCCAAAATATAGAGGACCACCAAAACTTGCCTAAAAGAATGAGAGATCTGGCAATCTTTCCCACCAGAGATCTTCCAGAGTCTGCAATGTCTGAATTTATGTCGTCCATGGGACAAAGATCTTTAGGGAACAAGAACTGCACATGAGATACGTCAGGGAAATGATGGACCACGAGGTCCCATGTGCTACAGGTTGGTGTATCCAGCTTTGCTCCCTGTGCAGTGCTGATGCTGTCTCACTGGTGAGTTGTCCTCCCTCTGTGACCCAGGGCCACCAGTGTCCTGTGGACAGGAGAAGCCGGTGCAACCCCTGCCACCTCTCCTCCTGTCAGGCACCTGACGTTTGCCTCCAGCCCCTCTGTGCTTACCCTTAATTTCAGCTCCTTGGCTGCACTGCTGTGGCACAGCTGTGTGCCCCTGCCCTGACTCAGCCCTGCTGAAACATTCCTACTCCCTCACCCAAGGCTGGAATATCTGGGTACTCATTTGGGGCTGTTTCTGATAGCCTGGTGGAGTCTTTCCACCAAACTCATCACTTCTGACTTGGTCCTTGCATCCCCACATCTCCCTTTGAGGTTGCATCCGCATGATTTATAAGATGATACAGTTCTGTGGTTTCTGTGGGGTTTTTTTCTCTTCTAAAAGGTCAACTGCTTCAAGAGTCCTGAAAGTGCTGAGATGTAGAAGGTCATTGATTTTTTTCCCCTCTAAACTGTCTTGAAACTAATCCAAGCCCTCCGTAGATAAACACAGCATAGGGTATAATTTTATTTCAACAGAAGCTCCTTTTATTTCAGTATATGGTTTTCTTGTCACCCACGTACATCTAGAAATAGTCTTTCTTCTCATGTGTTTACTGAGGCATTCAAGCTAAACGTGATTGAGCCTGGTGGCTGCTTGGATGGTTCATCGGGCACTTCCAGGTGCCATCTGTACACAAGAATGCTGATGATGCAGCAAACGGCTATTTTCCCATCTTTAGTGGACACATGTTATTGGAGGTGCCTTTTGATGATCACTCAGGGTCTTAAAGCCTTTCTTTGTACATTCACATTTATCTTTGTGTTGGCTAAATTTCAACTCACTTTCTTCCCTGTGAACAATTCCCTTTTTGTTGAATAAATTCTTCCTCACAAACGATAGTGATGAAGTCACTGCTGTTGTGGGGGTTTTTGAGCATATGTTTCCACTCAAGATTGGCTTTCTCTTCATTATGCAACTTCTAACTGCTTCTCCAAACATTTCTTACCTTGTGGGTTCCTAAACTTTTTTTTTTTTTCATGGACGTGTGGAAATGTAAGTCTTATGACTATAGAGTTTCTTGTATAATTTTTCACAGACCCCCACTATATGGTACATGGTTCCCCAAGGACCAAATGGCTTGAAAGTCACCGTTCAAACAGGGCAGAGTAGTACATTTGCTCACTTAAATCTGTTCTTTCTAATAGTTACTAATCATGGTTATTAGGAATTTTCTGGGTTGCTGATGATTTATAACCCTTCTATTCCCATATAACTGTTGTGGAGGACAAAATCAAAGGCCTGGATGACATTTGCCCAGGGCATCCACTTTGGGCATATGAGTTTGAGCAGAGTGCTGTACTACTGTGACTCCGTGGCTTTTGTCTTAAGCTTTGTTGAGTCCCAGCTGGCTTTGGGCACAAGCAGAGCAAGCCCAGGTCTGTCTGCACATGTCTAGGTAGATCATGTGAAATCCTTGCTCATCGAAGCCTTAGGGGGACCTTCTTGCCTTTGACTGTATCTGTGAACTGTGTAGCACTGCATGTACAAAATAGTCAAAATGAGCCTGAAAACACCTGTAATGTTTAATTGTTAAGGTATATAAAACAAAGGGAGTAGTTTTTGTTCAACCAAGCAGAATCTTGCTTTTTCTCAGAGAACAGTGTTTTCAGCCTTTCACGTTTTGGAGAAACCCTGATCAAAAGTGCTGGTAGCTCACCTACAGGACAGGTGACTGCAAGGTGGAAGCTCTTGCCCAAGAAATACTTTCACATGCATATGTGCAAAATGTCTGGTGTGAGCTGTGGGAAATGCTTCCCACTTGGGAAGGCAGAGTGTGCCTCCTGCAGTGCAGATGCTGTGGGGTCCCTCTGCATCGGGCAGATCGATCCCAAATCTGCAGAGATGTGGCTCAGCCCAGCAAGAAGCACTAAAAGCGATAGGAGAGCTCTCACTGTCTAAATTCTGTAGAGGCTGTGGTTTATGCCTGGCTTCTCTCATTACAGTGTCAGTTCAGGCCAAGTTCAACTAAAGGATGAGTGAGAAAGGGGGAAAAAAAAATCCAACCCTGCTGTGTGTGCATCTTCTTTTTGTGCTGCAGTGCACAGGTCTCATGTGGCTATTGGATTTTCATCAGTCAGCGAGCTGGCGGCGCCGTGCTGCATGGGGCTGGCAGCACCGGTGGCAGAGTGAGGCAGGCTCAGCCCTGCCCACAGCGTGGTCAGGCCTAGAGCCTGGGGGAAGAACTTGCCTTGCAAGCCTCTTCTGGATGGCAGAGGGAAAGTCATCTCTGCGTGGGCTTGCTTTTTTTTTTTTTTTTTTTTTTCAGTGTCTTTCAATCTGCTAGTAGCACCCACAGAACCATGAAAATTTGTGACTCTGTGTCAGAGCTGCCTGGGGTATGAGCTGTGATACTCAGGGGTTGTGTTCCTGGTTGATTGGGTATCATCTCCTTGATTTGATAGCAGAGATGCTGGTGCACATGTAGGGACTGGAGCTATGGCAGAGTTTGGACCAGAGTGCTCTGAAGTCTTCCTCAGGGCTGCCCCTGTTTCTGGGGCTAAATGACAGCAGGGACTGCTTGGTGATGGTCACCTTTGGGTGACAAAAATGGAGGGATGTCAAAGATTCAAAGATCCAGACTAGCTCATCTGGTCCACAGGAGCACACAGTGACACTGATGAGGACAAGCTGAGACAGTTGGGGTTGTTCAGCCTAGAGAAGAGAAGGCCTCAGGGACACCTTATTGCAGCCTTTCAATACTTCAAGGGGGTTTATAAGAAAGATGGGGACAGACATTTTAGTAAGTTTAGTTTAGTCCTGTTGTGACAGGACAAAGGATAACGGTTTTAAACTAAAAGAGGGTCGATTCAGACTACATATAAGGAATTTTTTTTATGATGACGGTGGTGAAACACTGGAGCAGGCTGCCTGGACAGGTGGCAGATAGCCTATCCCTTGAAGCATTCGGGGTCAGGTTGGGGCTTTAAGCAACCTGATCCAGTTGAAGATGTCCCTGCTCATTGCAGTGTGGTTGGACTAGATGAACTTCAAAGGTCCCTTAGAACCTAAATTATTCCATGACTCTGTGATTTCCAGTCTAGTGGAGAGAAGATCACTGAAGTGCAGTCATGGTCAAGTAGTCAGCATGAACCTTGTGCTTGCAGACAAGGGTAACGCTGTGATCTTCAGCACATACAAAAAATCATCATGGGATGCCTTCACTGCTACCAAGAGTGGTGTGTCAAGAGATGCTAGTAATAACCGGTGGGAACGCTTTGTGCTATGATTTGTGTGGGAACAAATAGAATGTTGTCATACTTAGATGCAACAATAGAGCACCTGGATGTTGGTGCACTATGAAATGTCCTCAGGTAAGTTGTGGCTTCCTGGCAGCATTATGCAAGTGGACTTCTTGACCATGTTCTCTACTGTAAATCTGGGGATCATACCTAGTGCAGGCAGATATCTTGACCTTCATGGGTGTTAAAACATGTTATTTACACCACTGTGACACTAGGAGCACTAACTATGCCCCAGAGCCTATCGTACTTCTTTGTACAAATGTTGAATCTAAGGCTGTCTGTCCATCCCTCAAGGAGATTACAGTCTGGATCAACGACGGAAGGTTGTGGTTGGATACATGCAGATGGGGGAGTAAAATAAAAATGCCAGGACACTATTGATCATTTTGACAGATGTGGCTCAGAACACCAGCAGCCTCACAGTTACAGAGTTTTCTTGTAAATGTCACAGCAAAAGAGAGTTTTGATGAAGTCAATTTGGTGTGGCAGACATTTAGAGAGGAATTCCTACCAGACAAGAAAGGGTCAGGAAAGGATAAAATATCATTCATTGTCAAAGATGTTTTCCACTGACTGGCCCAGGAGACCAGCTTCCTAAGTAAAAGTCAGCATTGTAAGAGTCAACAGCAGATAGTGGGTACTGTAAGGTGTGGGATAATCCTTGCAAGTTAGAGGGCTCTTTTGTGATGAGGTAGGGAATGTGGTGGATACTCTTTGGTCAGGAGAAGTTGAGTTCCTCAGGGAAGGGTAGTTGTGTTGGCTGTGATGTGGGAAAGTAAGAGCTTTGATGACAAAGGTAGGTTCAGATGCTGGGTGAAGGAATGTCCAGAAGATCTCCTAAGACTTAATTTTGAACATAAGGACACCAGCCTGGAGTAGAGAGGACAGTCTGTGCAGAGGAGGGCTGGATATGTGTTTCTGGTGGAGGTGAAGAGAAGGTAGAGAAGGATGGGGCCATGGCTGGAGCCACAGGACCCATGGGGAGGGAAGCCTGAAGTTGAACTGGGTGATGATGAAGAGGTAGCAAGGAAGAGATGAAAGCTGGTGCTCTCAGAGGCAGGTTTGAGGAGCCAAGGCCAAGCAAGAGTGATGTGTGGATTCTGACCTTTGGCTAAGGAGCCACTAAATTTTTCAGTAAAATCATGAATAAATAATATTATTGCTTCCGGACCCAGACAGGATCCTCTGTAGATAAACTGGTGCAGATAGTGAAAAGCTTTGTGTGTAACATCATCCTGGGGTGCATCAGACACATTATAACCAGCCAGTCAAAAGAGGTGATGATCCTGCTGTATCCAGCGTTGGTGCGGCCTCACCTTGAACACTGGGTGCAGCGCTGGGCCCCACGGTGCAAGAAGGGTGTGAAGGTCCATGAATGCATCTGGAGGAGGGCAACAAAGCTGGTGACAGGCCTGGAAGGGATGTCCTGTGAGGAGCGGCTGAGGGCTTTGGGCTTGTCTGGTTTGGAGAGAAGGAGGCTGAGGGGGAACCTCATTGCTCTCTCCAGCCTCCTGAGGAGGGGAAGGGGAGAGGGATGCGCTGAGCTCTTTTCCTTGGCATCCAGGAATGGTTCAGAGCTGTGCCAGGAGAGGTTTAAACTGGACATTAGGAATCATTTCTTTACCAAGAGGGTGGTGAAACACTGGGACAGGCTTCGTAGAGAGGTGGTTGCTGTCCCAGGCCTGTCAGTGTTTAAGAGGGATTTGGTCATCTCTGAATTGTTTAGGCAGTTGGACTTGACCATTGTAGGTCCCTTTCAACTGAAATAGTCTAATCTAGTCTAGTCTATTCTGTCATCAGAAATGGCTTTGTGTGTGTGCTTTGGTCAGGGACCCATACTACACCCCTGCCCAGCAAGGTGTCTGCCTGGCTCCATGTGCTTTCTATCCCATCTCCGTACACTCGTGGTGGGGATGCTATTCCCATAAAACAGGCATGTGCTGACGTCTCCACCTGGTTACACAAACTGGCTCTGGAAAACCTCTGCTCCTAGATTACAAACATAGCAGGGCTCTGTCTGCAAAGGTGTAACGTTACAAAACACACACTTGCACACTCACACAGCTTAACCAAAACCACCTCATTTTTTGCAGTTTGTGAGGGTTTATTCATTACACTGTGGCAGAGGAATGCAGGAATGTGAGCAGCGTTAAACCTATTCATCTGGCAGGGAGACATCTCCTCTTCCCCGCTCCAGCCTGTTGGCTTTAATGATAATTGCATCTCTTGAGTTGAGTTGGCTCCCTGCCACACCGGCCCTCCTTGCAGAGATGTGTGTGGCACAGCATTGGGAAAGAAGGCTGGAGCCGGGAAAGAGTTTAGGATGATGCTTTGGAGCAAGGTTGTCTTCCCTGCTGGGATGCGCTCCACATCCTGCCCTGCATCCTGCTCTGCATCCCACCCCGGTCACAACTCCTTCCAGGCTCCTCTGTCATGGGCAGCTGCCTGCTTCCAAAAAGGCTTTTGTGTTCCTCCTGGTACTAGGTCTGCCAGGGATGGAAAACCTGCTGGTGCCTCCGCAGCAAGCCCTCGGCGCTGCAGATGGCCTCAGTTGAGGTTTGAATGGCTCCTACCTCCTTCCCAAAGGGCCTGTCCTGCAAGTCCTGGGCCACCCTGCCATCATAGGCAGCGAGATTTGTGAATGCTCTTTTGCTCCTGAGTCAAGGCAGGGAGGAGACTGACAGTCACTTCATAACTCTTGTGTATTCTGCTGGGGAAATTATTTTGCCATTACTATTATTATTATCATTTCTTTAGTGCCTCTTATTACCCAGATGCATCTAACAATATATTATGGCATTTAAAAATAAAGTATTGATTTCAAAAGCCTTGTCACTTTAAAAATGGGAAATAAAAAAAAAAAGATGGCAGCAGTAGTTTTTGTTGGCTTGTTAAGAATTTGAAAGATGCAATAAAATCGGATTTTAGGTTTATTTGCGCTGCCCGTTCCCAGGGGAGGAATGCAGTACTCTGCACGACCCGGCTGCTTGCGGCAGCTGCTGCCATCACTGCTCTCAGCTCTGCTGCTGGAGTTTCACATAAAGAGCCTGGGAAGTTGTGGAAACTGGTAACGCTGGATCCGTAATGCAAAGACGAGTATTACATATTAGCTGTGGATGCACAGGCTGGGCAGCTGGAGAGTTTGCTGACAGAGTGAGTGGCATGGGTACAATAGCACTGTCAACCTCATAGAAGTTGATACAGCTGATCTGAGCCACAGACACATAGAAGGTTTTATTGAAGGTAGCGTTAAGGTCTGTGTTTAAAGGACACTGTTTTGAAGGGTCTTTAATGAGAGTGGAAGCAGCCTAATTCAGTCAGTTAGCTGGGGACCAGCCATTAGCTGGAGACTCCAAGGTTTCTCAAGCTGCACAGTGCCGAAAAGGAGACAGCCTGTGTCTAAGAGATGACATAAAACTAGCCATGGTTCAACAGCTGGGATGCATTTGGATAGAGTCTATCAATTGCACTTGTACTGTGAAATTTTTGCTAAATCCTGTTTCCCAGCAGGACTGGGTGATGGATAGTTAAGCAGTAAAGAGGTCTGTGTAGCAGCCCCATGGTGGGATGCTCAGGTGCAGTGCTTTGGTACCCAGCTTCTGGATTTTAGACCAAGCCACTAAGCTGCTTTGTGCCCACGGTCCATAGCTGCACAGCAGGAACTGAGGCAGAGGTGGTCTTCAGTGCTCCGTATCAAGCTTATTTTTGGTCATGGGTATTTCTGGTAGATAGTTCCTGTCCAGTTTCCTCTTGGTCAAATTGCTCTGGAGGTGTGACCTTTGAACACGCTATGATGATAATCCTTTAATTGTTCATCTGTATGGTAATTTAAGAGGTTATGAGAAAGCCAAATGAATTAACATGAGGAAGGTGAGGGGATGGGATAGACAAGATCTGGTCACTAGAGCAAGTGACTCAATCAAGCACCATCACAACTACAGCCCCTGGCTTTGTGTCTGCTGCTGCTGGAAAGATCCAGCTTTGCAACCTTTGGGTAGCAATAAGGTCCTGTTTGCTTTGATAGGAACTCTATATGGTGAGATCCACTCCACACCACCTATCTCTTGTTCCTCTGAAATGCCTTCTCCCAGTTACCCTGGTGCACAGTTGTTTAACTCAGACCTTGGACACAGAGCGTTTGGGACTGGGCAGTGGTAACTGAACAGAAATCTTCAGTGCTTTTTTGTGTTTTTTGCATCGATCTTATTTCATGGATGGGGAAACAGAGGCACACCTGCTACTTCTTCTGACAGCCCTTGCTCTCTGTAGCAAGTCTGCATTCCTAAGCTTTAAACCCAGCTTATTTCTGATGGTAAACAAAACAAAACAAAACAAACCCCAAAAAAACCCACAAAACAAAACCAGAAACATGATGTATTTTGGACTATCCTCTTATCAGAGACAGTAGCCACTGCTTTCCACCCTGTGTGATAGTGGGGCACACCCCACCCTGGGAATTACGGTGGTGCCGCGTAACCTCCCCGGCTCACCTGCCGGTAACTCGTACCCTGCGGCAAGGCAGCGTGGTGGGATGGATAGACTTGTGCTGAACCAGTCCTGCCTTCTCCTCTCCCAGCGGGTTGTTGGGCAACATTGGATGGGTTGCTCAACCTTTCAGAATTGCAGTTTCTTCACTGGGATGATGATGCTAACAGTGCTTAAGTAGTCTTTTAAGTGCTTTGAGATCTATGGAAGCAAATTAAGAGAGATAGGAGAGTGGGTGGGGGGAGGAAAGGCATGCAAGTGTCAGGAATTTAATTGGGAAATCTTTTTCATCATATCACCTTTGTATTTATTCTGATCCTGTTGCTACCGTTGGCTTTCTAGAGCTAGATCAAGACTGCGGTTAATGCAAGGCCCTGAACCTTGCTGTTTCTATTGGGTGATGCTTGACATCATTACTGTGCTAACAGCAGTGGCAAGGCTGATAAAAAATATTTGTGTCTCCTGGAATGTAACCTCTTCGGGTTGAAGAGGTCCTGACACTGCACTCTGCCCAGATTTATCTGCAAATAATGAAGTTTTTCCTACCAACATCTTAGGACAATGCATGGTCATATGACGTGGTCCTTTCATAGCATCCTCGCCACACCAGCCCTCTTCCAGGGGCTTTTTTGTCCAGCAGCAGGTGGTTGGCTGCCATTTCAGTGCTTGGGCCATGCCAGCCCTGTGTTGTCCAGTCAGACAGGGCACAGCTGGCGACTCTGCACTTGCTCAGCAGTCATTGCATCCCTCTCCTGCGATCTCTGGCTGAGCTCAGCCCCGCGTGTACACACACGCAGGGGAGCGGGGCGAGCGTCGGCAATCCTCCCTCCTCCTCCCTGGTGCCGGGGCTGGCTGGCAAGCCAGCATCAAAGCAAAATTTCCAACTCATGTCTCTTTTCGTGGAGGCTGCCTGGCTCCAGCATTGGCTCTCGGTGACGTTTAAGCCTGCCTGGGAATGGGCGCGACTCCCGCATAGCTCCTGGGTCGACTCTCATTAGGAAGGGCGTATGCTTCGGAGAGGCTGAGCTGTGCCTCTCATTTTGTTTTGCCGCCTAGCAGCCAGGCTGCAAAGCCAGGACGCAGAGCTGGGTTTCTTCCCCAGGGCTTGTTCTCACCGGCGCTTGCCCTGGCTGGCAGCCCTGGTGGCGCGGAGCCGTGATTAACGCCGGCACGGCGGCAATGCCCTGGATGGCCCAGCCCTTCCTGCGCGTGCTGGGCTGTTCTGCGGGACCCCTGGGTGGGTGCCCCATCAGAGCCTCTCTTTGATTTGGGGTGGAGGTCTCGCCCCTTACCACAAGTTCCCATGTGCACTCTGTGGTGATGAAAGACATCTCCAGGGCAGAAGTCACAGCCCCCCATTCTGGTACTGCTGTTCTCCAGGGTCCTCCCAGAGCTGGTGGCCCCGGGATCTCTCAGAAACCCAAAGTGGGTACTTTGCTAGAAAAAGAGGGGTGGCAATGAGTGCCAGATCCAAGGAGAGAGTTGTTCTGCCCTCTCCACACCAGGTGGAGAGTCCCAGGCTTCGGAAGCTCACCGGGGATGGTTCCCAGCTTGTCAGTGCCCAGCGTTACTGGGGTTACTGGGTGAAACTGGGTCCTGTCCCCACATCCTCCCACTGACCTGCATCATCATCACTCATGCTTTGGATCCATTAGAGTGCAGTCACTGGAGCAGCTTGGGTGCTTTTAGGAGGTAGGGTGTGTGCGTTGCTCACTCGGCTCCTTGAAGGAGAAGGAACAGGTTGCTCAGAGAGGCTGTAGCTGCCCCATCCCTGGAAACATTCAAGGTCAGGTTGGATGGGGCTCTGAGCAGCCTGGACTAGTCAAGTATCTCCCTGCTCATTGCAGGGGAGTTGGACTAGATGATCTTTACGGGTCTGTTCCAACCCAAACCATTTTGTGATGCCATGAGGGGAACCCCCAGCCCAGCTAACCCAGGGGGGCAGGTGGGGTGCAGAGTATCCCCCTCGGCCTTGGCACAGAGGTGGCAGGAGCTGGTGGAGTGGGGGACAGAGGCTCACCCAGCACATGGTGGTGTGAGCAGCAAAGGGATGGTTGTGTGCATGAAGGGGAGGTCTGAGCATTCATGTCACTCAAATTACAAATTGTTCCCAAATTGGGTGGCTCAGGGCCTTTTTAAAGGCTATCACTGATTAATACAGATCCAGCCTGTGCCTGCCCTTCGTTAGTGGGATGCACTGGTCTCAAAGCCAGCTGCAGAGACAAAGCATGAGGGTTATGTTGCATATTGCCACAGGATGCGCCTTTCTGGGCACCGAGGGTCATACCTGTATTTTTTGTGACATAGCATAAATACATACAGCAAATAAAAAAGCAAATACACTATCTGTCCTGTGTATTTACAAGGCTGTATAAGGTAACTGCACTTGAAGAGATCAGCATCTTGTTACTCCTCCACTGCTTGTTGGTCAGGAAAACTGGTGAAATCTCATGTTGTTTGATGGTGTTTTAGCTCATACCTGCATTGTCCCTGATACACACCAAGCTTCAGACGTGGGTTTCACATAGGTAAGCACCTAGTCAGAAATGGCTTACCTTGGGTTTGCAGATGGTATTTCTAGCTGGCTCCTCTGGTGCAGCGGGATCATACGGTAAGCCAGTCAGCTGAGAAATGAGATCACTTAGCCAAATTCAGTCCAGTTTTTGGATAGCACATATAAATACAGCTAGTCACTAAAAATAAAAGCCTGTGGCCACGTTTGGTGGATCATGCCTTCGGCAGCCAAGCAGCGTTGCCATGAAATCCGGGCATCCTTCTGCACTGCTGCATCCAAAACTATTTCAGGCTGCTGACAGCAAAGGATGTCACTGAACCCACTCACAACGGGTAACCCATCCAGCTGATGTGACTCTCTATTTCTCTCTCCCCTGGGTTGTTATTCTGTAGGTTCAGTTCCCTAATCCAGTTCATGGTCTTGCATGGCAAACTGGCATGTGCTGGCATGGGTGAGAGGGAGGAACGAATGGAAACAATATCATGGGTTGGTCTCAGTGCCAAAAATTTTGTGGGGAAGAGTCACAGGCGTAATCACATTGAAACCTTGGGAGTTGCAGCTGAACCGAGAACCTCCTTGGGCTTTTTGCCTCTCTGCTCTGCCCCACTCCCTGGGGTGGTTTTGTTGATGATAATAAGTGGGAAAGTCTCCGCACCCAAGTACCTGCACACGCAGTTTATTCCTTTGCACTCTTGCTTTTAGAGTTAGCAGCACAAAGTGGTGGAGGTTGGGAGAGTTTTTGATACTATTTTTCACATCCTCATCTTTTTCCATATTTGTATCAAGATGGATTTCCATATCCATCTTGGTACTCTCTGTCAGCACTGGTCCTGAGCAAGACCACCCCTGGTGGGTGTGAGGTTGGGAGGAGCTGTGCTAAGTGTGAGGTTTGAGGCTGGATGCCCACACTGGACTTTTTTGTCCTTCTTGCCCCAGATTAGCCAAGATCCCCCTCCCACCAGCCATGTTTCTATACAGCTTGTGTGGACCTGGGTTTTGAACCTTTTGCTGGGCTGTTTTCTCAGCAGTGGGTTGCTTGCCAGCATCCTCATTTCAGAAAGGAGATGTTGTTGCAGGGGGTTTGGACTAGATGACATTTGAAGGTCCATTCCAACCCAAACCGTTCTATGATTCTGTGATCCCAATACTGTGGTCCAGCAGGTGATCATTTCTAACCAGTCCGAGGGAGCCCCTTTTGGAAAAGGGGAGAGGGGATACATCCTTCCCCTCCACAGCCTTCTTCCAGTGAGTGGTATTTATGAGATGCACCATTTCCCCCAGCGCAGAGTGCAGTAACACCAAACCTCTTTTCTTTGATCCAGGGCTTTTAACAGAGCAACATGATGCTCCTGTGCAAGCCAAATGGCTTTGATTCTGCCGTGCCATGTGGTGTGCATGTGTCCAGGTTGACAGGGGATATAAACACCCATTTCCTTGCAAAGTTTCCTTTGCAGAACTTGAGAGTAAATGAAACCAAAGCTTACTATTGCAGCTTGATGGTTCGGTTTTTTTTAATTTTTCCTAATGTCCCATGTATTTTTAGCATTTATTACTGGATGCAAGGGCGTGCTGCATCAGTGTGTACCTGCTGTGTCCCTTGCTAGCTCACAGCTCTCATCCCAGGTGCAAGAGAGGATGCTAACAACAGCTAGGTTACAAAAAGGTGTTTTCCTGTAAATCCTGGAGACAAATTGCTCTAATGGGAGGCTTGTGGCCAGAGGAAGACGGATAGTTTTGAGCAGGGGTCTTATGACCCTAAACTTAAGCCTGTGGCTGGGTCACTGCTCTTCTTTCAAGTTGTTTTCACTGGGCTGGAAGCTTTCTTGTTATGCATGGACTTGCATCCAGGGAGCATCTAAAAGGTCTCTTAACCCTTTGCTGTGCAGTGAAAGCAGAAAGGAATGATAATACAATAAATCCAGAGCAATCCAAAAAGACCCTGAAAGGCTGAAAAAACCCACAAAGGAGGATGCTGGGTTTGTATTGCCTGTTCAGCAAACAGCCTGCATCTGGTTTAGCATTGTGCCAAAGGTTTATACAGTAATTCAATGCCATTTGGGATGTAACACAGGTAACAGCACTTTTTTCGTCTCCTTTCTTCTCCCTTCATCTTTGCTCTAATGCATTTGACCAAATTACAGTGCAAATCTGTGGCTGTATAAATACCAAGCAGGGGGAAAATAACCCCAGCAGAAACCACAGGTATTGTTTAGGTGGTTCTTTGATGTAGTTCACCCATGAATATAAACTCTGTGAGACTTGTGGGATGTTTTTGTGCTAAAAGGGGCTTGAGACTGGTTTGTTGGGTGCCTTATAAAAACACTTCACAGACATTTCCCATCCCATCCTTTCTCTCTTAATGCATGTGCCTTTCAGAAAAGGTGCTTGTACCCTCAGCTCCCACGATTAATCCCCTTTCACTGAATGAATACTGCTTGGGATCTGCAATTTCTACATACATTCAACACTTTGAAGGATGTAAGTCCAGGTTCAGTCACTGCTGGACCCATCTTCTACATTAGCATCTTGGCTTTTGCTGGACTCGTGAATGACATGTTGCTTGGGGCACATTCTGCAGCCAGTGTTGGAGTCAGGAGTGGGACCACTCTGACAGCACTGGGTCTGCAGCAAGGGAGGAAAGGACAAGGCGATTTGGCAGCTGGGATGTTTATTTGTTTGGGAGTTACTGGGGAGAACTAGTTTGTGATGCTTGGAAATAAATTTGGCCTAATACTTAAGTATCAGCTCCCAGGAAATTGCCATCAGAGTAATTAGCGTGCACTGACTTATTTGTACAGTGATAACAGCAGGAAAGTATTGAAGCAGGAAAAACAAGCACATTATTCATCTAAACCTTAAATCCACAGCCTTTACCTGACAGTTCACAATTTGTGATACGCAGGTCTATTTTTAGGCTTCCAAGTCAGGCAGACTCTTTTTTCTTTGTTTTGCGTTTTGTTTTTTATTTTGCTGATATAAATTGGAAATGAATGCTTAGAGATAAACAAATACATTTTTAAAATAAACCTTTTGAATGCCAAAGAGTGTTTTCAGTGGAACTGCTGAAGCATTGGTACAAGGCTCTTGAAAGTTGTGCCCTTGCAAGTGGGATGAAGGTGGCAGCCGGGCTTGGCAGAAGGAGCTTTCTGTGTGGGTGCAGCTGTGGATACTGGAATGAGATCCCTGTTTCTATCAGAAGCATTTGGTGTCACCATGAGCATCTTCTTTAGCCCAGGTTTCCCTGCTTGCTGGCAAGCGCTGCTTAGCCAGCCAGGTTAGAATTGCCCTTCGCGATGTGAGCACTGAGGAGAAGGTTTAGTAACTTGGGTAATAATTACTATTAATGAGAGGCTGTGGGAGAATGGCACGGGGTCACAGGAGTTTGTGGTCGTGAAGAGGATGTTGGGGAAGGGCATCTTTATATGTGTGAGTATGTGGAAGAGTTGGTAGACAGCAGATGTTTGGAAACCGGAGAAAAAAGTGGGTGTGGAGAAACAAGTGGATTCACCTAGGAATGGAAACAATGGGGATGAAAGCGTTTGCTCTGCCCTTCCTTTTCTCTCTTCTCCTTCTTTACAGTGGTGTCACCCCCAGTCACCGGCAGCAGTGACTCCCTGCCAGGCACTGGTGCTAAATCCTTTGAAAGCTCTTCTCCTTTGGCTATTAGAAATAAATAAAAAGGGTGGGGGCAGAAGACAGGCTGTCTGCAGGGGAAAAGAGATGAAGGACCCAAGGGTTTCTCCTGGAGATGGGTTTTGTGAACAGCTGAGGAAATCACCAGGCAAAGCACCTCCCACTGCCAGAAGCTATATCAGGGGCACCCCTAGCTGCAAATGCAATGCAGATAAATCAGAGTTAAAGTGCCTTTTTTAAATACCAAAGGCTTTTAAGTATTTGAGCCAGCCATCAAAAAGGTGAGTTACAATCTACATATCTTGAGATCTTTGCATGGAGCCTGCATGCCTCGGTGGAAGGTGGGGCTTAGGCAAACACTAGCAATACAGCTCAAATCAAAGGTAAATGAGTAAAACTTGTGACCTCCCTTATGCAAGATTCAGCCTGAGTGACACAATGGTCCGTAAAGTCTTAGGAAATTATTTCCGTGCCTTGCAGCCCCAAAAGTTCATCCCCATCCCTAACTCCCACGTATTTTCCAGCCACCGTATGCAGGTTTGGGTCTGGCAGAGGCTGGATTTTGACTGCAGCTTCCAGGTTTCTTAGGGAGCAATAGCAGCTCCTTGATTTTTGTGCCACAGGTTAGTTCACTCTCTTAATCCTATCACTGTCCCAGCGGGACTGCACATTTTATGCTCTGAAGGGAAAAGAGGCAGGGGTGAGGGAAGGTATTGCAAATGTACAACCACAAACCAACACCATGATGATGAAAACTTCATACAAACCAGCCAGTTGCTGGGATTTGTTTTCTGTTTGCAGGAAGGGCTGGACCAGGGCATTTACATCCTTAGTTTTTTTCCGGGTCTCTAAGAGAGGATGCAGTGAGGGATGACTTTTGGGGCTTAGAGTAACCTGGCAGATGTGAAAATCATGGAGTTGAGAAGCACAAAGGGAACGTGGAAGCCTAAATATGATTAACATCAGTGGGTGTTGCAGAGCCATCAGAGTTCGAGTTTCATTCCTTTAGCTCAAGTGCCTTTAGTCCATGGGCATGGACCTCCTTATGCTCATTCAGCCTGTGTGAACAGAGAAATTAAGGTGTGACAATAATAGAAGCAAAGCAAAGTCATCAGCAAGATATAAAAGGTAGCAGATTTTAAAAGTGTGTGTGTGTATGCATAATATGCATATGCATGTGTACATAAAGCTAGATATTTAAGACTATTTTTCCATATTTGTGACTTTCAAATATTTTTTGTGATTTATAAACACTTTCCAATCTATAAAATGTAGATGGTCCCTCCCCTGTTTAGAAAGAAAGGCAAAATTTTGATGTTTATATTTTCACATGACTCCAGAAACTACAGCTTTTGAGAAGTGCACCAAATCTTGAGAGACTGTGTCCTGAGAGACAGTGTGGGTCTGGATGAAGTTGCATGGTGTTATTTGGTGAGAACAGAAGAAACCCAAGACCGTGCAGCCCTCTCCACCAGCAGAGCTGCTGAAGCTATATGTACTAAGCATCATGCTAACAACTTTTTATGTAGAGCTGTGTCCTCTCTTTGGGAGAGAGTAGCCTCTTCTCATCCTCCAAAATAGTTACAGAGGCATCAGGTCAATGCGATCATCTGCATCATTCACATCCCAAACTGACCTCCCACCAGCCTTACCATAACATTGATGGGGACTGTGGTGGTTTGCCTTTTGATGATGATGATGATGATGTGTCATTACTGCTGCTGCTGGAGACAGTTTTGGCAGGCCTCCATTCCCAGCATAATTGGCCCTCCCATTTCCACCTTTTCTTCCCCACCCTCTTCCTAAGCCATTAAGATCATGTGTGGTCAGAAGTAAATCTCCTTATTAAAATATTTAGAGCCTTTTTAATGCCAGATGCTGGAGAAACACTTCTGTAATCCTGTGGGCTTCACAGCATTTGAGCTGAGTGACTTCAAAACACCTGTATTAATGTAATGTAAAACTAGCTTGGAGGAACATGGATCAGCAGAAAATAATGGGTTTTCTTTAACAGCTGCTTTTACAAATGCACCCAGCTCTGATTCATATCTCAGTCATCACTGGCACTGGTCCTCTGAATGGCTCTGCTTGCCCCTGATGCCAATTTGGGATCCCAAACTATCCGTTTGCCATCTCTGGGTTTTAGGGAGCCACAGATTTGCTGAGAAGATGTGGTTCTGCTAACCAATTTTTGAGTGATGGGCAGTCTGCTGTGTTGCCTGCACTCTTCTATATGATCTTCCTGAACATCATCTCTAGCCTGAAGGCATGATTAGATATTTATCCTCATGTCCTCTGCATGAGAGAGCAAACCATTAGCAGATGGGGCACTGAGGCACAGGCTAATTGAATTGCTACTGCCATAAGCCATACCACAGAGAAGGAGACAAAAAGGCTCCCAGTCCAGTATGTTGTTGTACATGAGGTTGCAGTGCCAGTCTGTGGGTGTTGCAGCTCCAGGCTAGGTCACAACTGTGTCTGGGAAAACACATTATCTACATCCAAAGCATAGAAACCCAGCAGCCCTCAGGTAACTTGTCTGGAAAAACTACCAATAACTGGTGAAATCTCAAAAGCAGAAATTAAGGAACAGTGTCAGAACACAACTGGTTTCCACTGGTTTACTGCTGTTTTAACATGCTCAGAAGGTCAGCCTGCTCTGATGAATGACCTTCCTCTTGCCCTCTGCAGTGTGACACCTGCAGAGGTGTCCCTGGCTTGTTCCTGACACCCGAGATGGGAAGACCATGCTCCATGATGGGGATTTCTGGCGTAAGCATCTGAGGAAAGTGATTCCTTTCTCAATTTTATTTCCATTTCTGCATCCACTGCTAAATCTGGCTGCCCAAGGTCTGTGGACAGCTCTGCCAGAAAGCTAACTGAAGGGACAACCCTCCAAATGATGGCTAGTACTGGAGAGCCACAGTTGTCCCATCTTCTTAGCTCCCAAGGAGGAGAAGGGAATATGTGTGCTGGGAAACCATTTGAGAAGAAATCTTTCTGGCTGTAAAAGAGAATCTAATCCCCTTCTCTTGGAGTTAAAAAAAAAAAAAAAAAAAGGGGAAAGTTCTGTGTGCTTTTTGTAGAGTCACAGACCAGCCCAGGTTGGAAGCGAGTTTGAAATATCATCTGGTCCAACCTTTTGTGGGAAAGGCAGCCTAGATGAGATCATCTAGTACCATGTCCAGTTCTATCTTGAAAACCTCCAGTGATGGGGACTTTACCACGTCCCGGGGAGCTTGTTCCAATGAACTATTGTTCTCACTGTAAAAAACTTTACTTCTTATGTTGTGCTTTGTTTCTGCCCCATCGGTGTAATTTTTTCATGTGTTTTTGTCTGGTTGTGATTTTTCACAGTTCCTTAGCTGGAAAAAAAACAACCTGTGTGGGTTTCTTGGTTTAACAGCATCTCTGCTTCTCCTGGTTGGGATCTGGCGCTTTTGCTGCTCTTTGGCAAAATCCACATTTTGGTAGTGAAGGGGTGCAGAGGACCTGTGGATGGGGTAGGGATTTCTGGGGCTGGGTCCAGCCACCTATAATTGGACCTCTTGTTCTTAATACCTCATTGATTTCTAGGTTTTAAGGTCACGGTGCTTGTTTAGTCCAACCTGCTGTGTAACAGAGATTCCTTGAATTAGTGTCCACTCTGGGTTCAGCAGCTGTGGATGAACTCAGAAGTGCATTTTGGGGGAACAAGAGAAGCAAGTGGAATCCCATCTTATTTTAAATGTTGCCAGTGCTGGATCATTGGTCATGCCAGCTGGAGGAATTTTTGCTCTGTTAATTACCTGCCGTGTTGAAAAACAGTGTCTTTGTTTCTGGTTTGTTTTCTGTTGAGCTTCAACTTTCAACCTTTGGTCTTGTTATGCCTTTGTCTGGTAGACTGAAGAGCACTCTTCCTGACAGGTACTTACAGGCTGCAAAGTACCTTTTAACTTTCTCTTTGATTGACTTCCTTGAGCTCCTTGGTACAAGCCTGGTTTTGTTCTTGCGGCTGTCCTCTGAACTCTCTCCAGTTTTTCCAAAATTATTCTTGAAGTGTGGGTGCAAGTATTAAACCTCACACTCCCATCAACTGTGCCAACCCAAGGCCCAAAGATAACAGGGCCTCTCTGCTGGTACGTGACATCCCTTATTTGTGCATCCAAGCGTTGTGGACCTGCCTTGTGAGCTCACATTGGGCTAATTATGCCTCTTACCTCAGCTAGTCCTGTAGGTCTCATATGTTTGAAAAGTTTCCATGTAGCCATTTCTTTAATACACCAAGCATCTCATTAGTCTTTTTGATGTATTTTTTTCATGGTTTGCATTCTAAAAGGAGTTTTAGTCCAACCTTTCTCACTGTACCAGCCACATGTCAAAAATCTTTATATAGCTGAGAGCTGCTACAAACGTATCTTACAGAGCTGGGGGAATGAAAGTGATTCAGAAGAGGGGAATAACACTGAGATATATCTCCAGTGCATGGTGAGACAGGACAGACTGCATGCCACTGGGCTCTTGAGTCCTGCAATTACTTTTTACATCTTTAGCTCTTGATGGATCACTTTCTCTCGTGGAGATTAACTATGGAGATGGTTAACCTGCAAGCCCTGTGCCAGCCAGACCTGCTGGTGATGGGGTATAGAACCAAACTCCTTGCTTGGGAGTCATGGGTTGGCTGCCCACACTAAGGGTTTGGGTCAGTGCTAGCATATTTCTAGACATTAGACACAGAGGGCTGACTGTATTTCCAATTGGGGTGCTATTATTATTAGTTTTATGTTGTTCCTTACATGTAATGACTCAGAGGAAACAGAGGTGTTGATCTGATGGGGAACCTAGAAAGCCTTTTGGTAATAACATCCAGATGTTTTCTTAGCACACCTGCTTAAGCCACTGTTGAATTCCATGCCATCAGCAGTCCTGCTGGTGCATTTTACTGCCTGCTGCTATGTGTGATGCTAATTTATTAGTAATGCAGGAATGGAGGAGGGGGAAATTTACACAGCAGCAGAAGCAGGGACAACCAGCTGCTGAGGAAGCGTGGGAGAGGAAGTCAATCCAGACCATAACCCAAATTATTCTTGCTTTTGCCATTCGGTTAGGGTGTTTGGAGGTAGTCTGGCATGTAATTGTTGTAAGTACTGTGCCCCAGGTTTGCCTGGTTACAGGTCACTGTGTACCTGTGCTGTTGCAGCTCAGCCATCTGGGCAAGACATTTCTCTGAACATTGACTTCAGCTGAGAACAGGGCAGGCTCCGCTTGTGCAGTGACTGATGTGTGAAAGGATATTCCTGCCTGTCCCCTTAGTTGTGGGAAGCTGTTTCGCTCCCTGGTTGTATCTGTGTTCAGCACTTCAACACTGCCGTGCTAATCCCCCTGCCAGGATTGTCAGCATGTGGTTCCTCCCAGGGAGGCTCAGCTTTGGGACAGCTCAGCTGCTTAGTGCCTGGGCTTGCAGTGGCCGGGGTGCTACTGGAAACTGTGCTTTTAATGTCACTGTGTCAGCGTCATGCCCTGCCCAGGGGAATATCGCTGGCAGCCTGAGGATAATGCTCTGTAATTCCAGATGCCCTGAGCCATGCTGTCTCTTTCTAGGCTTCACATTGCAAACCCTTAATTTACAGTTACAGCCCTTCCGATACATACCTGGCCCTAGTGTGTGCTGAAGCTTCTCACACCGCAGTGCTCTTTCTTCCTCTTCCTCAATGGCTTCTACTGGTGACTAATTTTCAACGTCACAGAGAGCATGTCTTCAGAGCAGACCAGTTTGTGGTGCTCACTGGGAAGCACTGACATGGACACCTGGTCTTGAAAGGTACTTGGCAGCCACAAGGTCTTTGAAAAAAAAAAAAAATCTCATCTCACAAAATTTGGTCTAGTGTGTCACCTCCTTCCAGGGGTGGTGAGGTGACGTTGGAGGTTGTGAGGTTAAATTGAGGAAGAATGTGAAAGCATGTGGTTGGGGTGTGGCAAAGCACTTCAGTGGGAAGGGGACGTGGATGCGGTAGGTGTGTGTGTGATGGATGGCCCAAAGGCGTAGATCTCATCCTATTCATGTTTCTTCCTCTGTAATGCCTGACACAGCGTCATGACCTGACCAAGGATGAGCCATCAGGTGCATTTGGTTGCATGGCCGGCAGCAGGCCTGGCCCAGTGCTTCCTGGGGTGGAGATGGATGTGATGAATAGCATTGTACAACCCAAGAGGAGCCTGCGGTAGCTTGGTATGTGTGTGGGGGGCCTTTAGAGAGCAGGTCCCCAGAACAGCGCAGCAGGTCTTGGAGCAGGAGGAGACAGTGTGACGTGTAAATACTTGACACATGAATACAGAAAGCAGCAAGAGATGGCCAGTCTCCGGAGCTGTGGATGGCACTGTCGCCCTCATGGCTTGGGCACTGTTTCCAAATCCCATCTTCCTAGCTGTGCTTCCCGTGCTCCCAGGGAATGCCAGAGCCATTTGCTTCACCACACCAGTTATGATCTTGTTTCCTCTGGCAATGAGGTGATCCACACCTCTCAGCTTCCTTAACAAAAATGTGTTTGAGCTCTTTTGGCTTTGTACCTCCTGTGCCACATTCTGCTCCCAAGGGAGGGGTTTCTTCAGCAGTATAGACCAGGTGTCCTGCTTCTCCTGCCAGCCTGTCTCTGTAGCTAAGAACATTATATCTGGGTAAGACCAAATGTCCATTGATAAAAGACCTCTTCTTTTATGATGCTAAATTACAAGTTATTCCCAGCTACCTCTTAAACCCGAACTAGTTTTTGTGTCACCTACCCTGGCAATCCTCCTTGGTTACTGGGTTGGAGTTTGTTTGCCGATCATTCCTAATGAGATAGGGCTGCCGATTCCTTCTTCTGCATCTCTTGCCATCCAAAGAAGCCTTGTAGATATCTCCATCACGTTGATTCTCCATCTCTTCGAAATGTCCCCTGAAACCAGGTGAAGGCTTGTAATTTCTTTCTCAGGACCATTTTGTTGGGCTGCTTGCATCTGGCTGGTGTCCGTGGAAGGAACTCCTGGACATTTTGAAAATCTTTGGTTCCTGATGAAGTACCTAGATACTGTGCTTCTGTTTCTCTCTATACACACACAAAAAAAGCAGTTTTTGACAAAAATTAAGAATTTAATCTATATCTGATTTGTTGAGTTTTCCCTGCCTCCTCATTGGACCAGTGGTTTATACCCAGTGGAGCAACATCTGCATTTGTATTAACACACAATATGGTCATTTTGCTACTCTATGTGAATATGTAGGTAAGAGCTGAAATTGTTTTAGGATAGAATTTACATGTAAAACTAACTGTATTGCATTGTGTATTAAAATCCATTTAACTTTATTAAGATACTTCAGTGTTTCCTTTGTCGGCATTTGAGCTGACTGGGAATTTTTCACTAATATGTCACCGTGTTGAAGTTGAATGCACCCTCAGGAGAGAGTTGGCTTCACTAAATCCTCCTTTTTGGGAAAAGTATAGTAAAATTTTGAAGAGGGTTTGCTACTGATAGTACATCTAAACCTTCAAACTGTATTTTGATTTGTATTTGAAATTACTCTTTCTTTCTAATGCAAGTTGCAGTCAAAAGTATAGAAGTATATGGCACTGAAGGGAAATTTTCCAATTGTTGAAACAAAGTGATTCATATCAAAATGAGTTTGAATGTAGCAACCTTCGAACTGTCAAGGTTTTTATCTTTTTGGTTTTTACACTAATTTAAAATGGGAAAAAAAATAATTGAGGTTTTGAAACCCTGCAAAGATGATAGAATTGGGTTTTTTCAGCTTTGACATCCCTTGTTTATCTCTGTTTGAGTAGTACCTTCTGTTGGGGGAGTTTGCAGGCAAGAAAAAGGTGTTCTTCCATCAGTACTGCAAGATCAGGGTATCCCGTGAAGGGTGAACCAGACATTACTCTCTTTTAATACTAACAGAAATCATGTATAAAACCTGAAAGTCTGTCAATCTGTTCGATCGGATACTGAAACTGTGTTTTCTTTATAGGTGCATCCACTGTTTGGATGATGAAGCTTGACAAGCTGCGATTTGTCTTGGATTACAATACTTCAGAAGACTTCCTGAACTCACCAGGCAACCCTCCCCCTACATTTTGGCAACTGGGGAGCTTAAGTTTCTATCTCCAATATCACACAAGGAGAAAGAATGGGGTTGGCTGTTTTGCACTAGCGACTAAAATCAATGCTGTGTTGCTACTGGGATTGCTCAAAATGAGAAAAGCCTGGAGTATAGCTCTTGTGTTAGACATGGATTTTGCTTTGGAGGAGGGTGCACAAGGAAAAATACAGGAGGAAGGAAGAGCAGTGATACTACAAGCCAGCTTCCTGACGTCCAGAGTGGGACTGGAGCTTCATAACAAGGTAAAAAAAAAACAAAACAAACCAGCAAACATTTTTTCTCCTTCCCACCTCACTCGAATATCCATCAGACAAGAAGTGGGACGAGTCTAGGCATTGATTGAGTAGTTTCTTCTACTCCCCCCAACCTCCTTGCTGTTCCCTTGCCCACTTCCCTTGTCCCGTGTCACCCGTGCCTGTCTCTGCAGACCTCATTGCAGAGGCCAGCAGACACTTGAGGAGGCTTCTTGAAAAAATGGTCAGCAAATCTCTACAGTCTTACTTGTCCACATATGTAAGACTTAATTTTTCAAGCATCTCTGCTCACACACACACATTAAATATATCACTTCTGGAGGAAGCTTTGTGCCTTTGTGCCAGAGGAACTTACTGCTTTATTTTTGGAAGTGAGGATAACAAGTCCCTCACACTCATCTGCATTGTTTGCAGCTCCAGAGCATGGCAGTGATGTATTTTCCAAGCTGATGAGATACAAGAGAGGTGAAATAAATGGGCTTATCACATTGCCTCATACAAAGCCACAAGAGGAGAAAGGCAGGAGCTGGAAAAAATAGAGCAAAATTACCTGGTTTCAATTTACCACCTTTGGAGAATTGAAAAATGTTGGTTGCAGAAAAGAAAGTTGAAGCTTGATTAATTTTTTAGCTTTTCTCCTAATGGAAACGTTTTTCTGTATAAACATGTGTGTCTCCTCACTTGTGCCCTGGGCTCTAGAGCGCTGGAAGCATTCCTCAGAGGAGAAGGCTGGCCAGGGTGGCAAAGGGGTGTCTTCAGCTTGGTTTCTTTTAGTGTCACAGCTCAGCTGGCATGAGGGACACGTGGCTTTCCTCTGCAGCGCTTTACGCAGTCTGGCTGGTTCCTGTGAAGGCTGTGTGGTGATGAGGGTGGAAGGGTTCATCAGACTCTTCCTCTGAGGTTGCTTTGTGTGATGTTGCCATGAAGGCCATGCCGGTGTGTGTATGCAGACCTGTAGCATCATGTTAACATTAGCTAATAAATTTGTCGATGAAAAATGCAGAATTGAAGTCTATTGAGATTAAAATCCCATAGTTTTCTGCAAATCAAACGTTTCCCTGCTCCTTCTCACCCCAGTGTCTCAGCACTGAGCTGGAAGGACCATCTCTTAGTATTAATGAGAAGTTTTTAATCTCTGTGACTCATTCAGCTGCTGGTTTAACTGCTGGTATTTCCAGTGAGAATGCCAATGACATGGGTAGATCTGGTGATGGGAAGATAACACTGTCCAGGAAGTAACACTGATTTCACATCAATGAAGGGACTATCTGTGACCAAGTGTCTAGCTACTACATTTCTACAGAGGATTTGAATCGGAGAGAGGAAGGACACTTTCAAGGTCTGGGTCTGGGTCTGGAAGCACCAAATTGAAATATTTGCAGTGTTTTATTTAACTGTGAGTTTCCGTTTCAGACTGAATGTTCAGTCTGAGAGTGAAATTCTCCCATTTAAAGGTGATGGTGGCGGATTGTGTGATACATGTTGAACAGCAGCCGTGCTGTTGAAGGTGAGGGGGAATAGAGGTGGATGTATTGAGTGAGACCATCTAGTTTGATATCTCCCTTGATGATAACCAAGACAGTAAAGAGTATAAGGAGCTCTCTAGGGGTGAGCCTTGCCCAGCAGATCCTCCCAGGAACCGGTGTTTAAAAGTGTTAAGTGCCCCTTGGGAGTGTCTTTGAGTTGTTCCCATGGATCAGATGCTCCTGTTCCAACTCAGGTTAGGGAGCTCATTAGGTTAGGGAGCTCATTACTCTGAGCAACCCAAGCCATAAATGTCTGGCCCAATATCATGTTTATATGGGGGAATAGCCCAGGTCAACTAAATCAGAGGTGTTAAATTGGAATTGGCAGGGGAACGTCACAGCACTGAGTGGATGGATGGTCCTGGTCTAACAGCTAGGGCTTATCTCAGGAGAGTGGAGTTCAGCCCTCGGTCCTGTGTAATTCTGTCACTTAACCCCTCTGCTTCCTCTCCTGGAAGGAATCTACTGGCAATTCATAGAGAGCACCAGTCATATCTGTGGGTGTAAGTTCCTGTGTAACGAGTAGAATTTAACGAGAGGAAGACACCTTAAAAAATCCTGCTCAGCCCTGTCTTCATTAGTTTGTTCATTAGAACTTCTTCATTAGTACTTTTGTCTCCTCAGTGTACTGTTGTCTCCTCAGTGGCTTGATGCTCAGAGGAGAGAGATACAACCCCTTGTATCTTGTAGGAGCCTCTTTCAGGTCTCCAAAGAAGAATGGAGTGTAATTTGGCACTTATTATTTCATTGCATCAGCTTTTCTGAGTCTGGGAGTGCTCTTAGCACAAGCAAATAAATTACCCGTCTCATTTTGCTGCGTGCTCTGCAGCCAGCCATATGTTTGAGACTGATAGAGATTCTTATCTCACAGGCTAAAATTACTCAATGGAGGATGACATTTCTTATCAAGGGCTTTGCTGAATCAGAGAGTGGCCCTGGCACCCAGCTCTGAGACACCGCTTCTCTTTGTCCAGCCTCCCAGCCCGGCGATAAATGGATTTGCGTTTGTGGGTCAGAGGCACTTACGTCAAGGTTTTGTTGCAGATTGAGGCTCTGAGGGTTGTCTGTATGCCCAGGAGAATGTGAAATTGAGGAGGGGAAGTGAGGGTGTTCGTTTAACTAAAATGGAGGGGCCTACAGCTGTGCAAACACATCTTCACTTGGAAGGTCCTAGTATGCGTGGCTGATAACTTCAGGTTTCACAGCCAATAGGAGCCAGAGACTCTCTTCTCCCGCTGCATGTGAAGGTTTTGCTTATAATTAGGTGGCGTAAGTAACCATCCCCTTCTACCAGCAGCCCTAGCTTTTCTCCAGACTTACAGCTTGCAGAAAGCTTCATCTCTCCATCCTCCCACCTCTTTAATGGGCAGGTTATTTTCCCTCCTCTCTTTCCCTTTCTCTCTTGCATGCTTTGGAGTTTATGTGGTAGCTGCTGCTGATTCAAGGTGTTCTCTTGGTGTTAAGCAGGTAGGAGAGAGCCAGGGAGAAACAACTGCTCTTTCTTACAGCTTCTTCCCTTTGTCTTCCCTTTGCCTCTTTGTGGTGCAGATCTGGCAGCATGGACTGTTCAGCTTCTGCCCTACAACTGGGCAAAGCTCTTGATGGAGAGCGGAGAGACCTCCACCCTCCATGGATTAGTGGATTGTCCTTTCCTCTAGCTGAGCTCTGTCCACAGAGGCAGGTATGTCCCTAGGAGCCCTGCTGGGCAGAAAGCAAAACCAGTCACCCACCCAGCCAGCCAGGCATGGTCAAACTCTCCATAAGCAGTTCCTGGAAGAGGCAGCTCTGAATTAGCATCTTTGTTTTCTCCTCACAGGATGGTGTCTTTGCCAGGTAAATACTCTCTTACAGTGTTGTGCTAAGAACAAGGCAGGGTCATTGTCTCATCTTAAAATAAATCTGGTTAAATACTCCTTCCACATGTAAGGGTTGAAAGAGAGTGTCTGCATGTGCACCATGGGTTTCTTCTGCTCAGTGGTCACAAATGAGTTTTTTCAGATTTTCTGTGACCATAGCAAGTTACTTCACTCCCCCTTTAATTACAAAGAACTTCAAGCTGGCCTGTGGCAGCCATTTAATGCACAGCAGGAGGTCAAGTCCCAGAAGTCCAGCCAAAGACGTACTTTAGGTCAGTATCAGGTTGATAAGCATGCCAGGTGTGGTGAGGACATTGTGGCTGAAGGTCCCACAATGAGTGCTGTCACCAGCTCAGCCCTGGTGTGCTCTCAGGAGCATGGGGCAGGTCTTGTAATGATGCTGCCTAGCACAGGCTTCATTTTGAAGAGCCAAATCACCAGCACAGCTTTCTGCAGTGCCTTGTGAGATGCCTGGAAATAACAGCTTTCCATGGTGTGGTGGCGAGCCAAGACCACGCCATGGATGACTCCTTGAAGAGGCTCTTCTGCCATTTGCAGCAGCTGTCCTATTCATCACCCTGCGAGAAATGCTGAGCAGGGGCTGATGGATGCAGCATCCCCAGGGAGCCCCATCCCTGGGGCAGGACAGTGGTGGTCAGAGAACAGGACAGTGCTGCTCTCCTTGCAGGTGTCACCGTCCCCAGGGATGTGCAGCCTTGCTCCTTCCGAAACTGTGTCCACAGCCTGATTTTGAGGTTTATCCATGTTCTTCCTCTTCCTTTGTGTAGCACAGCCCAGCACCCATCGCAGCTCATAGCACAGGGGTTGTAGGCACCTCTGGGTGCCGTCACATGCGAGCTGGGTTCCTCTCCCTTCAGACTTTCTCTCTGCACCATTTCCCTCCCCAGATCGTGCTGAGTCACCCCGGCCTTGCTGCAGCAACCTCGGGCTGGCCCGTCAGCCACTGGCCCTGTGCCACCACTGCTGCCCAAACACCAGTGCCCTGAGGTCATGCTGGGATGAAGGTCTCCGGGGTGGTGGATGACCAGTTGGCCCTTGTGCTTCACTCCCTGGCCAGGTCTGTACAACACTGCACCACAGTCAGGTTTTTCCCATTACCTAGCTCCTGCTCAGGTATCTGTTAATCACCAGTTTGCCTTTGGGTGCAGCACTGTCCCATCTGGGGGCATGGGTGGTTGCTTCAGGGTGGGGATTGGGGACAGTAGTGCTTGGGGCTGGTGGCAGATGAGATGACCAGCCAGCATAGCCAGGTCACTCCCAGCTGAGTCAACCTGGCTTGTCATTCTGGGTGCCTGATGTTCATCATAGTGCAGGATCATTTTAATGGCTTTAAACTCTAACAGGGGAGGTTTAGACTGGACATTAGGAAAAAATTTTCACAGAAAGAGTGGTTAGACAGCGGAATAGGCTGCCCAGGGAGGTGGTGGAGTCACCATCCCTGGATGTGTTTAAGGGTTGTTTAGATGAGATGTTGGAGGATATGGTGTAGGGGAGAACTTTGTAGAGTAGGGCTGATGGTTGGACTCGATGATCCCAAGGGTCTTTTCCCACCTGAATTATTCTGTGGTTCTGTGATTTGTTAAAAGAAAGAGGAGATGGGTTTCCCTCTGACTGCTGACTGTGTGCTCTGCCTGTCCATCATCTCGGGCATTGAGTCTCACTGTGGCTTCTGAGCTGTTGCAGATAACCTTGGCTGAGTTGGACTCAGGCAGCACACCCACAGTGTGCATCCCACGTGCGCACAGTGTGCACCTTATATGCTCACAGAGTGCACCCTGCATACCCACAGCATGCACCTGGTGTACCCATAGCATGTGCATTTTAAGCATGTCAAGATGACGTGTCAGGTATCAGAGCTTGAGGTGATACAGAGAGTTCATGTCTTTGCTTTCAGTTCTCAGACTGAGTTTGCAGTTGGAAAAAAAAACAAACAAACAAACTTGTCATTTTATTTGTCTGCTGAGGTAATTTTTCTCTAGAAATCACCAGGGCACAGTCAGCCTGTAACCCACGATACTCTTGCTACAAACAATTTTCTAGGTTAGGACTGCATGCTCACAGGAGGAAGTTTGAAGCTATTCTAGCATGTGGCTGGGATGTTGTCAGTGTCCAGTTTTGGTCCTGCCCTGGCACAGCCTTGGGTGATGTTGCAGCAGAGACCTACCTGTGGAGCAACCTGTTGGGACGGTTGGCTGTGACTGGTAGCTGTCCCCTGTGTATCTCTGGGAGGGAGGGAATGGGAACTGAAAGGGCTGAACTACCAAATATTCCCAAATACCTGAATCGTCAGATCTGTTCAGCAGAGCCAGGTAGGAGTCACTGAGTCTAGAAGAGCTTCCAAAACATCTGCTCCATGCTCAGGGCTTCCAGAACCAGCATAGGCTCAGGCATGCGAAGCAGGAGAAGCCAGCAGAAATACATTACACCATGGGGAAGAAGGGGATGAGCTCGGTCCTTCTCATTTTGAGCAGGTCAGAAAATGTCTGTCAGAAGGTGAATCTTCAGTAAAAATTACTTGGGAACCTCTTCTCTATAGCTTTGATGTCTTGAAAACACAGATCCTGTTTTCAGAATTGCTGTGGACAAACGCTGTGTCCTGCCCCCTGTGCTTCCTTGGGCAAACTCTCAGTGCCGGCTTTTCCCCTTGCAGTTTCTGTCCTCACGTCCAAACTGTGCTTGATCATCTTCCCACCTGCTTTGTTACAGTGACAAACAGCTCATTTAGGTAATTGCCATCTCGCTTTAATTAATTCTTGATGCCTTTTTATCCCAAAGAGGAAAAAAAAAAAAAAAGTTTAAACTTAATTGCCTCAGAGTATGGGAGTGTGCAACCGGGTGCCCTTGACTTCAGCAGTGATTTAAGCGCACGCGTAAGTGCTTTCCTGATCTGAATCAAAATTACAGTAAATCTTGATGCCTCGTGTTGGGAGTCTTTCATCTGCACGAAGCTCTGTGTAAGTGAAGGAAGCATTGACAACTCTAGGAGCCAACAGACAGAATGTGCAAATCCTGGCAAAGAGGTGAATTACTGTGGAGTTCAAAGCATGACACTCTCCTTTATGTACTCTATCTCAGATGTCAGGAGGGAGGGAGCTCTTAAAATGTGATGCGAGGGATGGGGATGCGGTTGTTTTGTTCTTTCTGAACATTGCCAAGAGTTCAAGAGGGTGGATGCTGCCCTGTCCAGCAGACTCCATCTGGCTGAGCATCGTGGGATGCAGGATGAAGCTGCACTGGAATCACTCATTTCCTTTGGTGCTGCAGGAGTAGCTTTACAAAGCAATTGGTCTGTAGCTCAGGAAATATTTTTCTACTGACTGCATCCCTAGCTAGCGATTGCCCTCCTCCTCTGGGAGGCAAAGGCAGGAAGAGCAAAGTTGTAGCTGAAGGTCCTCAGTTTTCAAAATCAGTTTTGGTTTTTTTTTCCAAATAATAGATCTCTAGATTATTCTTTAAGATATGTTTCATTAGGCTTTGCAGAATGATTCATTTATTAAGAAAATTTTAAAGAGGGAAGTGTCCCAGTGATGCTGCACAACTCCAAAGGACTGCATGGGATGCAGGCAGGTGGTAGTGCCAGGAAGAAGGGATTATAGGTTAAAACAAATGCAGTTTATGCAGAGATATCATTAAGAAGTTTGGCTGGGTGCAGGCATTGAGCAGCAAAACACCTTCACAAGGAGAGACAGAGCATCACTGCTTTGCGCATGTGACACAGGGAAGGATCCAGCTCTTCCCCCGGGGATGGGCTAGTGCATCTTTTCCATCTCTAATGTCTCTGCTTCCTCATATCTGATGTAAATAATTTATAAGAATCGAAACATGATCATGGGGCCATCTGTGCAGGAGGAAGTCTAAAGCCCAGGGCCAGGCAGCATGCAGGGGACCCGGTACCTAATGCAGTGCCTGTTCTGCATGGGCAGTGTGCCAGGGGAATAAGTGCTGGATTGGTGACTGAGTCTTACTAAAGACACTCCACCTGATCATTTTGTTCTTTCCATCCTTTTCTCCATGTCTCCTTTTCCTCTCCTTATTTTCCTTCTTCTTTTTTTTTATTCCTCCTTTTTTTTCCATCTTGTTTTTCCCTTTTCTCCACTGTTTGCCACCATGTTCTTCTCCATGTGAAAAATCGGCAGGACAAGGAGCAGCAGTTTTAAACTGAAAGGGGTTACGTCTAGATTTGACATAAGGAAGAAACTGTTTACAATGAGGGTGGTGAAATACTGAATCAGGTTGCCCAGAAAAGTGTATGTTCCAACATAGTGTATGTTTTCAAGGTCAGGTTGGAGGAGGCTTTGGGCAACCTGTTCCCGTGGAAGGTGTCCCTGTCCATGGCAGGGGGCTTGCCCTGGATGATCTTTGAAGGTCCCTTCTGACTGAAACCATTCTGTGACTCTTATGATTCTACAGATACTGCAAGTTGTGATCCTCTATTGCAATTGATCCCTTTGCATTAACTGAGAGGGAAGAAACATGGCAGTTTCAGTCTATTCGGCAGCAGAAATGGGCTTGCACCAAGAAACTGCCAGCAGCTTCTGTGACTCAGAGGTGTCAGGTTCAGCAGAAAGACAGAGGAGTAGATAAGCCCAGAGGCTGAGCATCCCTTCACCTGCACAGGTGACATGGGTCAAAGCACTGTAAAAGACCATGAACAAATGTCTGTGAACCTACAGAAATATTCTTTTGGAATATCGCTCCTCTCCAGGTCTCCAGGAAAGCAGGTCAGCCCACCAGATGGGACTGTAGCAGAGCATAATTACATTCAAGGGTGGCATCGAGAACGGTCAGTGTTAGGCTAATGGTTGGGCTAGGTGATCGTCAAGGTCTTTTCCAACCTAGATGATTCTGTGTTTCTGTGATTTGTGGCTTACCTCTCCATGGGCTTTCTCTTGGCATCTCTTGCTCTGGTTGTTGAGAGCTTATTTACATGGGCAACTGCTCATCCCTGTACCCCGGTGGCTGGTCTTGTCAGTCTTCCTGTTGTCACTCATGGAAATAAATTGTAAATATATCTTTAAACTCAGGGGTTACATTACATCAGACATGGCAGCACAGTCTGCTTTTTGTGCCATCTCAAATTTATCCTTCAAACAACATGTGTAATCTTTCAGCACCGTTTCAAAATATTACAATTATATTATTGGATATTTATAAGAGCAGGATGCTCCTGGTTTCCTAGGACTCTATGGTGGTTTTGTTTTTTTGTCTTCTCTTTGAGACTTGTGTAAACCACTCTTTATTTTCAGCAGAGCATCTGGTTTAGCATCATTACTTTGTCTTTTAGACTGAAAGGGGCCTCAGAGCATTTTAACCTCCTGCTTCCCCTGCCTTGTAATCTCCCTAGGGTTTGCCAGACTCCTTCCCGGCATGAATGGGGGGCTTGAGGGGGAGGAGGGAAGGGGGGGATTTGCTTCCGATGAAGTCAGCCCAACTCCGTCCTGCAGCAGGCGAGTGGGGAAGGACCTGCCACATCCACCGCTCATGATGCTGCCGGTGCCGGATTAGACAGTGCAGCCCTGGGCTGGGAAGCCACTGGTGACTGTGCTGCCCCACCAGTGACCTTCCCATAGGAAGCTGTTCCCATCAGGAAGATGCATAGAGTTGTTAAACACTTCCTAACATCTTGCTGAAGTGTCCCTTTTCATAATTTAATTTCACTTTGCTTATGAGTTAAGTGATTATTTAAAAAAAAAAATCAGGTTTTTTGACTGTTTGTGTATTTTTTCACTTTGAAGCATCTTGTTCTTGTTTAAGTAGATAAAAATCCTTTGGTCCATCAGAGATGCAGTAGATACTGGGTTTGAAGAGCACCTCTATCTAAACAAACTGCTTTATTTCAACATAAAGGGATATTTTAGAAAAATTCAGGTCATAGGTTTGAAAATGTTCCATCTGCTTGAAAAAGAAAAAAGAAGCATGTGCCAGGCATGTCCCTTCTTTCTTCCCAGGGTCATAACTTGGTGCTGCTTTCTTTTTGTGTTCCCATTGGTGATTTGCAGAGTACCTGAGTCCCCATCAACAGCAAAGACCCGCTGTGCTGCACAGTCCCCATGCATCTGCCAAGGTCTTGGGCTGCAGCAGTCCCACAGCTGAATTGCTGTGATGGGCAAAGTACAGAAGAGAGGGGTCATCCCCCTTTCCGCTGCAGAGTCCCACAGGAGATCAAACATCTCTCCCGAACTCAAGGGGGATTACTACATGGTGAAATTGGGTCTTAAAGCATTGCTGACTGAGGATGTCCCAGCACCTCAGCCTTGAGGAGGGGTTGTCTTCTGGGACTGCTGGAGCTCAGTGGACTTGGGCTGCCTTGGGCCACCCATGGCTCTTGAAGCAGCTTTGGATTTCTCTGAGCACCTGCTTCTGAGGGTGGTAAAGGACTTTATGTCCACTAGAAAATATGGTGGGCAGCAGAAGCCTTGAGTAATTTGGTACCATGAGAGCAGGGAGAAAGGGAAACATGGAGGAGGGAGGACACTGCTCCTTTCCATGCCACTTCCTTTCACCCTCCATCCCTCCATCCTTCTTCTTCTTGCTCAGCATGCTGCCTCCGGGACTTGGCCTCCTCTTTGGGGGGTTCCCACCACCCCTTCTGGTTAGGAATACAGTTGTGCAGCCAATGGATGTTGACTTTTTGAAGCCCTGCTATGTATTTTTGTTTGCTTGTCTTAGAGATTAAGCATGGGAACAGTTGCAGCCTGAGATGATGGTAGCTGACAGTTACATCTAAGATATATTTCAATTTTTGTTATCTTCCTGCAGCTATTTTCACAATACTCATATGAAAGATCTGCTTATCTCACTCCTGCCATGATAGAAAATTCTAAAAAAAAACATCCCTGTTTGTTTGTACTGAAACTGGTATGGTTTGTGGCTTTTATGGCTTTCATGTTTTTTATTTTTTTTTGACATCTTGAACTCTTGAGCAGAAGGTAACAAAACACTCAAGGTCAGAGTCCTACCTCTTAGACATCAGTGTAAAGGTAGGACAGCTTCTGCCATTTACTGTGGCATTGCATTGTCTCATTTTCAAACTCAGGCTCTCTCTTTTTTAAATAAATAGATGAAGCCCTCTGCAAATGCTGGAGTACATTCATTTTCCACTTCCTTTTCTTACTCGTTAAGGTATGTTGCATTATAGTTATTAAGAGGCAGGTCTCCTATAGCACGGCAGTTGCGTTGTCATTAAAGGTAATTTTTTAAATTCTTCTGTACAGACAGCTGCATTAGAGGAATAGATATAGAGGGGTTATTCAGCATCCTGGGGCAATTTCAAGATTGTATCCACGCAACTGCAGCTTGCACGGGTGGACCAGAGCTTGCATACATCTGGCTAGCCTGCACGTAGCCATCAGTGCTGTGCAATTTCAAAACCAGCCTGGAAGCCGGGGAGATGGCAGCCTGAGCGCTGCAAGGGAGCCTTGGTACCACTGCAAGGCTGGTCAGAGATTGGGCACTGGAGCTTCTCAGTGACAGCAGGGATTTGGGAGAGGAGCTGTGGGTCCTTACATCCTTTTCTTCTTCTGCTGGCTGGTGTGGTCTCCTGCTGCGCAGCCAGCGTTCAGGAGATGTCCTCCAGCACACTGGCTGAGTGTGGCGTTTATTACTTTGAGAGGTTGCAGGCTAGGGAAAGGGCAGGCTTGATTTCTAGTGTCTGTTCTCAGGCGCTGGGCTGAGATTGTGCTTGTCTAGTGAGGAGAGAGGGTTCTGTGTCTTTACAAGTCTTAGTGTCTATCGTCATTAGTTAGATGCAAATTGTAAGATTTTTTAATTGACTAAAGTTTGCATGGAGTAAATGAGTCAGATGTTTCCCCCCTTCATCATGGTCTTCCTGCCCGCAGATCAGTGCTGGCCATGAGCCGGTGCCCTGAGGGCTTTGCTGGCTGCTCTGCTCCAGCAGCTCCAGGTCAACTGGAAACCATTTCCAAAGCCTGCATTCCTTTGATCACCGATTGGTGAAAACAGCTATTTAAGGTAAATGTTACAGCTTTCTGGGAACTGTCACCTGTGTTGCTACGTAAATGCCTTGAAATTGTTGTCAGAGAGCCAGTCTGACTGAGATGGGAATGTTTTCCACTCCTGTGGAAGTACAGGAGAGGACCTCTTGGTGCTCCTGAATGTTGAGGAATTCAGCCTCGCAGCCTTTCTGAGAAGCGATTTTTCTGCCTGCTTTGTAACCTGTGAAAACAAACAAGCAGACAAATAGATGTACCCAAGATCATGTAGGACGTTGCCACGCTCAAGATCAGAATCTTTATCTTCAGTGTCCCAGTTTTGCACTCCATCTATTAATATACAGACACTATTTTTAGCCCTCTTAAGTAGCTGCGTTATTTGTAATTAGCTTCACTAATAACCACTCTTCCACAGACTGCAGGTCCCACCAGCGGAGCAGCATGCTCTTCTGAGCAAAGCTAAATACAAGGGCGGCTAATAAAAAGCATCCGTATTTTGAGTTGGTTATTGCTGAGCAGACACGTGTCCTTGTACCTCTTATGATCAGGAAGCTGCTCAAATACAGCTTCTGTACCTTGGTTAAGGATGAGGTGTTACTACTCAGGATTTCCGGGGCGTTACCTTGCTGACCTTTGAAGAAAGTGAAGAAGCACGGTCTCTCTCTCCACTGTATGCTGAGTCAAGGTTGCTGCTTTCGAAGAGAGATAGCATCTCTCATTACCTAGAGCCGGAAATTTAATTAATGGCTGCAGATGTCTTAGATGACATCTATATTTACACCCTGGTGTATAACAAGAATTAGTAGTTACTGTAGATATTGGGAGGTGCATTGGAGCAGCTGGACAAAGCTGAGTTACCAAACCAGATGGAAATCCAGAAGGGGATTGGCTGTAGAGAAGATGATGCTGAGCTGCAGTTCTCTTACATGCCACCGGTGGCAGCAGTTTTGCTCCATAAAAAACACAAATGCGTCACCAGTTCCAGGGTGAAGGTGCTATTTAAGCAAACAGACAAATCAGTGGTTAAGAGGAATAGACTCTTTTCACACATTTTTCTTAAGCCTCCAAACTTCCAAGCCTAAAGTAAGGGATCCAAAAATGTTCTCTAGCTTGTAGAAAACGAGGAGCTGGATAACCACAGTGCTGTGTCACCTCATTGCATGCTCACTATGTGACTTTTGCACCAACAGTGTGCAGAGCAGAAATTGTAGGGGCAGCCAAATGAGCTCGCCTTTCAGAAAATGCCCACGTCAGAGGGGTTATCAACTCCAGAGCTGTGACCTCTGCGGAGAGCAGCTCTTGGTTGCCTCCAGATCTGCATGATCTGTGCAAATGTCACAATGTTTTGCATGCAAGATTTTTTTTTCTGTCCCTCTTTGATAAAAATATATCAGGATAGTTATCTTTAACTCTGCACACATGCATGCAAGCCAAGCTGGTTCACTGAACATGGTCACAAGCCATGTATGCTTAAACCAGCGGTCTTTATTCAGGCAAAGCCCCTGTTGATTTTTCCTTGCTTCTGTAAATTCCAGAGCCTCGGTCTGAAGCTGGCGGTGTGCATTTGTTTGCCTTTGTATCATAATACAGATGGGCAGTCCTTGTAATATGACTGCATTTATTTACCAATAGAAATGTGTAGAGCTGTGATAGGTTGCTACATAGATAATAATTGATTGATGTTTTTTTTTTTCCCCCTGCAAAACTGTCTAGGCTAAATGCTCTGCTAGACCAAGTTTTCAGTTAATTTGGGTCTGAAGACCTCTCTTCTTTTTTTTTCATCAAAAATTATTTATACTCGGGAAAATGGTCCTTTCTTTTGCAGGAATCTCCTAATCTGTGCCTGATTTTGTATCACACATGCTATATAAGCACTGCTAGGGCTAGATTACATCTGTGGCGGGTTCAATTCCTATCCAGTGCTTTATTTGCATCTTGCCGATAAGATGTGGCATTTTTTCCCCTCTTCCCCTGTATACTGATTTCCTATGAAATGTATATTTAGAGATTTTAAAGTCATATGCAATTTTGATTGTACCACTCAAAAAAGGAAAAAAAAACCCAACCAGAGTGAAAGACTCTACTAGAAAGTTCTCAGAGCAGCAGATGTGCACCTAGAAAAGCAAGGGAGGTTTCCTAGAAGACAGTTCACTCTTCCGAGACAGATTATTGGCTGGGTCCAGTTCTTGTGTCCTCCAGATAAATTCAAACAGGAAGAAGTGGATGGGAAGGGCTGGGAGGGGAGAGCCTGGAGCAGCACAGCTTGCTCCGGCCAGTCCAGGTGTATTAGAGAGGTGATGACCTGTTGAAGCTGAAGGACACTGTTGGTTCAGGAGCAAATGGATCTTACATGGCATGACTGTGCTTAGGCTGGAAATGAGATGTTTATAATCATGTCAGAAGAGGGGTTTTGGAGAAGCTTCTTAATAGGAGTCATGGGAATGAGGTGGTTTCTGTACAGGATTATATGTTTGCCTGAGGTAGATGCAGATGGAGTTTGTGCTCCAGGGAGGCCATTCTCAATCCTATGTAAAAAAAAAAAAAAAGGAAGAAAATATATATAATATAAATGAGTTTGAAGATTCAGGAGAGAATAAGTTGGCTTGTTTTGTGGTTTTTTTTTCAAAATGGTTGTCCCCCATACAGAGCCTGTGCTCAAATGAAAGAGTCGGTTTTATTCTGAGGTTGATGGTTAGTGCCGAGAGCGACTGTCGAAGGCTGTGGTTACGTGGCCCTTTTCATCTGGTGTGAGTGTGCCGATGCCAGAGGGGCTGGTCCCGCTGCCTTTTCTCTCCCAAACTGGTTTCCAGCCCATCCCTGGTGTTGGATCTCATGACCCTGCATTGACCTAGGTTGAAACACTGACTTGAGCAAAATTTAATCCAGAAGAAAAAAAACACAATCAAGCTTGTTCTTAATGGGGTCAATTCCTACATTTGCTGCAATGTACATTCCTACAAGATCCTCCAATCCCAGGGGTGGGCAGGGAAAACAGAGGTAGCCCTGAGCAGTGCTGGGGGGTGCAGTGTGAAACTGCCGCAGCAATGGGGTCCTCAGTACAAGAAGGATCTAGACCTGTTGTTAGATAGTGAGTCTGGAGGGCCATGAAAGTTATGAGAGGGCTGGAACACCTCTGCTGTGAGGACACCTGAGAGAGTTGGGGTTGTTCAGCCTGAAGAAGAGAAAGCTTCAAGGGAGACAGTATTGTGGCCTTTCAATATGTAAAGGGAACTTACAAGAAAGATGGAGAGAGACTTTTTACCAAAGCCTCTAATGTACAGGACAAGGGACAGTGCTTTCAAACTGTAAAAGCATAGTTTTAGTTTGGACATGAGGAAGAAATTTTTTATGATGAGAGTGTTGAGACAGTGGAACAGGTTGCCCAGTGGAGGCTGTGGATGCCCCATCACTGAAGTGTTCAATGTCAGGTTGGATGGAACTTTGCACAACTTCTCCTAGTGAAAGATGCCCCTGCCCATGGCAGTGGGTTTGGATGAGATGACCTTTGAAGGTCCCTTCTGACCCAGATCATTCTGTGCTTCTGTTAAATGCTGTCCTAGACCATGACAGAGCTTTTGTTTTTCAGTCCCTCACAGGTAGGAGGACATGGAGGTAGCCATCTGGGACTTCATGCTTGTGTGTGGAGGTCTCAGGATTTGATGGGTCTGGGTTGATCCCCATGGCTGTGCCCTTGCTCCTCCTGACTGCTTGCAGTCAAGCCTACAGAAGCATTGTGCCCGCCCTTGAAGGTTTTCCCCACAAAGCCTCACAGCTGGGCTGCAGGGGTTCTGCTCTGTTGGTGGGAGCCTTCATAACAGCCTGTGTAAAATGTTTTGGTGGCGATGAGATGACGGGGCAGGGTGATTCATACCTGGGGTTTTCTCTTCCTTTCTACAGTGTGAAGCTGGGGAGGTGTTTGGAGTTTTCCCCCCTCTCCGCCTCCGCTCCCCAGCTACCCCTCTGAAATCTCCATGAGACACCCATGTGATGACTCAGCCCCCTCGGGAGACCCTTGGGGTATTTCCCCCGCCTCCCCAGCAGCGATTTCTCTGGTGAGAAAGTCTTCTAAGGCTTTGCCTCTGCTCTTGTGGCTCACCAGAGCTCACCAGAGCCCACCGAGGTGCAGGCAGGCAGCGAAGGCAAAGGTCACACATATGGCTGGGTGTGAAAGAGCAAGTGCAGTCATTCAGGGTTGCTTTTGTCAGATTTGAAACAAGGTAGCTTTGCCTTTTCCTTGAACTAATTTCACCATTAAATTATTTGCAATTTTGTTGCTGAGATGTAGCAAAAGCAGTCTTGGGTGAGGAAGAATCCTGTGTTCAGGATTGTTTTGCACCCGGTGCCTGGGTGGGTTGGGATTTCCCTGCTTTTCAGGATTTCATAGATACTGCCCCCAAATACCTCTTCCCCGGGCACTGGGTCCTTACTTGGACCCACACTCACCACCAAGCACTGCTTGTGGCAAGGAAGTGATGAGTACAAACCCCCAGACTGCCATATCTTCTGTAAATTTGAGTCCTAATCCCAAAAGCGGTGTCATATACCACATCTGCCATAGGTGTTTGCTGCAGCATCTGCCAGCAGGAAGGGTCACTTTATGATTGGTTTAATGGTACATCACTCATATTCCGTATGTCTTGCTCCTCCTGGTGTGTGTGTTTCATCCGATGACTCCCAAGCCAACTTTGCCTCTGCCACTTTGGGTACTCTCTTGCTGCCCAGGTACTGTCCCCTTCCTTCTACTTCTTTGATAACATGTTCTGATATTTTTTTTATCCCCTCTTGTTTTCTGTACAGATTTATCTGGAAAGTATGACCGGCAGGAGCAGCTTACTCACCATTAGATAAGTATTGCAGATGACTCATGCTAGAGTATTGATAGCTGTGCAGCTGAGATGAATATGTTGTTTTATAACAGCTGAGGCATGATGCCAAGAGCCAGGAACCTTAACTCCACCATTCATGCTTTTCCACAAACATGCTTTGGGTCTCTGTCACCTTTTTCCCCTTGGTTTGTCCATCTAAAGGGTTCACAGAAGGGGTTTTGCTTCCCTTGATGGGTACTGGGGACCTCATGTCATTTCAAGCAACAGTTCAAGACGTCACCTTGAAATGAAAGCTGGTGTTGAAAGGCTGCAGCTTTGTAGCTCTTCTCCAGGACAACATGAATTTTTTATCTTTTTAATTGATGCCATTAGTGGCTTTCCTCGATTCTTTGTGGTTTTTGTTTTTGTTTTCTTTCCAGAGGCATCACCCCCCCTTCTCCAGCGTGACAAACCAGAAGGTGGAGAAACAGGTAAGGCAACTGCTGTTGCAGCATGTTAATTTTGAGTCATTAAGAGCAAAATATTGGCTGCAGTAAAGTAAAAAACCCCACGTTGACTCAATACCAGTGAGAGCTGTACCCAATATGCTTGGGTCCATGAAACCATCTGGAAAAACTACATTCAGGGACAAATTTGCTGGTTACTCAAGAGCGTGCACCCAAACCTCCCTCTGCTTCCAAAACTACTGGTGTTAAGGCTTGCTGACAATAAATGATGAGATTTAAGAAGTGATGAGCAAGGGTGGAACCTGTTCTTGGGGGAGATGCAGAAGGAGCTGAGCTGTGAAGGTGAGAGGTGTGTACAGCACAGCAGGTGTTGCTGGGGTGGTGTTAACCCAAATGGGTTGGCAGGGGCTGAGATAGCTGGAGGTGGGTACATAGCTTGGAGGGGTGCAAAGGGCCATACAGGAGTGAGGGAAATTTGGACTCAAAAGGAGACATTTTGAGAGGAAACACTGCAGCAAGGGATGTGCCAGCGGTGGCAGTGAGCATGGCTCTGCCACTTGTTCCTGTATGCGGTGTCACCAGGGATGGCTGATACCCCACATGGACCTACACACTTGGGCATCATCTGTGGTTTGCACCAGGGCTTAAACTGCCAAAGACATTTGGTTTCCAGTAAGGTGCTGGACCATGACACTGAATTACTGTGGCACAGGCAGCATGTCCCTTTTGCCAGTGCCAGCCTGGGCCAGGAGCTTCCAGCAGGCCAGTGAAGGTGTGTTAGGTGGTGCACTCAATTTCTCAGCAAACATGAACCAGAGCCCCAGTGCATTAATACAGAAGAGATGTCTGGCTTGAGGATCTGTGCTTATATCCTGATCGTGTGATTTGGGTCTCTGCATTTACTATGAGGGTGGTGAGACAGTGGAACAGGTTGCCCAGAAAAGTTTTGGGTGCCACCCCCCCATCACTGGAAGTGTTCAGGGTCAGGTTGGATGGGACTTTGAGCAGTCAGATCTAGTGAAAGATACCCTTGCCAATGACAGGGAGGTTGGACTAGACGATCTTTGAAGGTCCCTTCCAACCCAAATCATACTGTAGTTCTATGATTTTCATGCTTTGCTACACTTATTTCAAAAACTGACGTGGGATGCACTTTGCAAGGTGTTTTGTGCTGAGGTCTGTATAGGAGCTTCTGTTCTTCAGGCTGTTGTGCCATTCTGGAGTGAAGAGCTGTATCCTGCTCATGCTGTAAGAATAAATTACATTGCAGCCGGCTCTGGGAGCTGTTGTAGCAGAAGCCCCTGTGTGATGGCTTTTAATGTAGGCTCAATTAGGTCCCTGCCTAGTAAAGTAGAAAGTGCCTTTAAGGGTTTCTTCCTTTAGTCTCTGTATCAGATACTTGCGTGACATGAACTGATGTCAGGACTAAACTGTTCTGAGTATTAATCTGGCATTGCTCTTTGGGGAAGGGATGGGTGTTTGGCTCTTGGGGATCATGTAGCGTCAACCAGTGAATGCCAGGGTAGGTGCATCAGGAATTTTACCGGCATGTTCTTCCACTTTGGGCGTGTCCTCATACAATAACATTCCTGAAGATCCCTCAAAATTCCAATGAAGTCTCTTAACCGTTGCTTGGTGGAAATACTTTTGGAGTAGAGAACTGAAAACACCAGCCCCTGTCCTGCTCACCTTGCATCTCTGGAGTAAGCAGTGCAGCTCAGAGGCAGGATCTGGTGCTTCCCCATGGGTGGCCTCAGCCATACGTATTCAAATTGAGCACCCAGGCATGTCGCCTTGCTGCAGCAGGGGGCTGAGATGCTTGGGGGCTTTCCAGCCCAGCAGACCATTATTAGTAAGAGGGTTTGCGCATGGTGTGTCTTTTGGTTCAAGCTGTGAACTGCCAGCAGAGTCTAAAAAGTGCTGCTGAGCCTTGTAAATAATAGCGCGAAAAGTTTCCGAGAAGCCTAATAACTTCCCTAAATATATATATTTTACGTCAAAAGATGCTCATGTGTGCCTTTGTGCTGAAAGTTTGATGAGCTCAGTAGGGGATGTGTACTCTTGCTGTCATTTGGGAAGTTCAGGCAGGTAGCAGGTAAGGATAAGGGGGTGACATCTGGAGTTTTGCTTCTCACTGTTTGGGAAGCTAGATCTCAGGGCATGTTCGTGGCTTTGGTGAGTAGGTAGAACAGTTTAGAGTGACATGAGTGGCCTGCATGGTAACTTCAAGATTGAGCCAGCTGAGCAGCTAGATCAAGGATTACAGATCCCAGAACACATGAAGTCCAAATAAATTTTTAAATCACACAGGTCATTTTAAAAGAGATAATTAAATTCCTGAGTTTCTCAGCAGTGCCTACAAATGTTCCTGCGAATGGCTCATGAAACACTTGTAGTCTCTAACTTCTGCCGGAGGTAAATGAGCTATTAGGAGAAAATTAGCTGCCCATGCAGCGTTTTCTGTCTTGGAGTCTCAGGGTGTTTTACTGAGTGCTGAATGTACCTCTCAAATCTGCATGCTCTGATAACCATTCTCAGGTGAAACGAATCCCAGTGGAGCTGTTTGAGATGTTGCTGCTCCCAGTTCCCACCTGGCCTGTTGCCAAATGCTGCTACCCATGGAGGCAGGGTTATGGGATGGGCTATGTGTGCAACTGCACCTTATCCATTGTTTCATATGAGCCCCAAACCATCTTTGCTTACTGGCACGTCTGGAGCACTGACACAGGTGGAGTGGCATATCTGTTCTGCCTCACCTGGCTAGAGGGATGGCGGATCAAGTGCTGAAAGCACACTGGAGTGGGGGCAGTGAAATCTCAGATGCTGAAGTTAGGCTTCGAGAGCAGTTTTACCCTCTGGAAGTCTCTGCCTCTTTCCATTTGACTAGTTGGAGAGGTGGGAGTCATCACGTGGCACCCCCCATGTAGGTCAGCAGTACAGTGTTTGGTTTCTACTGTAGTTTGTGGAGACCTGGTCAACGTTGTCCATGGGGTTTAAGGTGTGACAGATCGGATGAATGAGGCGAATTGCACCTTCATCTTCCCTGTATGGAACACTTCACTAACTGCAAAAGCAGCCTGTGCTGACTTACTCAGATGCAGACGTCAATGCTGCAGATGCCTTTCTTTGATCAGATGTGGTGTGACCCTAACGTGCTCACTTAAACTAAATACATATACTTCAGATGGGTATAGGGTAGGTAAGATGAATCCTACACCTGCTATAGCAATGCTCATGCCCCATGCTGTGGGGGGCTGATGGGAGAGTGGATTTTTAAAGCAAGTTTTGTGACCTCTTCTTGCAGCAAGACTTGATTTCCATCCGTTTCTGACAAAGAAGGTGGTCAGATCAAGGCCAGCTTGGAGAAGGGAAAACTCCTCTAGGTCATTGGCAATTTGGGCAGTGGCTGTGTCACCCACAGGCTCCACACCCACTGTAGCTGTGGTACCTGAAGGTGATGAGGAGGCAAGGGTAGGACTTCAGGGCATAGGAAAAGGACCACATGGGAGCTTTTCAGGAATAATGTTTCTTGAGGTAGTGTGGGGAAGGCAGGAGGTAAATACTATAATCTTTCCCAAAGATTTAATTAGTTCTGTGGCAGAGATTGCTTTGAGTCTTGGCTCAAGGGTTCCATAATTTCAGATTTCACCATGTCTGGGCAAATTGTCCTGGGTAAATGTCACTAGATGCTTTGATGAAACCATAGTGGTCTATGATGAATAGGTTAATCAATGGCTATCTAAGAAGCAGACATCTGAACTGTATTTTAAACAGTGTCAGCTTTGTGTTACGGCTTTAGGAGACAGCCTTGCAACTGATGGGAAGCCAACAGAGGAATATTTGACACTTCAATGAAAGGAAAGCAACAGGTTCAAAGTCTGCCCTGACATCTCATCCTGGCACATGTCATTCTCTAGGAACTAGGCCAGTCATGAGAACCCCGTTGTCACTTCTTTTCCGTCTCCTTATGGTCTCTCCAGGGTGTTGCTGTGCTCATATCAAAGTGGCATAGAAGTGCTTGTTACCTACCATCAGTCACCACGGAAGGGGCCTTGTGAACTTCAGGACACTCATCACAAAGAAGGAGCACATTGACAGGGTGTTGTGAGGTTTCATCTTGACTGTTTCAGTGTGTTTTCACCAAGGGCAAGGTCACCAGCTCCTCTGCTCACATTTCCTATTCCCTCCTGGAGGAGCTGGCTTTGCCAAATGAGACATGGCCTGATGATGGAAACATCCACGTGTGAATGGGAGGGAAGCATCAGTCTCTGCAGTGCCTCCATCTTGGTAGTGACAATGAACAAGAAAGAGTTTTGTCAGCTGCTAGGATGGGGGGCACTCTGTTGGGAGAGGGACAGTTAGTGGCTTTGTTTGCCTGGATGTTTGTAAAGGTTTCTGGGTCCTTCTGAGCTGTGATCCTATGAAGAAAAGCTGAGAGAATCGGGTTTGTTCAGCCTGGAGAAGAGAAGGTTCCAGGGAGACCTTATTGCAGCCTTTCAATATATAAAAGAGGGCTTATAAGAAAGATGGAGAGAGACTGTAGTGACAGGATGGGGGAGGGGCAACAGTTTTAAACTGAAAGAGGAATGGTTTAGATTGGACATGAGGAGGAAATATTTCATGATGAGGGTAGTGAGACAGTGGAATAGGTTGCCTAGAGAAGTTCTGGATGCCCCATCACTGGAAGTGATCATCAAGGTCAGGTTGGATGGAGCTTTAAACAACTTGATCTAGTGAATAAAGTCCCTGCCCATGGCAGGGAGGTTGGACTAGATGATCTTTGAAGGACCTTTCCAACCCAAACCATTCTGTGATTGTATGATTTTCATTTTGCTGTGGGGTGGTTTCTCAATGCAGGGAGGAGGGAAAGGGAAAGCAACAGTACTGGCTGCAGGACTTGCTTGGGTGTTAGCATCCCTGTAAGCCCTGCTGCTTTGGTCCTGCCTTCCTGCGAAGCCAGGGTCCTTCAGGTGCTGGGCGCACACTGTCATTTTATTCTGATGGTAGTTCTGTGTATCTAATGGGTGTGGCACAACAAAACTGGGGGGGATCCTACAGGATGCTACTTAACACTGCCAGATTGAAATGAGAAGGGCCTCCTTTGCTTGGGCTCTGCTCACCCATATCGATTTCTTAACACTGCAAGAGCTGATGGTGTGGGGGAAGGTGGCTGTTGGGATCAGGGGGGTCAGAAGGAGGAAAAATAAGCAAATGAAGTCATGGTTGTGGAAGAGGTGGTGGAAGGTTTCATCCTGCATCTGACTCAGCCAGGGGCCCTGTCCAGCTGTAAAAACCAGCTCTTTCCTCCCATTTTTGCCAGTGTTATCTCTGTCCCCTGTGCACAACAGCCTGTCCCAGGATGCAGTGTGGTGTTTATTTGGGTGAGGATGCAGGGATGCTTGGGAGCTGGGCAGGGGCTATTTTTGCCTTCCTGATAACATGCTGTTGAGCCTGCTTTGTGCCAGGAACACCGATGAGGACAGGGAGTGGGGCCTGCCAGGCTGAACATCAAACCGCGGGCAGTGTTTGGCGGGGGTAGACACAGGAGGAGCAAGGTGGACTGTTGGCCATGTGGGCTAGAACTGGCCTCTCATCCCCCTGGGGTACAGTAGGGACCTGTCCTTCAAGCACACGTGTGAGCACCAGTGAAATTGCACAGGTTGTTTGTTATCTCCAGGAGTCCCATGCTCTAGTCTGGGTGCTCAGAACTTGAGAGATTTGGGGTTGTTTTTTCATTACCTACTGTTGTGCCTAGGTTGAGGAGCTGCAAGAGGAGAAAGCAACTACAGTTGGGCACAAAATCCAACCTCTTGTTTTCCTGGGCTTGTTGCTGCCTCTGGAGGTCCATGGGCCATGTGAGCAAGGGAAGCATGGGCCAGTGGGCACTTGGCAAGTAGTCTTATGCCAGTACATGGGGATGGTTGCGCCAGTGAGCTCTGGCCGTGTCCCTTTCTGGGTCTCAGCACACTCTCTCCCTTTGAGATGGTCTCTGGTGCAGGTGTACAGGGGCTGGCTCTGCCATCTGCCTGGGTTAGCGTGGCAGCAGACTTCCCCCCTGCAAGGGGAATTTTCCCTGGCTGGTGCAAGAGGCTGAGCAGTTAGCTGATAAAGACAACAGATCTACAGACGTATCATGAACAAGGAGAAGGGGAAGCACCTGAGACACATCTGCACCAGACCGTGTCACACGACTGTCCCAAGTGGGCAGCAACCCCAGCCAGCAGGTCCGCACAGTGACAGTGTCCTGCCAGTGTGGACTCACCCACCTGGCTGCCTGTCCCAGGCAGTGCAGGCAATGTCAACCTGGGCAGGAAGCTGGTGCTTGCTGGGTTGTGTTTTAAAGCCTAATCGCTGCCCAATTTCTAACTCCCAGCCTCCCCCAACTTCACATTTTTCTCTGTATTTGGAGTTGTAAGCTGAAAACTCTTGAGCTAAACCCTGTGCCCTAACGGTTGCTCACCTGAAAGCGTGGAGCCAGCTTGCAGCAGCTGCTAAAATAGCAGAACTGAAGTGAGGAATGAAAAGTGAGATTGTGATTAAGACCCGATTTTCTGTCGCAGCCCCGCAGGGCTCTCGCCAGCATGGAGACGTTTACAGCAGCCGTGTGAAAACCAGCCATTGGCCTCAGGCTGGTTGAATCACTTGCAGACTGCTCTGTGCTGCTTAGTTATCTGAGTACTTTGTAGATGTTGGTGAGCATGCTAGGCTGAGCCTGGGGAGATGAGGAGGATCCCGTTTTAGGAAGGGTGGAGGGTAGGGAGCCCATGTGGTGTGTTCCTGGCTGAGTCGGGGTTGGAAGCAGCTGTGGTGAGACCCAGGCCAGCCCTGGGGCAGGATGGTGTTTGTTGTTTTGTGTTATCTAGAAGAGCTGAAAGAATGCACAGGATTTGGGAACACTAGGGACATTGGTCCTGTGGATTTTCCTCCCATCTCTGCTGATAAATTGCTTTAGACTCACCATCTAGGACTGGGCAAGAGGAAGACACAAGGGAGAGAAACTGCTGCTGAAGGGATGGTGAAGCTCCCTAGCTGGTGCTGTTTGCTCCAAGGGCATGCAGGCTCTTCACCCATTCTACTGTTTGACCCCTCATGTAGATAGGTGTCATAAAAGAGCAAATGCTTGAGAATTAGTTTATCTTTTTTTGCTTGCTTCCAGGAAAGGTTTGTGCAAGGAAAAGACAGATGAGTGCAAAGGAGATGCTGAGCTGATGGCTTTTTCTCCAAGAACACTATTTCACATGTCCTCACTAACATGCAGTGCATGTTTGTTAGTGCCAGAGGCAGCTTCTGGTTTCTTTCTCACCCTGGAAATGCAAATCACTGCTCTCCTCATTGTGTTCCAACAGCTCCTAGGTCCATGGTGTAGATATTTGAACCTGATGTGTTTCAGCAATCCACATCACATCACTGTAAACTGTATCCTTTCTGATAGCTGATAGAGAAATGACCTGCAATGTGGAGACAGGACTTTCCTACACCACCTCATCCTTTGGAAAAAGTCCATTGCAAAACCCACTACCAAGAGGCCAGAACTCCATTGGCTGTAGGATTTGCTCTGCGTTTAGCAGTCACCCATCTGATGTATCAGCAAAAGAGCAGCTGAACAAGCCCCTTGCTGCCAGACGTGGTGGCAAGTAGAGGGAAGGAGGAGAACAGAGAGAAGGTTGTTGTCTGTGTTCAGAGCGCCTGAAGTCAGCTGCTTCTCCGTTTTTGCAATAGGAGCTGTATCTCCTTCCCCTCTTCATGTCCTCCTATCATGGTGTAGCCATGTGGCTTGACAGGAACAGCACTTGGCGCTGCTGTGCCAGGCGCTTGCAGTAGTGTTCTGGTTTCAGCTGGGATAGAGTTATTTTTTCTTCTTAGTAGCTAGAATAGCACTGTGTTTTGAATTCAGTGTGAGATTTGGTATGAGAAGAATGTTTGATTATACACTGATGTTTTCAGTTGTGGCTAAGTGATCAAGGACTCTGTAACTCCCCATGTCCTGCCTGTGTGCAGGTGTACAAGAAGCTGGGAGGGAACAGAGCCAGAGCACTGGACCCACATTGGCCAATAAAATATTCCATATCATGTAACATCTTGCGCAGGATATGAAGGAGGGGTGGCTGGGAAGGAGGGGGTTCTCTCTTGCTTCTGGTATTGTGATTGCAGGATCTTGGGATTTCGGGATCACTAGCTGGGAATGGGCTGGGCATCAGTCAGCAGGTGGTGAGCAGTCACACTGTGCACTACCCATACTTTCTATTATTGTTATTGTTTTATTACAATTATTAAACTGTGTTTATCTCAACATATAAGTCTCCCTTTACCCCTTCAATTCTATCCTCCATCCCCCAGGTGGGGGGAGGGTGAGTGAGCTGCTACATGGTGTTTGGCTGCCAGCCGGGTTTAAACCACAACAGGTAGGAAGCTGGAGTCTCTGCTGTGGTCCCACCACAGGCATGTGGCCCAGCAAGAAGGACCCTGTACACATCCCCTGCTGGGTCATCTCACAAGGAGCTGCCACACACACCAGAAGATGGTTATTGCTGCCCTTTGGCAGGGTGAGGAGAAGCAAGCAAGCCAAAATCTGCAGTCCCACCTCCATAATTGTGGTCTACCTCCAGATTTGTCCTGCCAGAGGGGATGCAGGAAAGACATCCATCTCTTGTGACAATGCCTGTGTGAACTTCTGTACCCCTCAGCAAACCACCTCCTGTTTCTTTCTGAGTTTAAAAGTCACAGCAGCTCCCACCAACCCCAGTAATAAACCCACCAGATTCTCTCACTACCCTTTGCTGTGCAAAGGACAGTTGCCACTAAACTTGGCATTGTGAGGGACCACTGCTTGGAATTTGGCATTGGGTCCTTTTGGCCTCTCTCAGCTCTTGGAGTCTCCACCATCTCCTCCAAGGGTGCCTCTTCCTCTGCATTCATGCAGCACCCAGTGCCACCAGCATGGCCGGGATGGGCTTTTGTAGTATGGAGGGCACATAAAAGCCCTGCTGATATCTGATCAGTATTAAGGAAATGTAAATGAAAATGTAAATGCATTTTTCATAGAGCAGGTCAGCACATGGGAGAGACTCTGGCAGTGGTGGTGTTGGGGAAGAAGTGCTGATTCACAGCAGCCAAGGTAATTAGCCTGAATTGGTATCCTCTACTCCCATTTCTTTCCTCTGATCTGAGAGTATTTCTCTACTGGTGTACAGCCTGGGGCACACATGGCCTGCATGCAAAAGGCGAGGAAGGAGGCTGAGGGGAGAGATGGCCCCGAGCCTGGCAGAGCATCACACATCGTCATTACTCTGTGAGGATGGGGAGCTTGCTTGCAGAGAAATTACTTTCTGCACTCACAAAGAGACTCATGTAACATCCACTGCCATGGGGAAGAAGGACATTTTACACTCTCCCAGAGCCTTTCATCCCAGAGGAGTTCAAAGTGCTTTTTAGACTACTTTCATAGTGCTGAGAAAGGGGTGAGCAATAGGTTTTGCATGAAATGTCCTTCCCTGCCAGAGCAGCACCTACCTCTGCAGCTGCAGTGCTGGGAGCTGGAGCTTTTCAAATGCATCCACTCCTGCTGGTGAGCAAAGCGACACCACAGCACGGCATTATTTTAGGAGTCTGGAGGAAGAGCTTCCCAGGATTGTTTTGAGTATTTTAGGAATTATTTCGAGGTAGTGTGGGTTAAAGGAGAGGTAATAGGGCAAATATGGGACAGTAAACAACTGCTTTTTGAACAGGGAGGCCAAGGATGGCATTTAGATGAGAGCGAGGAACAGACTGCAGATGAATTTGCTGTGTAAAGTGACATCATCCAGATATAGCACTCTTCTCTCTTTGTCAGAGAGATCTTTCATATCAAGCTAAGGAGGAAACAACACTTGGCTGGAGGAAACAACATAGCCTTGATCTGGTGGCACCTGGCGTATTCCCTAGTCCTGGTTCCCCAGCCCAGCAAGGCTATAAAAGACCTGAAGGGTATGGAAAAGACAACAGATTTGCTCCAGAGATCATACGTGTGTTCTGGGGTGATCCAAGTGCCTTTAATTAAACTCCCACAGCCAGGAATGGCAGTTTTGCTGGCGTCTGTGAGTCACGGCACAGAAAGGCAGCAAGCTCTGCCCCCATCCTGCCTCTCAGGCGATGGTCCCAGGGTGGGGAGGACATGGTAGAAATGAAAGAGCTGGTGGAAAAGGAAGGATTTGCCAAGTGAAATGGCATGGGAGGTTGGACAGGGTGGTCGCAGTGTCCACATTGGGCTGTGGAAGAGGGCAGGTGTGGGCAGCTTGCTGCTATGTCCCCATGTCACCAAGCATGTCGCCTGAATGGCAGCTCCACATCCTGCGGTGCTTTTCAAGAGCTCTGTGGCCATTTGCAAGCACATCTTAGATGGCTTTTCCAGTGTGAGCCCATGTTCATGACCACCTCCAGCAAGTTGCACTGGCTTATGATGGAGTTTGGGAGCTGCATGAGAGAGCAGCCGGAGGAAACCCCAGCAGGTCTGAGCTGTCTGTGGTGGCCTCCCCACTGCTTCCTGGCTTTTCTCAGTCTGGTGGTGGAAGATGGTGATCACACCTTGCGGCGTGTCCAGCCCAGCCCATGGGCTGCAGGCCACGCTTTGATGTGCCTACCCTTTGCCAGCCATGCCAGCTTGGCTTTCTTGCCATGTTCAGTGTGGTGAGTGTCAGCAGCCAAGCCAAAGGATCGCCAGACCCTGTCTGCAAAGCCTGCAAGAAGACAGAAAAGGTCATTCAGTCTGGTAGGAGGAAAGGGGCATAAGGAGTGATGCCACATGGGTTTGTCGCTTTCCCTCAAGGAAAGCAAAGCATCTTTGTGACAACAGGAGAGCAGCAGGGAAATAGCCAAGAGATGAAAACTGGTTCGCCCCTTAGCAACCTCTCTTGCATCTTTGCTCGTGTGTCTCTTTGCCACCAACAGTAGGGAATAAAAAGGGAAAAAAAAAAAGCAAAAAAAAAGCAGTGAGATGGGTTTTGAACAGATGCCAAGCTTCATTTAATTAGATGTATTGAATTCGTTAACTTCTGAACGACGTGGCTGCCGTGCGGCACAAATGATGAGCTGCAAGCGGCAACAGCAGCACAGCACCAACCTGCCAAAAGGTTCAGCAGAGCAGAAGGATTGACCTACTTCCATCAGCTCTGCAGGGAGCACAGGCGAACACACTCTGCTTGCCATTGTCGTGCTCCCTGGAGGGCTACGTGTCCCTCTGTGCAGGGGAGAGCTCTCCTCCTGGGCTGGGGGGCTTCCAGAGAGCCCTGCATCACCCCGGCTTCCAATACAAGCCCAGGGCTAGGTAAGTCACCGTGTGCCCATGGGAGTCAGCTCGCTCAGAGCAAGGGTTCTTGCTTTGTATGCTGACTGCAGGCTTCTGGCTGACACTGATTTTCTGCTTCTCCCACCCATTGCACACTTAAAAAAATACTCCAGTATTCTCTGATAATGGGCCTAAATGCTGTTGCAGCTGATAAGTATGATAAAATCAGCCATGCACACTGCCATGGCAACCTACAGCAGTTGCTCTTCACTCTCAATGTGTCTTTGCTCTTTGGCGTGAGTGCAGGTGTCTGGTTTTGGCTGAGGCTTGCCTGGGAATTACCCAAATCTGGAAGATTTGGCTTCAGTCATGAGCTCTGCCATGGATGTGGAGACACTGGGCAGCCTCTGGCTTTGCCAGCCACACCTTGGATCAGAGCATGCTTCCCCTTGCACCTTGCTTCGAGCCCTGGCAGTGCAGATTGCATATCAAAAAAATTGTCAGCCCCAGGGAGGAGGCTTCTTTAAAAAGAAATTCATTCCTAACAGTTACCAAGAGGAACTGCTGGGTGTCTGCTCCCAGCCCCACCATCACGTACACATGCGCAGATCCTGCCAAGTGTGAGGGCCCTCCCTCCAGACAGTGACCACAGGATCCCTGTGAGGTCTGTGTGGTGCCTTCTGGCCAGGTAACCTCCTGAAGTTGAACAACTGACCTGCATCCTGATGTTCTGCTTCCAGTACCAGCCATGAGCTGAACCCTCATTCATTTGTCAGTCTTCTTCATTGCCCATTAGTGTCAATGCAAAAAAAAGTCCTGTGGAATTGTGCCTGTCGAGTGGTAAAGGCAGAAGGTGGATTTCCTGGACACCAGCTTGGCAGTGGTGCTCTTGTGGTAGGGAATGTTTCCCAAGACATTTGGAACTAGAAGACACCAACAGAGACGTCTGTGAAGTACACAAGTATAGAAGTGCTTCAGGAAACCATGGTCTAGGTTGTGTTGAAGATCATGTTACTGAACAAGGTGCTGACATGGGAGGGAAGCTTAGTCTTCCCATGTTGGTAACACCAGGCCTGCTGCACAGATCCTAGTGATAGTCACCTAACGTGGTGGGGAACTTGATATTTCAGTGGGGAATTGAGGCAAAGCAGCATTGGGGAACTTGTCCGAGGTCACACAGAGATGATCGTTTCCCACCACCAAAGCTCTGGCCTTTTTCTCTTCCTGCCTCAAGCGTGGTTTCTTCTTCTGACCCCTCAGCACCCCTCAGCCAGAGCAGAGAAGGCTGTCTTGAGTGGAGAGATGAAAAAAGAAATGTTGTTTTACTGGGCAATGTCAGGAAATTATATGTGAAGAAGAAACTGAGGGCAGATGGAAGGAAACCAGCTGTCTGCTTCTGTGGAGAAGATGTGTCTTTGTAGTGTTGAGGCTGCTTTCAGGATTCATGATTCAGCTTTCAAGTTGGTTGTTGGTAGTTAGGATGTTGTCATTTTGACTTCATCTGTTGACAAGGTGGTAAGAGCCCTGCAAGGACACATATCTCTCCATCAGGTATGACTAATTGTATTGGGACAGCCGTGTGTGTGATAACGCTCCTGTTTTTATCTAGAAAGCTCCATTACAGACCGCCTGGTAGCTGAGCCCCGGCGGGTGTTTTTGTGGGAGTTTTGCTGATTGTGCAGCCCAGATAGCCTGTGAGTGAGCAAACATGGAAAGCATTGAATATTCAGCTCAAAAACCAGAAGTGGACTTGTTTTGCTGCTTGTCTGAACTGAGCTTTTAACTGCATGTTTTTGGAGCTTTTCAGGAAACTCATCTCATCTGAGACACATCATCTGATGATGAAGTGCTCTGATTTAGGGACAGCCACAAGGAGCTCTGCAGAGACCGGGGCGTGTGGCTAGGCACTGGTGTCTTTGCAGCTCAGTGTGGTGCTTTACCTTCCCCGTCTTCTCCTTGGAGACCAAAAGTTGGTCCATGCAAAACAGATGCATTTTTAAACATAAGCCAACTGTGTGATTTCTCTTAGTCTTGCACTCAAAAAAACAATCTCTCCAAAAAAAGCCAGTGCATGGCATAAGCTGGTAAACACTTTCTCTAGATGTTTCCTCCTATTGATCCTGTTTCTGCAAGAACCCAGAAGTTTTGGTGCAACCTAAGGGCTTAATTTAAACTTCTTGTAGTTAAACTGGTTGCCCCCTGCTCCTCAGGGTGACAGGTATGCAAGTAAGCCGTGCGTACATCCCTGAAGAAGTGCATGAGCACAGATGAGCCTCTGATCTTGATATATCAGCTCAGTGATCAACAGCCTCATGCAGAAAGAGCTTTGGTGTGCAACTCTTCCACTTGGCAGAGTTTAATCTTTGTATGGATTACAACAGAAAGATCTCTACAAGAGGCTATGCAGGTTTAAAGCTGTGCTTGCCTTTGAGGGAAGTCATTGCTTGCTCCTTAAGGAGGTTTGTAGTCATCTAAAATCTGCACTGAAAGCATGTGAGTGGGCAGTTTGTCCAGTGTACAGAGGTAGAAGAGATCTTCATGACCCTTCCTCTGCCCTTTTCCTGTGGAGAGAGGCAAATTTTCCTGCCTGCAACAAGGCACCCCTTCTGGTTTAGGAGTTCCATCATGATGCTGGCACAGGGCCATAGTTTCTAGGTGGGTATTAGAGGAATTAGTCAGTCAGAAGGGTGATGTCCCAGGAGGTAGTTGGTCAGTGTGGGCCATCTGAGGGTGTTGACTTCTCATGATAACTTACCAAAGGACCATTTCAGTTTTCTTCTCCTCTCCTTGCTATGTTGGCTTTGTTGTTTGTTGAGGACAGGAGTTAATCTAAGGTGCTAGTCGGGCACCTGAACAGAGGGGCAGAGCTCAGGGTGTGGACAACTGAGATCATCAAGAAGGAGACTGTGCTCCTGAAAGTGTGAGAAAGCTCTGGACAGTTGTGAGAGGGTGTGGGGCATCATGGCCTTATGACCGTGATCTGTCCAGGGTGAACTTACCACAGATGAGGCATCCCTTGCAGGGGCTCCACCATGTGTCTGCAGCTCTTTAAAATAAGGATGTTGTCCCATGGACAGGGTCGACCTGTCGGTACTGAGGGTGGTTCCCCTCGCTCCTGTTGGATGCACCGCAGTGGGAAGAGGAGGCATGCTGGCTGCCAGTTCGGCTCTAAAAACGACGTCTGTGCAAAGTCCGTCCTTGTCTGGACTCCAAGGGGCTGCTGTGCACAAGGCCTTCACACAGTTTCTTTAACAGTCTCCTTTTCACTTTTTCCAGGGACTTGCACTGTGCTTCATTTCAGAGGGATTCAGTGAATTAACATATTGTTGCTGCTGCCTGGGTAATTGCATGCCCGGGGTCTGCTCTGCTCTGACACAGTCTTCCCGGCTTCCCAGACAGAAAGCATCCTTCTCCTCTGGCAAACAAGGCTGCAAAGTATTGCCCTGAGACCTTGCTCAAAGGATGGAGGAATGGGAAGGTGGAAGGAGGAGGGAGAGGCTGTTTGTGAAGGCATACCTGGCTTCAAGACGTCACCTATCAACGAGGAGGGGGAGATGGCGTTTTTAATCTTTATTTCCGTACCAAGGTACTAATTTTGACTGAAGCTGTGTTTTCTCGCTGATTTGTACAGACCTCGGTGTGGGTACAGTTACAGAAATTTACGCCAGCACAAGTCACTACAGGGGCTCAGAAACTGCTTGAAATTAGCCATCCTGGGTCACACAGGAGTTTCAGTAGCAGTTGAAACTGAGTGGTCTGATACCCTCTTCTGTACTGAAAATAAAAACCTATGAATAGGTAGGTATAAAAATGCTTACTGGTCTCGCTTCCAAGTACAAAAAAACCCACATGTGGGTAAACTCTTAGAGCTCTCTAAGGCCCTGTGAGAATAGACCACATCTCAAAACACGCTGGCGAGTGTATCTTCGAAGCTGGACAGCTTTCTTAACGCTGATGCAGGTTTGCATTTTTAAAAGACATTATTTGGTCAGAACTTACTCCTGGTGGGGAGCTGGCATCCCATTGCTTTGGTCTTCAAAAAGAAAGGTTATGTGCAATGTGAGGAGGGCAGCTTTACCCTCTAGCACAGCTTGAATGTCAAGCAGAGGTATAAAGAGGGCAGGAAGCATCAAGACTCTGGGATGGAGGGGAGGAGGTTGGTTCATGGCTCTGCTACTGACCTTGTGGGTGACCTGGGGCAAGGAGGTGAACCTCTCCTCTTCCACCTCCTCCTCTCCTGCCCAGCCAGCACATGTGGCAGTTGCCTCATGGTTTGTATGGATTCTTCTGAGAAGCCAGAGCTCAGCAGTGCTGTCTGTAAGGTCCCTTTTCATCTTGGTTGTGACATTTCCTGTCTCTTGGCCATGTAAGTTATTTTTACTAGAAGCAAGACATTGCTGCAACACCCTTTGCAACACAAGGGATGGAGACAGGGGGAAGGCCATGCTGGAAGTGCAGTTGCTCATCCCGTGTCAGAGCATTGCAGCTTGAGGGGCAGGGGGAAGGCTTCTTGAGGCATCTCCATCTTGTAGAACAGAGGCTGCAGCCTTGTGCAGTACAGAGATACTTTTTATAGCCAGTGCTATACATGGGGCTTAGGAAATCCTGCTTGTTCTGTAAGTATGTGTGTGTATAGGGGAGGGAGGACGTGTGATTGCCTTCCAACACTGCTCTTGTGTGTGCTGCAGATGGGACACGAACAGAGGTTCCTTGGCTACTGGTGCCAGAAATGAGGTGGACAGTTGTGTGTGGGTCCCTGTGGGACTGCATGCAGAAGTGGGGTTTGTCATGTCCCAAGGAGAACGTGACGTACAGTGCCTAGGCCTACCTTCTGGGCCTTCATGATCTTGGGATGTGGTTGTTTCTCTCCTTAGCTTGGGGGCTTATCACAGTACCTGAGCACTGAGTGATTCCCACCCTTTCCTCTGAAGCCTCTGCACTGGTGGCAGTTAGAAGATGGCTTTACAGATGAGTAAGTGAGACAACGGTAATTATAACACTACGCCTCTTTGCATTTTTCTGTAGGACTGTAGGATAATTCAGGCTGAAAGGAACCTCACGTGGGTCAGCTGTGAGATCAGACCAAGTTGCTTACGCCTTCATTCAGTCAAGTCTTTAAGACCTCTAAGGATGAGAGTGCACAGGCAGCTCCACAGCTTGACTGTCATCATGTGAAAAAAGTTCTTCCTAACATCCAATCTGAACACTTACTGTTCATTATTGTTTCAAATATTGTTTTCAATAATGCATGTTTTCTCTCATTCTTCTGCCAGACACCACTGTGGAGAAGCTGGCTCTGTGTTGTCAGTAACCTCTCCGCAGGTTCTGGGGGCTGCTGCTGGATCCCTCAGAGCCATCTTTTCCCCTAGCTGAACAAGCCCAGCTCCCTCAGCCTCTTCTCTCCAGGCAAGTCTGCCAGACCATGGTTATCTTGGTGCTCCCCCACTGCACTTTCTCTGGTTCTTGAGCAGGAGGGCCCAAAACTGGATGCAATATCTAGATATGGTCTAATGAGTGCTGAGATATCTTGAATGTGCTTCTGCTCCTGCAGCCCAGGATGCTGTTGGTCTTTGCTGCAGTTTCTTTCCTAAGGTCCCAGTTGTCCTGTTGCCCCAATGACTGCCAACCCAGCCCTCGAGCCAGGGCAGAGCTGTTCAGCTGGGACACCGGGCTGTGCCTAGATAATCTCTTAAATAGGACGTGTCACAGCTGAGTGTTTCTCAGTAGCCAAGAGGGGAGAGGAGCGTGGAGTAGCCCTGGGGTGACAAAGACCTCTTCTCACTGCTGATGATGTGGGCTCCCATGGGGAGAGGGACTGAGCCTGGACAGATATGGAAATGAACCGAGTTCTGCAGAAAAACGCAAAGAGGTGTAGTGTTATAATTACCACTGTCTCACTTACTCATCTGTAAAGCAAGTTTTTACTCGCTACTGTGCTTCCCGTGGAGCTGTGAGTGTTGATGGCCACGGAGAGCTGAGGTCCTGCAATACCAGTGCAAAGGGTTGTTGAACAAATCTCTGTTGCTGCGCTTGCTGCTGGGGACGAAGCACAATTCCTGGTAGCCATGTGTAGAGGAATTGTATGTATGTATGTATGTATACTATAGTGAAACAAACTGCTGAGGTTTCATTCTGTGCTGCCAACAGTTAGTGTGTGAGTTTCAAACCAGCAACCTATATTCTTTAAGATCCAAGAGCCTTGGGAAAAGATCCAGTTTTTAATCCTGTACTAATTTAAAAAATACTGGGGTTTTTTTAGTGCGGTGTGTAGAAATAAAAGACAAAAAGGAGAAAGAAAAGACAGAAAGACCTGTACAATCATTTTGAGGATTTTCTGCTTTTCCATTCATGTTCTTTTCAGGAAGTGAGACTGACTATATGTGGGGTGGGAATGAAACCACATATCACAAGCCACTGTCAAGTTCATGAAGAGACCACAGTGAAAGAGTGGCGAAAAATGTGTTCTTACTAGTGCCTTCCTAGCCCGTAGGAATTCTGGCTGTGGCTTGCAATTGTAGTAGAGTGAAGATTTGTATTTTCAAGTTGGCGGTTTTCCTTTTTAGTCTTCCACTTCCTACAAGCTAATTCAGTGCTGTGTTAATTGTGAATCTGGAATGCAAATCAACTCACCTGCTTGTTTTTCTTTCATTTTCAGATTTTCTAGCTATGGAAGGAAGCTCTTCTGAGGAGCTGCATTATATACTGCTGCCCAGGGATGGGACGTAGAGCTGGGAGTGAGGAGGAACTGCAGTGTTCTCCTGCAAGTTGTTTTCTTGAGAAGAGAGGCTTTCTGGCATGTCATATGGTGCCAAAAGCCATTTCTACCCTTGACAGCAAAAATCCTTATCCTTCTTGTGTTTCTTTCCAGGACAGCTGATATTTCCTGTTAGAGATGCTTTGTATGCAAATCAAGGTGGTACAACAACAAAAAAAAAATCCTGAAAGCATTCACCACTGATAAACTCAGACCACAGGGGAATTCCTGCTTATCATTTTTTATCTTTTCTTTTTTTCAGTTCTGTCCAAGATTTTCTGACTGTTCTTTCTTAGAGTCTTTAATGTTTCCTGCCAGACCTCTTGCTTATGAACTACAGTGCTTCTTGCATTTTGCAGAGCTCCCTGTCAGTCTGTGTGAATAAAAGGCAGTAAGTGCTGAAAATTTGGGTTAACAGCCCCTGTGTTTCAGTTTCCCATGTATTGCTCTGGTGCTTTCTGATGTTCAAGCTGGACATGAACCTCACACTACAGATTGCCACATGCCTGTAGTGATGATCTACCTGGGAAGGTGAGCCCAGAAACCTTCAGGAAGCTCATAAAGGAAAGAGGAGAGGTAGAAAACAAAGAAAAAACAGCAGAAGTTTATTTGGTAACTTAAACAGGAGCAGGACTTGACCCTCCTGAGGCACAAGAGATGTCATGCTCAGCACTGTACTAATGCAGTGACACGAGTTAGTCACCTCCTTGGTCCAGCAAAGCAAACTCTCATCTGCCCAGGCTGTGCCCTGTAGCTATCCCTGGAAGTGCAAGGGGCTGATCAAAGCCTTGCTCACACCAGGCTCCCTCCCTGCTGCCAGCAGCATCATCACACTGTTGCTGCAACAAGTTATGAGGGTGAAGAAAAGACTCACAGAAGCAATGCAAGAAAAGGGCATGTCAGAGCAGGAGAGAGCAGCACAATTGCATGGCCTGGAGAATATTCCCGTGTGTGTCCAGAGATACCCACTGCAGCCTGCATCTTGTTGAATCACACTGTAGTTGCTCTGGTCTTTGTGTGGGTAACTGTGATAATCATTGTTTGTGGTGTTGGGTTTTGTTATTTGGTTTTTCTTAAATGTAAAATTAACAGTTAAATTGGCGTTGGGCAGGGCAGCAAGCCTGGTGCGGCTTTTATCTACCCTGAACCTGGGGACAAAAGAGGAGAGGAAAATGGCTTGACCAGTTTGTCGGCCGTGCGCATAACAGTCCCAGAGTTCAAAGCAAAGGACACAACAGTCAGATACCCAAACCCGCCTGGGCTTCCACTGATAAATTGCATTTCAAAGCAAAAGGCAATCCTGAAGGGGCTCTGTTGAGTGGCTGAAGCCTCCAGTGCTGAGTCTTCTTTAAAAGGGGATTTTATAAGGAGTCATATGAACAGAAATGGCTCTTTTGTGGTTTTACACATTCCAGGCATGCCAGGACTGTTCGTGTCAAGGATGGGCAGACTCTGGGGTTTTGGGTTCTTTTTTTTTTTTTTTTTTTTTCCAAAATGTTTGCCACAAACTACAGCTGAAATGGTTGAAAAATATATGTGAGTTGCAAAATCAGTACAGTAGCAGTAATGGAAACTGTGAGGCTTATACTTAAACTAACTCTGGGGTTTCACTCTGTTGTCAATGCTGCAGCACTGTTGGGATCACTACTTTTGCCTGCTATGACTGCTTCAGGATGGATGATTTGAAAGCAGAGTTTTAACTATTGGTTACCCAGAACCTCAAAAAACAGGGCTTTAGGCTTTTTTCAGAAGCAATACCTTTTCAGCTGAACCACTGTTAAGTATGAATCCCCTTTAGTGTCAGTGCAGTTATGTGGACATACAGCATCTTTATGTTATGACAGCAGCATTAATTTCTGCAGCTCTGTGGGTACAGAAATGAGTTACAACTACTCCTGCTTAAGTTGCACTTAATTTGGTTTCAAGCAGGCTGTTTCAGTTTAGATTGCACTTGTGTACTTCAACACAAATAGGATTTGAACTGATATAAGAGCTTCTACACACAGAATGACAGTGCCCTAAACCTTAAAGAAGAGCACCTTAACTGTGCCTTAAAACAGTATGAAGTTTCACATGCACTAAATGGTTTGTGTAGACTTGGCCTGTTAGATGGGTGTCTAATTCATAAGCCTACGTATCCTGTTCTTCTAGACATATGTGCTGTTCCTGTTGCTGTAGTCCCATGTGCTGTGTAGGTAGCAGGAGCAAACAGATGGCTGAGAAAGCCATGGCCAGAGGTGTTACTGCCATCACCTAGCTTGTTTGCCACAAGGAGTATGGCTATAACAGCATGTAATTAAGTGTGGACCTGGAACTCCCACACTGAGACACCCTACACAAACACTCAGCACCTCTATCAGCAGCACCATGCTGATCCCAGCCAGCGCTGCACCTCCATGAGCTGGAGCTGCACCCCTACCTGCTCTGCAGATGAGACTAATCCCTCCATATGAGGAGCAGAAAAGTGAGCCAGGCTCATCCCAGCAGAGACTGAGCCATGGGGCCATATATACCTGTCCTGAGAATTCGCTTTTCAGCCTGGGTTTGGCCATAGCACAAGTGCAGGCAGAGGGTGAGAAAGCTTCTCTTTGAAAGTAGCAATAAAAGAGACACTGTTGGAATGAACCTTCTGGCTTGATTTTATTAAACATGAATATGGTTATTTAGCGATGAACAGGAACAGGAGTGGATTTAGAACGTGATGCCCGAATCCCCTTCCCACCCTCCAACACAAGCTGATGTTACAGAGAAATCTCAAGGCTGTTCCCTGGGCTGTTGTAGGTCTGCGGGTGGAGGAACTTCAACCACCAGAGTTATACCAGAGTTATTCTCGAATGCTGCACTTGCAAGACACAAAGAAGGAAGAGTTTGTGTTAATTCAGTGCTCCACATAAATATTTCTCACCTGAGAGGAGTCTGGTCTTGTAGCCTCTGAGCTGCTTCTCATTTTGGGTTTATTTCAAAAAAACCCAAAAAACAAAACAGTTTCTTTTATTCCTGTACTTCCAACCACAGAAATTTGGAAACAAAAAGTTGGAAGGTGTAGTCAGCAGCAAGGTGCCTTTTTACTGGACGTATCTCCCAGGGGGTGATTTTGAACTGGATTTTGCTCTGGCTACTCAAGGTCTCTGCTGTGGAAATATTGTTTGCTGTGAAACTGTAGCGAGCTTTACAAGTGGCTGATAAAAACTACTTTTGTAACCAAATAAATGTTTTCCTTAAAAGTCACACAGATAGGTGTATGTTTGGAAAATTTATGGTTTGAACCAAAATAAGTTCTCCCCTCTGTCATCTAGAATGGGAAAACAAGTGGACCTTGAGTTGCATTTTAATGTAGATTTCATCTATTTGACCACAGCAGAAGGTTAAACTGAGATGCTTTGTTATTCTTTTCTTAGTGTGTCCTTGCTTGGTGTTTTGTGCTTCAGAATCTCCATTTTCCCTCTTTTTGATGATTTGAGAGTTCTGATAGAGGGCAAACACACACAACATTTTTCATGTCCTTGGGAATGCTGTGGCAAGTTATGCAGTGGTGAAGAGATGCTGACAACCTGTAGAAGAGCCAGTTTTGACAGCATGGGAAGTGGTTAGCGCCTCATTTGACATCTTCACATCAAAGCTGGACAGTAGGCTGGTCGAGATGCTCTGTTTGAACCACAAATTACTGGGCTTCAGGCAGAAATCACTGGATGAAATTCTGTGGTCTTTATTAGGCAGGAGGTCAGACAAAATCATTTAGCTGGTTTCTCTCAGCTTTTACAGTTCACGAATCACATAGTCAGGGTTTTTTCTTTTTTTGAGTTTCTGTGAAAAGTTTGCCTTGGTAGCATGCAGACAACAAAACCCATCTGTTCTCTTGTCCTTTCATCATACTGTATTGCTTCCAACTCCTAGAAGGAGGGTGAAATTGGGCTTGTTACTTAAATTTCAATATGGGTGGCAAAAGTAACCTGACCTTGATTATTATGGGCCTCCCGTGACCACAGGAATGGATGATGCCTAATGCCAGCCCTGATTTAACAAACATCTGAGGACTGGCTCATCACCGCAGCATAGCCAACAACTGTCTCTTCTCTGTTCCTCGTGGGAATTGTGCACTATGGGATCCTGCAACAAGGCAAAGACAGGAGGGAAGCTCATAAGGCAGTGTATATGCTCCTGTTAGTGGCCAGATACTCCATCTGCAAGCCACTGAATTGCAGGAACTGGCAAGAAAGAGACACCTTAGTTACCTGGCTGTGTGAGAGTCCCTGAACTCCAGTCCTACACAGCACTTTATGAAAGCAGGGAAATTTGGGAAAGCCCAGAGTAATGCAGTAACTGGAGAAAAGAAGAGGAAAGTCATGTGGCATAATGAAAATAAAATTAATGTGAAATAATGTCGCTTTCTTTGCCAGTGTGCAACTGGGATGAAAATGTCGGCATGAGCAGAGCTCTTGCTAACTGCAGCCCGTTCCTCCCTGCCAAATGTGGCTTGTAACATGGTGCCACCCAGCACTTGGAGGTTTTAGCAATTCAGTGGACATCCCTGGTTGTATGCCCCAGGCTTGTCCTGTCTTTGGGGCAGCCTGGGCCTGTTTTCCTTTGTGAGAAAGACCTTCAGTACCATTCTGGTCTTACAGCAAGGCTTCTATCCAGACCTCAACAGGGACTTACGTTGGGGTTTTCAGACTAGTCTAGAGCAAATAGGCTAATGTCTATTTTGTGATGAGACAGTTTGATGCACCCAAGTTTGCTGAACTACACGGGACAACCTGTATCTGTAGGGCATAAAGTCTTCAGCTTTCCATGTCGGGGGACTTCAACCAGGTGGTTATTGGGAATGGTCCATGTTGGCTCCCAGTTGTTCAGGAAGGTACCATGAGCCAAGAGGGTGTGAAGGAGCAGTGTGACAGCAGAGGTGATTTGAGTACCAGTGTCTGGGAATATACCCTCGCACTGTTAAGTAGTAAGGATGCAATCAGCCCTTGTGGGCTAATACTTGATTAAATAGCATCAGTGCAAAAAAAAACCCGCTCATTTATGGCAGTTGAATGTATTGCAGTGTAGTTGGGAGCAAGTAATTCAGGTTCTGTCTAAAGCCGAGTGAGATTGTCTGTGGAGCACAGCATTGGGGAGGGAGTTTTAGGGGTTGTGTGTAATCATGTGAAAGAGCTCTCAGGGGGACAGAAAGGATCCCTGCAACTCTGGAAAGCAAGCAGAAGCAGGGAGGTGACTTTGTCCCTTTAAAGGGGGATGCACTGGCTGGTGTCTGTGCTTGAAAAAGGGTGGGGAAATGCCGGGAAGAATTCAAAGGAGAGTCACAAATGGCTTGAGATTGCCAAACCAGAACTCCAGGCTTAAGTAGCTCAGTTTATTTGGTAATTGGGATGGAGGCTGTCAAGGGGACAGCTTGATTGCCACATCTAGTGGAAGAAAGCTTCAATCAGCAGGCTTGAGGTGCAGAAGGAACCCTTGGAAGTTTTATGCCTTTTTCCCTATCTTAGAGGAAATCATGATGTCTCCCTAGGGTTGCAGCTTTAGTCTAGAATACTGGGCTTATCGTGTAGAGGATTTGGGTGAAAGGGACTGATCTGCAGTGTACTGAAGGCAGGATGGATCATTTGGGTCTTTCTGCCTTTATGCTCAGAGCTCTGTTGCTCCCTAGCACCACCTTCTCTCAGTCCCTGGGGTAGGGCAGTTCTCCTGCAATGCTGGGCATGGTTTAAACTATCAGGTCAAAATGCTTTGGAACCATCTTGTCTTAAAGCAGGTATCTGAAATAGATTGGGTTTCCCTCTGGTAATGACTGTTGTCCTCCAGCAACTATAGGGGAAGGCCAGACAGCTGGTTGAGACGTGGACTCCTGCACTTTGGATGTCTGAAGCTGCACAAGATGAACCTCCCTCTCACTGCCTGCACAAGTGAGAAAGAGCTGCTAGAACAAAGCATCTAATGAAGAGCTGTCGGACACCATCTGAGACAAAAATAATTCGGAAACTTTAATCAGCTCTCACAATCGAGCAGCCCCTGGAGGTCCTGTACCAAGCCTGACCCAATTGCGAAGGCCCAGCAGTGCGTCACCAGGCGCTCCTCTGCCTGTCTTCAGAGGAATGCAAGGACAGAGATCTAAAAAGAGACGAGGAAGCACAGGTGAAGGCAATGGTAAGACTTTATTAAGAGCGGGTTGAGGTGTTTTGATCATTATTAAATGCTAACCCACCTTCTGCAGCATTTCTTTTTTTTTTTTTTTTTAGCTGCTCAGAAAGGAAGGAGGTATTTGGAAAGATTTGTTTTCAACCTGATTAAATTATTTCCCAGTTCCTTTCCTGCACTCCCCTGCCTACTGCATCCTGGTCTCCCCAGCCATGCTGTGTTTGGGAAGTGGCTGTGAGTGTGTGTCCTCAGGGCTGAACTCCAGCACCATAACTGTTCTGGTATCAAGGGGCTGCTCCTAACCCAGGCTGTGTCCTGCTTTGAGGTGGTGGAGGGAGGGCTTTTGCCACCAGTGAGTAGCAGCGTGACTGTTTTGCCAAATATCCCTGTTTACTGGCAGAACTGCCTGTAGCAGAGGCTCTTGATGAGCCCAGGCTCCCATCCCTAAGCTCACTAAAGGAGATGTGCCCAGTTTGCCACAGTTTCAGATTGGGGCACCTATGTGGACAAAGCAACAGTGGGTAAAAATCAAATCCAAAATCTATAAGCTTTGAGAAGATGATAGCAGTGGACTACTTGCAGCAAACCATAATCCATATCCCCTTCTGATGATTCCCACATGCTCCTCAGAAGGGCTGCTGAACTGTCAAATGAGCACCAAGCTTTCACCCTCCTCTGTGTACCCATCCCACAAGCTGGAGCTGAGCTGCCATCAGCCCCCCCTGGACCCCAGGAGGATGCGAGGTGCTGGCACTCACCGGCATGCCGAGGCCTGGCTGCACTCCCCTGGCTCAGGGATGCTCCAGGGCCTTCGGACAACACTCCAGCAAAGTGAGAGCAAACCACCTTCTCCCTGCGCACAACACACCTTGATTTTCTGGTATTTTTCCTTATTTTTCTTTTAGCTGACTGGATAACTGAAGTACAAACCTATTTGACATTCATTCACTGACGGATGGCTGAAGGTGTCACGTTTGTTTTTTAACTGATAGGGTGATAACACAGTTACAAACCTAACATTCATGGCGTACTTTTGAGCTTTCTGAAAAGTGTGAGTCGTTATGGAAAAGGTGAGAATGGTGGAGTTTGTGGAATAAATTTCTTTAATCCCTGAATTTCATTCTCAGTTTTGAATGAATCAAAGGTATTTCATGAGACTGAAAAAGCTGGGATTTTTCCCATTTCTTTGCTGCAGTGCTAGTCTTTTGTTTTGTTTTAATAAAAATTTTTACTGACATATGAGGATCTCTATATCTTAAATGGTTTCTGATAAACAAGTTGATGTCAAAAGGAAAGTGAGGATGAAGAGAAGCACTGGGTTTTGGTTATCCCCTTTTTTTTTTTTTTCTTTTTATTTAAATTTAAGCAAAATGTCAAGCATTTCATTTTGACCCACTTTCAAATCACATTAGTGAATTAGTACAAAATAGGAGCTGTGATCATGTTAACTTCAGAAATGCAGCAGGTCATAACAGGAGACACTGGTAGCAATCCTGCTCTGACAATATCAGAAGCAAATTTCCAGTGAGGAAAGGGGATGAGGAAAAAGGAGCCACCGGTTCTCATCTCCCCATTTTCCTTGGCTCCCTTTTAGATGACAGCAGCACACATCTGACAATGACCACGGCTGCATCAAGCACTTTCTTTTTAGGTAGGGCCCATCAGTGCAGATAAGTGCAGATGGACAGACGGGTGCTTGCTCTGGGCCCTGAGCTCTGAAGCCTACCGTTAGTGCCAAGACTGAACTCCAAAAGCCTTGCTCAGAGGAAGGGTACATCAACTCCAGTTAGCAGCATGGGAGCGCGGTTTCAATACTCCCAGGCCCAAGTGAGATTACCAACAGCTTGTGTGGCCTGTGGGAAGATGGACCTTTGGCTGTGACTCATCCAAAATTTTGCTAAGAAGCAATTCTCCACAGCAGCTCTGCCTTGCTGCTTGCAGGGAAGGCATGCCAGCAACTTTAACTGGGTTTGGAAAAGTCAGCCCCACCATTACTCTGTTCCTGAAGAAGCAGCAGGAGAACCACATTTTATTTACCTAGGAAATCAGTGCTTTTCCATTGACCTTGATGAATTTGGGTTGATTTGTGACAGACAAGAAGCTGACCCTTCTTTCTGTCAAAGCCTGTTCCCAGAACATGGAGGCTGCATGGTTCGTGTTTGGTTCAGGAGGGCTTAGTGGCCTTTCTTCATCATTAACAAAACAGTTTGCTTTCTGAAGACCTTGGCATTCCCAGTTACAGTCTTACAGAAGAAGCAGCAGCACTTTTTCTTCTATTAGTCCTCGATTTCTTTGGACACTTGTCAGGTGCAGGGAAGGGTGATTTTGGTGTTTCGGCTCCTGAGACCTTCATCACAGGCATCCTCAGCCAGTGTATAGGAAAGCTGCAACACAGTCTTAATATCTATGAAAAAGGAGGGATCTTTGACTGGTTGATACATTGGATTATTCCAGCTTCTGACTATCTCTGCTTTTCTCGCGGTGAGATTGAGACACTGTCTCTGTCTTCTGTCCTTATTCCCGTTTTGGTGGTAGGAAACAGGCCAGTCAAGCAGCTACAGAAAAGGTCTTGGGCAGCAAACCTGAGGCATATAGGATGCTGGTACAGCTACCCTGTGTCTGGAGTGATGCTGCTGGGAGTGCCCAGCCTGGGGTGAGCATGGCAGTGACACTGTCAGACTGGCTCTCTCCTGCCTGCCTGGGACCATGTAGCCCCAGGGTACTGAGATGCTACCAAAACATAATGTCATCTCAACCAGGTTAGCAGAGAAAATGGCACTCTCTGCTTGTAACTGGAGGGAGATATGGCTCTGGTTTGCTTTTTTAGAGCTGTCTGGAGTTTGTGCACAACTCCATATCCAAAGCCTTGGCTCCCTCATCAGGGGGCCTGACCACCAGGTGACAAGCAGAGGTACAAAATCCCTTTCCCTGACCATCTGCAGAGAGAAGAGGTACCAAGGGACCAGCCCTGGCATCACTTCCTGAAGCTGGTAAAAGTATTACTGCTTCCAGCTGTCTTGCCTGTCCCCTGTCTGTCCAATTGGGTTTATTAGCTTCTGCAGCAGATTGGGACTGGGAATCAAAGGAATAAAGCGCAGTTTGAGGTCTGTGAGCGCTTGTGGAAACCTGGGACAGGGAGGTGGGAGCAAGGAGTGATAATGTGCTAAGCCACTGCAGGTGCTGGAACAGCAGAGGGTGAACCAGCCCCTCACTGCCCACACCAACGGTGGGCTCCCACAGAGCCATGTGATTCAAACAGTGGAGACCTGCGGGAGATTTGCTCCTGTCTTTTGGCACCTCTTCTTGCCCTGGTTGGCAGCCGTCGCTGGATGTGTTTGCTTCATGCAAAACCTATTCATAGATGCCTAATCCTCTGCAGCCAACCAGGTTGGTGTCGTGGACTTCCTTCCAGGAGCCAGATATGTCAGTACCATTATACATGTGGCTTTTGAGTGACTTGTGCAAGGCCAGGCAGCAAGACTGTGGCTGAGCAGGTGTTGAAATCCAGCTCTCACAGGCTTCAGGTTGGCAGCCTTTCCACCAGGAAATCCTACCTTTAACTTTCCACCGCGGCGGATGGGGTTGCATTGATGTAGAAGGGAAGTCTCCACGCTCTCATGCATCTCTTCCAGCCCTTCTTCACCTCCCTGCACCTCTCCCTGAAGGCACCTCCTCTCAAGGAAAAGAAATAGTCTGTGTCCAGGAGAGAGCAGAAAGGAAGCTGGATTGCCTCTGGCACCATACACCAGAGAAAAGAACGGGACAGTTTTGGGCAAGGTTCAAGGCAGGTCATGCAAGTTTGCAAACTGCTCCCGCAGGGCTCCATCGCCGGCTCGTATGTGAGAGCCTGTCAGGTGTAGCAGCAGGTTTCTGTGCCACCCCTCACTTCTCTCTCCTTCAAAGCAGGAACAAGCTGCCTGGAACAGGCTGACCTTTGGCATAATTCTTTTTTTCCTCCCAAGTCGGGGGCACTCGAGTGAAAACCGAGGAAAACTAAAGCAACCTTAGCTTTTTGTCAGCTTCCCATGTGACCGTGACAGGGCTGTTCTGCTCTTGGCATTAAATGAGAAATCAGTGTTACCGTGGGAGCAAACTCCCAAACAGGTGGTGATCACACACACATTAACCTGAACAGCACGGGAGGCATCGCAGACCCACCAAGGGGAGAGGAAATCTCATCACCCTTTGTTTGTGCTCAGAGTGTGGCTGTCTGGAGGATGGTGCCCAAACAGATAAGGCTCTGGGCACAGATGTCTGGTTTGATTATTCCTTTCCTTTTGCTACAAACCATATGGCAGTACGGGCAGCACAGATAGCTGGCAATCAAAATTCCTGGGCTCCCTCCCTGACTTTGCCATTTGCTCATTTAATTTTCAAAGTGGTTTTCATGCATCAGCAAAACTTGCTGCCTTGAACGTCCCCACCCCCTTAAAACAAGAGCTTTCACTCATTACTGTGGGTGCTTTTGAAAATAGTAACCACATCTTGCTTTACTATCACAAAATTATATGCACTTAATGCTTGTAAACTACTTTGGCATCAACAGATAAAAGGCGCTACAGACAGGTTGCTAATCGGTTTGATTAAGGAAAGCGTCTGAAGTTTGCCACTGCTGCTGGAGGATTGCAGGCTGATCCATCTATAACCTGGAGGAGTAAGATGAATTAGGTACGATAAGGATTGTTTGGTTTTTGGTCTGTCAACCAGTGAATGAAGTGACTCGGTGTTTATATGCCAGGTCACAGAGAAAAGTTTCTTGTGATTGGAAATGATTAGGCACACTGATTAATGTTTCCAGTGCTCTTTGATCCAGAGCTGCCAGTTGGAATGAGTCTTGCTGCACGGAGACATCCTGACTGCCTCGCAGCAAAAGTGCCGGTGGTAGAAAATTGACTGAAAAAATGAGGGTGAGGATGGGAAGGCTCTGCTGTTAAGATATGTTCTTTTTCCATTGGGGACTCCAGGGTTGTGTTCTTTGAACCATCCTCTTATTCCTGGAAGTCAAGGCAGTTTGTAACTTGCATTGTGCTTGTCAGGTTTATTAATTTTAAAGAAAATGTTCAGGAAGATTGCCAAGTCATCTCAACTTCCAGTACTGATAAGGACCTTGGGGTCTGCTAAGTTAAGGAGAAAGCATCCCAGGTTCAAAAAAAACATTAAAATGTAGCACATTCTGAGTAGTCTGCAGCTTTGGTGAAACTGTTGGAAGTTTCTCTCAGTGTGGAGGTGCTATCTCCTACATACCTCCTTGTAAAGGATATTCTTTCTTTTAGCCATAGGATTTTCCATTTTTAATCCTAAATTAGGATATCCCTTTTTATCATAGATTAAATATTTGAAATAGTTTCCTAATACAAGACACAGAAGGATTTGCCTGGATAAGAGGAAAAATCCCCACCATTTCTTATCATTCCCACATGACCACACTGTCTTCATTATTTTGTGTCTCCATCATACTTTGGGCATTATGGTTGAACCTTGAACGAGCTGTGAGGCCACAAACACAACTGCGTTACCCATTACATTTTCTTTATAGCCAGGACTGCAATGTTTGTTATCCTCACTGTCATGCCTGTCATCCACACTTGGTCCTTCCTGGGGTCATGTCCTCTTTTGTGCAAAGTTGTGTGAATCAGGATGGGGTTTTGAATAAAAATCAAAGTGCCCTGGTCCCAGAGTAACCAGTTAGCAAGTGATGAATGGACACCCAAAAGAGTTGTGGAAAATTTAAGGTGAAGACCCTAAAATGCCTGGGTGTACCAAGGAGCTGAATTACAGATGCCCACACCCAAGGGCATTAAGCCATTCCCAAATCACTATCTGCTTACTGTTTTAGCAGAGCCTCCAGATCTGCAGCAATTTATCTCAAAATGCTTCTACTGCGAACCCAGGTGGTTCAGCAGTTACAGTGGCTTTCGTTTAGAGAAGGGAGGAGGCAAGAGCTGGGGCTGCCCTCTCTTCAGGCAGCCCAAGGTCTTCCCATAGGTTCGTGGCCACCAAGGAGCACAGCACTGGGTGAGCACTGAGCATCCTGGTCCATCCCACATTTATCTTTGCTTGTGTCTGTGCTAAAGACTCCTGATGTTATGAAACATGGGAAAACTTCTGAAATATTGTAAGTGTTCATGAGCTGAGAAACCAGTGGATGAAAAATGGTGCCCAGTGAATCCCACTGGGGGTGTAGGTCTGTGTAAGGAGGAAATTGCAATGCCATTTTTAACAAACTTGGCAGTTTCTTTGGGTGTGCCTGCTTTTCTCATGTTTTATCAAGCACAAGAACTTGTAGAGACCAGCACTGAGCAGTTCCTCTTTAACATGGGAGGCGCATGTCCCGTCTCCCACTGGAGTCCGTCATCTGCCCCGACACCTGCCCAGACGCCTGCCTACCACCATTTCATATCTCCACTCAGGATCTGCGCCTTCCCTTACTCACAGCCCTGGGACCGCAGCTGGTCCCCATCCAAAGCCTCTGATCTCTGATAGTCCATGAACTCATCCCGAAGCTGGGCTGCCAGCTTTAGGGTTTCTCTTCTCTTCTCAGCTGTTTTCACACAGTGGATCAAAACTTTATCATCTTTCACTTCTCTGACATGTTTGTGTCCTGTCAGCCAATGGAAGGATGGAGACAGTGATCTCCTGGACCTTGTTGTGTAGGAAACCGGCATAAATACAAGCATACATCAGTTTTCTGCCTTTGTGAAGTTGTGCTTCATGCCTGTTTTCAAGCCTACGTTGTCTTTCTGTGCATGGCCTGAAACAGTTAATTGCAGATCGTTTTCACAAAAAATAGGTGCCTACTCTGCCTATTCTCTAATTTCCAAGTGGCTCCACAGTGGCTGCTTGGCTGCTGCCTGCCCCACTACTAATGCGCCCGCTTTCCTCCCTGGTTTGTGTGGCTGCCCTGACGTGTTACTGGGACAAGGAGCAGTGACGTAGGATCTCCTGGAAGCCTGTGGATGGGGCCAAGCAAAACACAGCTGGGCATCACCCCAAGTACCTCAAGGACTGCTGCAGCAAGTGGGTTCCCATTGTGTCAGACATCTCATTGTGCTTAATAGTGATGGAGGTGTCTGTATTTCTCTCATGGCAAACTAGGAGCTGGGGCTGGGAAAAGGAGGAATTTGGGGTTAGACATGTCTCCAGCTCCTCGGGGTAGGAATCACTGCTTATCTGAAGCAATTTTGGAGAGGTATTTCAGGTGCGGTTTCTGCGATGGAGGCAATTTCACAAGGGTGGAAGCCACCCCCAGAGGTGTCCCATGACTCTTGATGGCTCCAGTGTCTCCCCAGCTGCACACCACCAGTGCTACTCCAGCTTACTACCATTCCACTTGCTGCCTTGCTTGCCAGCTGCCTCCTGCCAAAGCCAGTTCTCCTTTCCTCCTGCCCCGTGTGCAGGACAGGAAAGTGTTGGCATGAGTGATAAACCCACCCTCCTTATTGTGTCCATCTCGGTATGGGTCCTAACAGGGAAATGGTGGATGGGATGGCAAGCTTAAAAATGCCCAGCCAAAAATTACACAGCTCAATCATTCACCTTGTTATTGCTACCATGGGTAACCCTTTGGTTGCTGGCACTGGAGTAGGTTATCTGTGAGACTGTTCATCACAGACTCATAACTCAAGCCATGACAGGGGCTTTGGCTGCTGCCAGTTTTCCTCTACCAGTAGCAGTCACCTTTTTTTCCTCTTTTTCATGGGATGTTGCTGCGCCCACTTGGAGGCTAGGCCATGCATGCCCGCTCATGTCCAGGAGGCAGAAGGGCAGGGCTTGTGCTTTGGGCTGGAACATGATGTGGAGCATGAAACAAGTCAGTAGTCGGGGGAAACATGGCCAGCGAGAAGCATGAAACTCACTGCCCCTCTGGGCAGGGTTAGACTGGGCAGAAACCTGGCAGGGAAGATGTCTGCCAGGTGTCCAGGTTAGGGTGCAACCCAGGCCATTAAAAGTCTGGGTATGTGGGAGCTGGAGCTGCTGTCTGAACTAGCAAGAGATCTTTAACTCTTTGTAACTCGGACACTCATGAAAAACAAATACTGTTGCATCCTTACTGCTTTCTGCTCCAAATCGAAAAGCTCAAGGTGATATTTCCCCCAACATAAATAAATAACAAAGTATATATTAAGAAGAAATGGAAAGGAATCACAGAAGCACAGACAAGTCTGGGTTGGAAGGGACGTCCCAGGACCATCTGGTCCAACTTTCTGTTGAAAGTAGGCCCTTAGATAGGGTTATTCAAGGCCCAGTCAAGCCAAGTCTTTAGTGTTTCTAGTAGGGAAGATTCCACTCTCTTTGGGCAACTGCTCCTAGTCTTTAGTTGGTCTCACAGCAAAGAATTTATTTAATACTCAGGTGGAACTTCTTCTGAAGCCAGTTGTGCCCATTGCTTCTTTGCCTATCATAGTGCATCCTTATGAAGGGATGTGTCTTTACAACTACCTTTTACGTATTGGATGGCAGTGATTTGATTTCCCCACACCAAGCCTTCCCTGCTCAAAGCTGACCAAGCGCTATTCCTTCAGTTGTGAAGTTCTCCAGCCCCTCATCTTGCTGGTCCCCTCTGGACTCCAGGCTTTCAACATTTCTCTTGAACTTAAGGGAGAGAAATACTAGACAGTGTATTCCAGGTGTGTCCTAACAGGTGCTGAGCAGAATAGGAGAATCACATCCTTGGAGAATCACATCCTTTCATCTACAAGCAATAGTCTTACTAATTCAGCCCAGGATGCTATTGGCCTTCATTGCTGCCAGGATACATGGCTGGCTTACGTTCAGTTTGCTGTCTGCCAGGACACCCTGTGCCTTTTCAGCAGAGCAGCTGCTCATCCAGCCAGTGCCCAGCTGGTGCTACTGCTTGGGATTACTTCATCCTAGGTTCAGGACTTGACATTTATCTCTGCTGAACCTCATGTTAAACCTCATTCTTGTTGGCCAAATCTCAACAGCCTGTTGAGATCTCTCTATATGCTGGCTTTTCCTTCCAGCACATCTACCTCCTCTTCCAGCTTAGGCTCATCCTCAAATCTGGTGACAGTGCATTCAGTCCTACCTTCCAGATCATTTATAAATCTGAATTACATTGACCCCAGAATAAATTTGTGACCAGCTGACAGCATGACTTTAAGCCTTTAGCCACCACCCTCAGAGCTCAACGGTTTAGTCAGTTTCTCAGCCATTTTGTGTTTCATCTGTCCAGTCCATATCTGGCTTGTCAAAAAGGATTTTGAGGGAGGCTGTGTAAAACACCTTGCTAAAATCAAGGTAGATGATATCTACAACTTTCCTCTCATCTACTGGTCAAGTTGTTTGGTCAAACATGATTGACCCTTCAGTCTATCCATGCTGGCTTTTCATAGTCAGCTTCTTGTCATTGGTGTGCCTGGAAACAGTTTCTGTAAGGACCTGGTCCATAATTTTCTCAGGGACTGAAACAAGGCTGACTGGTCTGCAGTTCCCTGGATCTTCCTTTTTTTCCCTTTCTGGTAGGTGGACATAGTATTCTTCACCGGTCTTCAGACTCTGGAAGACCTTTCTCCACACAAAGCTGTTTACTCCTTGTTTTTTACTTACCCTGCATGGAGGAATAATGTAATTGATGCCAGACAAATTGCTTAAAGCGCTATGGATGTGAACATGTGAAGAACAGAAGGTCCTTGTGTGTATTGATACCAGTCCAAATTAGTCTGGGCTGGAAATGACAATGATTCATGGTGACATCTAGTCATGACCTGAATTCTAGAGATGCTCTTGTTGATGGTGGAATAATCCTGTCTGCAGGTCTAACTGAAGTAAAGTGCAGTTCTGTGTGGCATGAGGTATTATTAATATTATTCTTGCAAGTTTTATTTAGGAGCAACCAGTCTTTCATCTATCATGCATTCAGCAGTGAAGATTTTGGTTTCTCTGCCAGTACCTAGAGTCCAAGTCTCTCCAAGAAGGACTGAGTTTCGTTTCACGGAACTATTGTGATATTGAATGCTGGTGTCTGGTACCATTATGGGGTTCACTGGATGGAGTTTTCACCTGAGAGGTAGCTAGAGTTCTTTTAGAGGTCAGTTATTAGCTGAAAGGTCTGTGTAAAGTTTTCACAGACCAGTGTACTAAGTAAGTGGCCTAGTTTTTGACTGATGTTGATATCTATAATTATATGTATCAATATGCGTTTAGTCAATGCAGTTAGTCAGAATGATTACACCAGCTGTGCAGCAAGGTACACTCAGACCTGTATGTTTCTTTTATGTTGCAAAACAAGTTACACATCTTTAGCCCAGACTTTCAAGCTTTAAAATACCAGGAGTTATCCAATGATACCATAGCAGTTGTATTGGAACCTGCTATTTTTACATTTTAATAGCCACCATGTTGACTAAGACTAGGAAAAATGCTCTCTCCACTGCCAAAGGATGTTTTTTTCTGCTCCAGCCCAGCAAGTGACCACATCTTTCATGTATCAGCTGTTGGTAGCTCACAATCTGGCTTCTGCAAAGAGCAAGAGGAGAATAGCAAGGGCTGAATGGGAAATTATAGAAAGACCAGGGAGGTTCACACGAGGCCTCTGCACGTTACTATCCTACTAGGCAGTGATTTGCCAATGCACAGCTGCACATGGGTGTCCTTATTTCACACCTATGAATTCAAATTTTAAGGAGTAATTGTAATTACAATTGTAATTGTAAGGCGATTGACATGACATTGCTTAACACTGTTATTAATATTCACAGAGCAGGTAGCTATGTGCTGTGTTAGGCTTCTTATATCTTTAGCAATGAAGCATATCCTCAAGCTGCCTGTCTAGGAGGGTGGAAACCTGGCATCCACCCAGGGCCTGCTAATACAAACCCCAAGTTATTTCAAGATGGGAAGAAGGAAATTGTGCTTTTTCTCTCCCTTTTTCTGATCTCATTTCTCTTTTTTCACTAGAATTATCCATTTCTGGTCTGGCTGGAAAGGGTCAAAAGAAAACAAGATATGATCGGAACATGTTATTGCTGCACCCATGGTCAGTATTACATGTGTATAGTTTAATAGTCATCTGAGTTTAAATAAATATGCGGAACTCCTAGTTTTGGATAAGCAAAAAGTGACAAATGTTTGTGCTGGTGTTTCCCTCATGCTGTGAGCTGCCTGATGGCATTGCAGAGGTGGAACTGTCTGGGGTGTCATTTGCTTGAAACACTTTATCACAGCTGCACATGAGCCCTCCCTCCATCTGGCTGCTTACAGGTTTTCAATGAAAGGCCCTGTTCACACATGCGGCAACTCGAATTATCTCTAAATAAACTAGTATATGTGGAGAGTAATTCATGAGCACTTCCAGCACGATGATGAACGGCAGGCAGGGCCAGCGCATACAAGGTGGCCCCTCAGGGATGTGTCTCCATCAGGTTGTGCAAAGATACTGTAGAAGGGTGTGTAAATATGACCTTAAAATAAGAGCTGTGTCTTTTGGAGCTTTAGAGACCAGGTTGTAAGTGACAGACATGCAGTGTTTGATCTGTCACGTCTAGTATTGTGTCTCCAGGACTTGACAGATACTTCGGGTTTTACCCCCAGTTCCTCCCCATGTGACTACTAATCTGCTTCCTGAAAAACAGCAGTCATCTTAGCCCTTGAAAGACGCCTTAAACAGTCAGTTCTGATAAATAATAACAGTGAACTCTAAGAATTTATGTACTGTCCCACTGTTTTCCAGCCCTTGCTGAAATGATCCTTGAACTGCACTTGAGCTTTGGCTTAAGAGAGGCCACTCTTCTGTGATGACCAAGAGAGAGAGGAAAAGACTGCAAATACAAGAGCCGTAGGAGGTTGTGGGCAGGTTTATCCCAACAGGTTAAACAGGGACAAGGCATAGCCCTGAGCACTGGTATATACCTGTCCATACTGTAAGCTGTTTGCTCAGCTCCAGCCCACACCAGCTAGCACTTCTCCAGACAACGCCTGGGCACCGTCTGGGGACTCACACTGGCCAGGGGCCATCCCTAGTAGTAATTTGGCTTTAGGCACCTTGTTCTGGGGAGGTGAAAGGAATTAGCTGTCTGCCCGACTTAACTGGGCAGTTGGCTCCAGTGCCAAGGAACAGTCCCTGGCTTGTCTTATTTACACGTATGGACAAGATTAAGACTTTGGGATACAGGAGCCTCAGTGATGAGGTACAACATATGTGAATTTTGCAATTCTGGATGCAATTTCGAAATACTTATTTCTGTTGAACTTTCATCTACTGCTTTCAGATACTATCTCTCTTGAAAACCCTGCACTTGCTGAATATCTATTATTGCTCCCATATGGCAAGTAAGGGAAGAAGCCCTTCATCTTCAGATAGCAGACATGAAATAATGAGAAAGAAATGTGAAATGACTGGGGAGGAGTTTTTTTGTGGTCCACAGAGAAACTAAAGGAGATTCATAGATTGCTGCCTATATGACTAAAAAGCATGCTGTATCTCCCTGTTTGTGAGAAGAGAGAGAAGAAACAGAAGGGAGGACAGCTCAGAACTGTGGAAATACTAAACAGAATAGGCAATCTGATGTACAGAGTCTTATTTGTCATGTAATAATATCTAGACTTTGTCTGTACACATCTGTACCAGTGTCTACTTTTTTATTAGGTATAAACTCATAGTAAAAGACATCCACTGCAGTCAAACTGGTCATACTTGTAGTTCCAGTTGAAAAAAATGACTCTTTTTCTTCTCTTAAAATCCCAGCTGAAATCGATACAAATAAATAAGTGGTCATGCCTCTAAGGAATGATGTTCCCCGGGAAAAACCTGTATTGTGATCTGAATCAATGCTGGAAAGCTCATCTTATATAAACCACTGGTCCTGGAATCCAACACGGCTGAGTTATGGATGAAATGTATTTTGGTCCATTATGTTAATGCATTGCTTTTAGTGAGGAACCCAAAACTGGACACAATGCTCCAGATGCAATCTCACAAGTGTCAAACAAATGGGAATTATGACTTCTTTCAACGTACACAGCTGTTTTGTCGTAGTAAGTAGCCTGGCTGGTCAGCCAAGAGATCAACAGCACTCTGTCCACACAGATCCATAATAGGTTACCTTCTGAGGATTTAGCATGTCTTTGACTAAGGCACTAAGGCTAGAAATGTGTCTGACTTGAAAAGTAGAAGGTGGGCCTGGGTCCCATAGTATACATTGGTGTATCTTTATGACATGTTAAAACAGAGTCCATGAGCATGGGGTGTGTGGTCAAGAGCAGGTATATGGCAAGATCTAAAACCAGCAGGGTTTCTTCTGTTATCTCAGAGGCCTTAGGGTATAGGATGGTCTTTTCTCAGTCTTGAACATTCTTTGTACATGGCTCTGTATCCATCCAGTCTTTTGTATCTTCTGCTTTTTAACAAAACTAGCCCTGAAGAAAGAGACATGAGGCTTGACTCAGGCATTTCACTATAGCTGAACTGCTGTATCTAGTGGAGCTGCGTGAGGGGTTACAACATGTTTATGCTAAAGTGAAGCACCATGTGAATAAATTAGTAGTCCTAAAGTGATGAAAACAAACACTTTGGGATGAATTGAGGGGATGGGGAAAAAATGCCCCCTCTTCTTGCCCTGCATCCTCTCACATCCCATCCTTCGACTATGCTCACTAAGGCGGGTGAAGAGGATCAATAAATGGAGGAGGTTATAAAGCCCTTGTGAGGTTCCCAAGGTCTGAAATCAGTTGACAAAATGTGCACAGCCACAGAGCAACCTGAGAGCCTCTCTTCTCAGGCTGGGAGGTCTGAGCGCTGCCAAAGGCTTCTGGCCCCCTCTCCCAGCCTGATGCTTTGAAAGAATATCATTTGGCTCCATGACACTGTGGGTCTGTTGACTTGTGCTTGGATGTTTGTGCTTGGATATGTGAACAGCTCAAAAGCAGCTCTGAGGTTAAGTAAAGCCCCTTGCTTGGTGGGGAACCTTGATCAACATGTCACAGAACATGACAACTTCAATAATGTTTTTTAAAAAATGCATACAGGATTAGCCACCAGCTTCCAGGGAAGGGATATGCAGTAACCACTTGAAATATCTAACTTCTGAGCTCTGCCCTCATCTCCACAGCAGTTTTGAACAAATCATTTGATTTTGCTATGCCAGCCAGTTGATCTGTAATACCATACTATTTATCTGATATCTGAGTATTATGTGGCTTATTGAAGGGTTTTTCATGTCGGAGACTTAATGTAGGCTTTAGTGACTTTTTTTGGTGTTCACATTTAAAAAGAGTGTCTTTTTCTTTCTTCTTTCTTTCTTTATGTACAGACATTTCTTCTGAAAATTTACTCCTTTTATCATGTCTTAATGCAGGCGTCTATAACCATGGCCTATTTTGAATTTAGGCCAAACACCTCTGCCATGGCATGACACAGTTTTCTCTTGGTTGGGCACACAACCTAACTCAGCACAGGTGAATATGGAGGTGAGAGTGATAAAAAGATGGGATATATATATATATATATATCTTGGCTGCAACAACATAACAAAGTTTTGCCCTGTGTACATTAGCTGTAGCATGCTTATATGTTCTTCCAAGACAGTGGGTTTTGCTCTTTATGAAAGGCCTGTGTAAGCATGAAATACTGGAAATAAAAAGACAGCTGAGGGCAATTGTGCAGTCATCATGGATTTTTATTTCAGGAATGATATGACTGCCGGGGTCAGTAATAATACCCAGGGTGGGCCTGATTTTCATATATGCTAATCGGCAAATGCTGGGATATTTATGTGGAAAGAGGAATACCTGTGATGGACATCAAAAAGTTTTATTAAGTAGGCAGAAACCCAGAATGATGCCATGTCCTGCTTACCACCTTCTAAGGATACCTCTTCTGCCAACATTTGAGTAATTTGCCAACTCATTTGCTACATCCTTTTCAGTAATACACTTCTGCTTCACATATTAAGAGTTTAGAGTTGAAGTAAAACTGGTTCTCCTATCCCCACTGGACTTCAGTGCAGATGAGAATGAGAATCAGGTAAAAGGCTTATGAAAACAACTATTTTTGGCTCAGCTCTGATAGGACAACAGCTCCATTGTTCCGTTCTGATATTCAGTCAGTGTGACTCATCTGTAGAGGACTTTCTGGCCCATTTTCTTTAAAAATACGCTCTATCCAGAGAACTGACTGGGGCTTTCTAAAACTGGAAACACTGAAAAAGAATAGCTTGCTCGTTTGTTGGATGTTGGTTGACCTTTTCTACATCACTTCAGCTCAAAAGCTGCAATATGTGCTGTCTTATGCAGTGAGATGTTTTCAACCAAAAGAGTGTTTTAATGGACGTTTTTTCATTCTGGAGGGAGATATGGAGAAGACAGGTTTCAAGGCTCCCATGGAGAGTGAGGTCAGGTGTCCTCAGAGACTAACTGAGTAGGCGATGGCCTACTTCAGAGTGGGAAGAGTTGGCAAGACTGGAAGAGGCCACTCTGAACCTTACCCTGGCCTCTGGTCATACCTAACAAACCTCTGGTTTCAGAGGATTTTTCAGGTCTTTGAGACTCCCAGCGCATGAGGACTGCTGCCGAACTTTGAGGGTGCTACGACTAATACAAATGCTTTGCTTGGTGGAGAGCCTGGAGACATTTCCTCCTTGAGTCCACCCATTTTCTAAGATCCAGGAATCCCACTTTTCCCCAAACTGAGAAAAAATTAAAAATGTTTTCTTCAGTCACTCAAATATCAGAAAGAAACGTATGTTTGGGAGCAAGGATTAGGGAGAACTCAGACTTGTTATCCTCTTAGTAAGGATACATTCCTTCCTTTTCACTTGTGTATTTTCCCTGAAGATACAATTTTAGTCCCAAATTGGACAAGATTAGCACTTACTTTGTGTAAACTGTGAATAATCTCTCTTTCAGTGGCTTTAACTACTAGGTTGAATTAGGATTTCAGAAAGGTAGGTGAAAGCTCCCTTTTGCCAAGAGGGGCTTCCATGCATGGAATCTGGAAGTGGTCTGAAGTGCACATCAGTGATCTGCTTTGTTAGCTGTACATGAAATCTAGCTTTGCTGAAACCAGCGGCAAAACTGCCACTGATTTTAAGATATCTCCATTTCATCCCCGGTATGTTTATTTACATTATTTTGTATACTTTTTCCTATTACTTTTGCTATGTAGGCATGGAGGACTTGTGGAAAATACTGATATGATCGAGACACCCTTTCCATTATGGTAAGGAGTAGGCAGATGCCACTGTGGGAAGACAAATTCACAGTTTTGTCTGGCATTTTGAAATGCTTTTCTTTTTTTCCTACCTGCCTTGCTTCAGCTTTCCAGGTTAAACTTGTGCATGAATGACAGGTCTTATTATTTTGAGCATTAGGTGTTTTTCTTCATTACTTAGATACTGAATTTGCATAACATTCCTCTTAGCAGGACAGTTTGTTCTCAATTGGATCTTAATGAGACCAGTCATCCCTTTCCTGGGAAAGTATGCGCCTCTAGTGAGAGAAGCCCACCTTTCACAAACCACAGCTAAAACTTGTTTTTTCAGTGTAACACAAAGCACACAGCTGCCTGCAAATGTCAGTTTTTCTTAGCATGAAGCAAATATGCATTTTGTAAATGTAGGACACAGACATATTTTGCTGTGGGTCTTGAACAGGGCTTCAGTATAGGGATAGCTCATCTTTAATTTATAGTTACATGCAATCAAACCATTCCAGGAAAAGACATTTTGCGGTTCTTGGGCCAGGGAAGAAGAAGTGTAAAACCTTCTACCCTAAGCAGAAACAGTTACAACAGGCAGTACAGACCTATGTTCCCTAAATGAGAACTTAGTGTAAAGCTCTTGAAATGTTTTTCAGGATTAAAACCCCTGAGGCATCGATGCTCAATCTCTTTCAGGTCTCACCTATTCTTTCTCTGGGAAAACCAGGTTTTAGCGATGTGAATGTTGGACTCTTTTCCCAAGTAACAATCAATAGTACAAAAGGAAATGGCCTCGAGATGTACCAGGGGAGGTTTAGATTGGAAATTAGGTAAAATTTCTTCACCAAAAGGTTTGTCGGGCATTGGAACAGGCTTCCCAGGGAAGTAGTTGAGTCACCATCCCTGGTGGCATTTAAAAGATGTATAGTAGTGTTTAGGGACATGTTTTAGTGGTGAACTTGGTAGTGTTAGGTTAACAGTTGGATTTGATGATCTTAAAGGTCTTTTCCAATCTAAACAATTCTATGATTCTAAGATATAACCACAAGTTTTAACCTGATAATGAAACCTACTGCAGGAAATTCTCTGGCCTCTTTTGTGCCCAGGGTTGACTTAGTTGAACAAAATGGCATTTCTGTCCTGAATGTTCATCAGTCATTGGAGTTTATGGTAGTGTGGCATGTTTATAGAGGGACTTACAGTCTTTTTGGAGTTGAAAGCATTTTATAAACAGCAATTGATTCATGCTTTGGTTCCACACAAATGCAACCACCACCAAAGATAATGCCTGTCTTGTTTTTTTCAGGGGATAGCAATGGGAAGGATGTAGGTAGGCAGCATGTCATTTTAAAAAAGTGGAAATTTTGTCAGAACTTTGTGTTCACTCTTGTAAAAGAGCTATGCGATTTTTTAAAGTTCTGTGCAGGTTGGGCTGTAGACCACCAGCAGTAATGTCACCCTTGGATTGTGTTGGGGTTATTGCAGCTGTACTGAATTATCATTACCTTGGCCTGGAATATCTCAGTGCTCTTTGGTCAGCATTTGGGTGAGAGAAATATCATTGTACCTCTTCTTTGGTACTGCAGGTACCTGTATGCAAATACAGCTGCGTGTCTGGCAGCATGCTGTCTGGGTGCCTACCTCTTTTTCAGACCAGCTGGCTGGTCTCCTTGCTAAAGGCTGTTACCTCACACAGCAGAGTTGTATATCCAGCCTTTACTGATGCTCACCACAGCTTCTATGGGAAGGAAAATGGGTACTTGACTAATCTGTCAGAAACTGGCTTGTCCTAAATCATAGGAACAAAGAAAATCTTGTAAGGAAATTGCTGCCCTATCTTTATCAGTCAGCCTTTCCCTATTTCCATTACATGCACCCTTGCTTACATCTCTGTCACCTGGGGACTACTCAAATTGTGCTCCTCTTCTTTTTTTTCAGACCAAGTAAGTGGCTTTGGGTCTGATCCAAAACCCATTCAGTTTGAGGGGAGTCTTTCTAATGTTGTTGATTAGTTTTGGATCATCTCCCTCACTTGCACCCCTTTTGGAAATCAGAAAGCACATGTTTAACTTATTCTTAGAAAGCTGATCTCAGGAAGGCAGAAATGAAATAACTTCAGTGTAGCACCTGAATGCTCTGCTTGAAATAAATCTGTCAGAGGCTTGCTGATCCCAAAGAAAGAGATAACAAAAAAAGGATTTTTCTCCAGGGTATAGTATGATTTCTAATATTTTCTATTAAATAGAAAAACATAGAAGACAAAGCAATCTTTTTTATGCAGCTTGCTTCCTCTGCCCCACGGACAAATTTCACTGGACCAACTTCTTATACCTTTACTTTAACCATCCTTGCTGTAATAAAAGACCTATGAAACTAGTCAGCTTTCATCATTTAATATATGCCAACCCGGCAAAATGGGCCAAGATTCTGAATCAATACTGGCAAATATCTGTGGGATATGGGACCCTTTTCGCTGAGGTGGTGTCTTTTATAGAAATAGAAGATTTCCTTACTTCTGGCCTACTGGCTGGAGGTCTCAATTAAAAGAGCAGCTGATCTTGAGAAGTCCCAAAGGGATGGAAGAGCACAAGGGCAGAGGGTCCTTGATGGCTTCATGGTGGAACAAGAAAGCATAAGGGCAACCTGGAGGGACTGAGGAGGAGGCTCCATGGTGCCTCCTCTGTGTCAGGGTTTATGTATGGATCACATGTGCCACTGTACCCTGACTTTGAAGCAAAGCATCACCGGGGCAACTACCAAGAGGAGAGTTTGTGAGAACTCCTGGCTAAGGGTGGCTGGCAACAGTGGCAGCTACCACGAGTCACTTCAGGTAGATGGGTTCAGCTGCTGAGAGAGCACCTGAGCTGGAAGCAGGGATAGCTAAAATTTCAGCTGTACCTCTTGAGGCCAGATGGATCTGGCACAAAGGGTGTTTCTGATCCAATGAGCAGCTTCTCAAGAGCCCTGGGAAAGCTGAAAACTCAGCTTCTGCTTGGGTTGAAAAAATTTCAATAAAGGCAACTGTAGGGTGGATGGCAGATTTGAGGGGCAGCAGGTAGTGTGATAGGGAGTGTGGATGTGTGTTGTTTCCCTTCTTTCCCTAATGAAAGTGTTTTTCATCTTTAATTCAGTACTTACTTGAATGAATATTGCTTGTACCAGAGAAAAATCTCAGCTGTTCTCCTAGGTGTCTGGGCTGCAACTGGTGCTGATTTTACTGCTGCTGTTCAGTAGGAGCCTTTGGAGACTAAACCTGACCCCTTCAAGGCTTGGCAGCGGGGTTACATGTGAGCTCTGTCCTTGAAGGCCCTGACTGGAGCCTCCAGATGCTACTGAAATGTTTACATATAATAAGAACAAGGACTTATTTTTATCTCCCTCTGCTGACTGGGATGTTAGCTTTTGGGGGATGACATCTGTGTCTGTCTGGAGAGCACTGGATCTAACACAGGGGAGTGATGGGGAATCTGCAACAAAGCTGTGGATGCTCCTGTCCTTTTCCATAGAAAACCTGAAATCTAATAAACATGTTTGTTTATTTATTGTTTTGCCTTGGCTCACTCTCTTAGCTCTTATTGTATTGCAGCTACAGAGGTATTAAGCAGAATATTGGATATGGTCAACTTTGTGCACACTAAGGATACTACAAAAACAACAGCTACTATAAAAACCTTTAAATAGTTCTGTCAGTCTCCTAAAAAAGAGGAAACTTGCTGTTTTCTAACCAGTATTTTCCTATCATGGAATAGGATTGGGGGATTTTAGCGGATGACAAATTGACTATGAGTCAGTGGGGCAACATGGTGCTAAAGGAATCTGTTCTACTGGGCTGCAGGCAGTGTGGAGTGTATTTCAAAAACCAAATAAAAAGAACCCAGACACTCAATTTTCTGCTTTCCTCAGCAGTGGCTGGACCACGGGGTTCAGTCTGGGGCTTCATGTTGTAGAAGACGACAAGTGGCAGTCTGGAGAGGAGACCACAGCAGTTGTGGAAAAACAAAATCAGTATTTTTGCAAAGGAGGGGCACTGGCCCAATGGGAAGGGAAATGAGCAAGGATAGCTCATGACAGTTACACACAGAAATACTCAAACTCTGCAGCAAGACATCTGATTGTCAGAGGTGCTCTGTCTCCAGGACTCCAGTCTGTATGGGATTAGAACTGCAAAAATATATCAAATACACAAGACTCTACCAATCAGAAAATGGAGATGCAGCTGCTTGATTCTGGTTGTTATTTTACTTTTGCATCTGATCCAAATTGCAAGAGGACTGACACCAATTCCTACACCACCAAATACAGTCAGAAAAGCATCCTGGGTGGGTTAAACCCAAACACCTTGGGGAAGACTTAACGGGAGGGTGCATTTTTATTGTCTTGACTTGAAAACAGCTGATTTGACAAGAAGCCTGAGCTAGTGCTGAAAGCTCACAAAAGTATTTCAGAACCATCTTAATTCATGGCTCATATCTCAGTTAGTGCCTCAGCAGAACTGGTTGCTCTACAATAAATCTTTCAGCATTTGAGCCCAGCTGCCTCTGCCCTTTTCTAACAATGAAGATGAGGGTCAATTCTTCTCGTTAGTCAATAAGAGCTGAATTTAAAAATAACATGCTGATGTTGCTGCACGGAAGTGTTTAAGTTGGATTAAATATGACGGAAAAATAAATCGGGGAAGAACAAGCTACAAAGGGAATTGCAGATTCACTTTCCAGTCTGAAAGATTTTTAGGGCAGGGACTGTCAATTATTTTGTTTGTACAACAGTCTCAACTTAAATGGGGCCTCTAGCTGCTTCCACAACATAAATTATTGATGCTGTTAGGATCCACGAAAGACATGTGCCTAGCTTTAAGCACAGGGGTAATAAAAACGAAGTCTAGAGGAATCCTTTAGCTCAAAGCTAAATATTGTGCTTATGTTCTTCGGGCTTGTTGTGGCTGCTTTAGATGCTTATGTACCTGACATGATCTTGAAATAACAAAGCTGGCTGTGCTATGATAGAGGATGCAGGTCTAACTAGACACACTTGGAGGTTCCAGATGATTCTCATGACCTCTGAGAAACGTCCCTGTTGACTGAATTCACAGGAAACCACTTGAAATAGATAGTCCTTATCTGAAGTGACAGCAGGTACACATTCCTAATAAAAGAAACACAGACCCATTGCACATCATCCTGTCATTGCATTACCTAGCTTGACGAAGCTAGGTGGCACGCCATGTTCTGAAGAGATCTGAGGTGACATGGTGTCCGACAAGGCATCCTGGTTGATGGAAAGGGAGTCAGGAGGTGGGGAGCGTGGGAAGGGACTGGGCCTGGAGTCACCTAGAGATGTGGCTCAGTGCTCACTGGTTGCTTTGTGTTGGGTGGTCCGTGTCTGCACTCCCAGCAGCAGATGGGAGTTTGTGAGGTGCCAAACTGAGCCTTGACTAAGCAGGAACAACAACAACAACACACACCAAAAAAAAAAAAAAAAAAAAAAAAAAAGAAGAAAAAAGGTTAATAATCCTCAGGCACTGGGGCCTTTTTGGCTTGCTATTCTTCATCCCAGCCTTCAAAAAACCTGAACTACAGCAGATTGCAGGCTCTTACAGATTTGCCAGCCCTTGCCTTTTGGAAAAAGCCTTGCTTTGTTTTTGGCTCAGTTTACACTCCTTTTCAGCCATCTCTCCCTCCCTCAGAGGTGGGAGTTTGCAATGTATTATGCATGATGTTATTTAAACCTCTATGTTGATCGTAGTTTCTATGGGGCTTTTTTTGTTGTTTTTTTTTTTTTTTTTATGTATCACCTGCCTTTGGGAGCAAGACGCTGCTGTCTCGGCTGTCCTTTATGTTCAGGCGAAAGGGCAGAGGGAGCTATGGGAGAGGAGCCCTAAACCCTGCAGATACAATGCCACGGTGATCAGCAAAACCTACCTGATTAAGTCTGGCTGTTTGTCCTGCCCGGGGCCTCTGTGCTCTCTGGATCCTTCAAGCTCTCTCCTCTGTTCTCCCTTTTGCACACTTACCCGCTCCTGAGGAATAAATTTGAGGCAGCCTGCGGGAGGCAGTGCCTGTTCTTCCAGCCAGAGGAACACCCTCGGGAGGAAGAGCGCGCATCATAGTAGGCATCCAGCTGCTAGCAAGGAGCTCTGGATTTTCCCTTTCTTTTACTCTTCCTGGGCAAAGGGAGACAAGCTGTGTAATGCCTCTGATTCAGCTGTTTATTTTACCCCCTTGAAGTACAAAGCTGAGGGGCAAGTTCCAATTTCTTAAATGAAGTTGTCACCATGTGTCTCTTGCTTTCAGAAAATAGCCTTTGGGGAGATGCATAGCAGGAACCCATGAGAGATCTGCCTCCGATAAGGCTCCTGCATCCAAAGCCCAGGGAGGTGGGCTCTGACCGCTGCAAGCAATGCTCTACTCACCCCAGTGCCTCCTGTTTCCTCTCAGAAGGAGACCATGCCTCCAAATTTGTGAGACTGTGCCTTTGTGAGAGGCAGCATCTCCCAGCTTTGCCAAGAGTTCAGGAGGAGGTTTGGCTCTGCAAAAAAACAGGCAGTCTCAGAGCATCCCATGCAAGGTGGCAGCTCCTGCTTCTTGGGCCTGAAAGAGGATCCTGGGCTGAGCCTGGTGGAGCCCATCTTGAACTCTATTTGTTCAGAAAACTCTGCTGAGCACAGATGCGTCAAAGATCACCCATAGTTCTGAGATTTCCAACTCTTTGAGCGCTGTCACCTGAAGAGAAGAAATTTCTTTTTTTTCCAGCTCCTGACTGCTTCCTCAAAGCCTTTCCCTTCAGAAAGAGTCTTTTTCTGAGGGTTGGTGTACATACATCCTCCATGAAGCCGCCATCAGAGCTGCGCTCACAAGGCACTATGCTATGGGCAGAGCAAAACTGATACTCGAATAGAAACTGAAAGAAGAAAAAAAGACGAGTTACGCACACCAGGAAGCCTTGAATGATCGAATCACAGTTTTGCCCCTCTGATGAGTTGTGTGTATAGGTGTGTGATTTGGTTGTGTTGAATCAACCCCACCTAGGGTAGAGACATTTCCACCTTGGGTAAAGATGCCCTTTAAATAAGAAAGAATTGGGACACAATTCTGTTGAGACACATCTGTGTGCTCCTCAGAAATCCATTGGAGACCTCAGAGACACATTTGCAAAAGGCAGTGCTGCTACATCTTCACAGCTTCTCCATCCTCAAGCGCCATGTGCTGCAGTCAGTGACACTGGAGATTGTCTCCCAAATACAGAAAACCTCCATGCTGTGGTGTGCTGAGCAGCCACATCTTCTCCTATAAGGCCATCAACCACTGCTCGTCCAGGTGCTGTGTGAAACTTGGCAGGTTTCAACCCTGAAAATCAGGTTGGTTCATCAGTCTTTGCAAATCTTTTGGCAAATGACTGGTTGAGTATCTTCTTGGCTGCACTGGGCTGACTTACATGAGATAATTAGTTTCAGATGGAGAATTTCAGGTTCAGACTGTAGGGGTTTTTCTGATTTTGGGGGGAAGAATTTCTTGCTTCCCTAGAATAAATTTGGGGTCCAACCCTCCCTTTATGATGCTGCTGTGGCCCAGGCAAGGGTTAAAATCTGAAAGTCACCCGCCCCACTGCCCACCCTGCAACAGGCTTAGCTTGCCCTTCCATTGTTTGGACTAAACCTTCCCAGATTTACTTACTTCCTTTTGATGTCTGGCAATGTTTGTTTATTAGCGCCAGTGGCCTGTGTTAACTCTGAGTAAGTCTTTGACTAAATCCCATTCTCTGCCTTTCCTCCTCCCTTCATGGGTTTGTGAGCTGATAAACTTCAGCTCTGGCTTTCAAACCCAGTGAGGTTAAACATGAACTTCTTTTACACCTGCCTGCTTTCCCAGCTAATGGACTCTGGTGACTGCTGAGAGAGGAGTCCTTTTATGGCAAAGACAAGGCTGCAAAGATTGATTTAGTTTCTGGTTCGTATGTTCAAGAAGTGGGTTTTTAACTCTTGGAGTGGAAAGGATTCTTTTAGTGAATGCCTTACTGTCCCGAGGTCATCTGCTTATCCACAACAGAGAAATAATAACAGGACAAGTATTAGCTGGTAAGTCACGTAGTGTTAAATATAGTCCACCAAGCACTATTTTATTATTCCCCTTTTTTCAGGTGCTTAAGTACCATTTTGGGAGTCAGAGTTTAATCCACTTCAATCTGAAGTATGAATCAAGAGAAAGAAGTTGAGAGCTGTTTGGGAAATGATAAGTACTTCCTATGGAAACATTTGCAACCATTCTGTTTTTCCTTTAATCATGGGAAAGTTCCATTAAAAAAACAAAGCCTAACAAGAAAAAAACCCATGTTTTTTCACATTTTTAATATTTGAAAATTTTTATTTTGCTATAGGTCTATCTCAGGGGGGGAGGTATTGAAAAATCCCCTATAACTTTTTCCACTTTTTCATTTTTAAGACAGAAATTCCTGACTAGCTTTCATTTGTGTTATTTAATTACAGATGTAAACCCTGCTCTCAACTTCTATACAGGTTATGTGCTCTATGTTAATATGATTATAAAATAAAGCTACATGATAATAATTTTAAAGTAAAGAACTTTTGGCATCAGCAATGATTAATTCTTGAGTCATCAGCATCGGAGAGTCCTAAAACATCTAGTGGTTGCTTAAATATTCTTTTTACAGGGTGTATAAACCAATTGATTTTTAATACTGTGTTTCAAGGGTATATAGACTTTCCAGCTGGACAGTAACTCTGTGGTAGCAGTCTGCACTTTTCAGTGCATTAGAAGTGTCTTTGCCAAAAAGAACTCACATTCAAACTGGAGGTGATTGACAGGTGGCAAAGAGGAAGGACTATAGAATATGAATTGCAGAGTGAATCCAGACTGCACTGAAAGGTTTTAAAAGCCCAGGGAAAGTTTGTGGTCATCCAGAACTGAATTTACCATGACGGTCAGTCGACTGTCATGGCAGCTCTCCTTTTTCTCTGGTATTTTTAATTCATATGTTTTGTCCAACTGTAAGATTTGAGGGAAACGTGTTTGCCTCATTTTGGCAGTAATTCTTTGGCAGTGCTCTTTTATCTCTCTTGGTGCCGTGATAAGAAGACCTCTGTTAAAGGTTTCTGAGATGGTTTAATAAATTGTCAACCAGTCCCTCTACAGCCCCAGCAGAGCAGCACAGGGAGTAGATACCCACCTTCCTGCCCTCCATTTCGCAACCTAGATTCCCTTCTCCCCACAGCAGCTTCTTTGCAAGTGTCCCATGCCAGCTTGGAGCAGAAGCTGCATTGTGTGGCTCTGCCAGGAAAGGCCACCAACAGAATCCACAGGGATGGGATGCTTATGTGCCTGACTTCCACCTATCTCCACGAGTATCTGGGACCTGGTCACCAAGCCTGCAGACCAGACTTCTCAGGACGTTTAGGCCCTGAGAAGGAGAGCAGACTGCTATTTAAAGATCAAAGCCTGATACTGTCTGCCTGTAAGCAGATATTTCTATTTAGAAACCTTTTGGTTTCAAGAGGTCTCTATTTTACACAATCATAGCTTTCTGCAGCCAGCCTAATACCAATATGTGCACAGAAATATTCTGCAGAAGCCTGGAAATGGCTCACTGCTTAGTGTGAGCCTGGGGGCACTGTTTTCCAATAGGTCAATATTTCTTAGATTGTTATGATAACCGGTGACATAAAACCTGTTTACATGGAAAACAGTATTGATGTAGCTAATGTAGTTGCAAATCCCAAGTGCATTTCAGTGCAAATCTGCATATAGACACAGTTCTTTGTAAAAGAACACCCTATTTCCATAGCAGGCTGCAGAATAGGCACAGCTTTGCCTTGTCTTTAACTGGAGTTGTGAGTCACAGAAAGGTTTTGGTTCTCATTTTTTCATGGACAAACCCCAGGCTCTTGTATGTTGCGAATATCTTCCTTTAAACATTTATTTGCTTGTTGCGGTGCCGGACTGCTTGTGCCCTTTGCCTGAGCAGTCAGCCCATTCCCTTTGAAGATGTTTACTAATTAAATCAGAACAAAGATGGAATGAATGTTAAGCACCTTCAAACACTTGTTGCATGCTTCAGTCCTATGACTGTACTTCACAAGCTGCTGTAAAATTTACACATTTCGGAATACACCACGTAGTGATTCCTGTAATAGATTCTCTCTTTTTAAACAGGTTAAGGAAAAAAATAAATTTCTGGTTTGTTCCTTAGTCTGTTTTTCACATCTGCAACTTTTACAATAAGAAAGGTGCACAGCCTGTTGGATCTGGCAGAGCATTGAGACCCAGCACAGCAGATTCCAGCTCCAGCTGTGCCTTTAGGAAACGTACTGGCTCTGAACCTTTTCCCTACCTGCCAAGCATAGGCTAGTACCTAGAGACACGAGTATGAACCAAATCCCCAGCGATGAGCCCTTCCAGCTTCAGGGGTATCCAAATTCTGAATAACCCTTATTTTTAGGATCTGGGGTAAAGTTGCTTTCTCACTCATTTGGGTGTGACACACTCGTGCTGATCTCAATAGCTGGAGATCTTTTTAATTAAAGAACAATGATAAAAAGCCACATAAAATGGGTTGCATCAAAGCATCATCATACTACAAATGCTAATTATTATAATTATATAAGATTGCTCACGTTTATTTTCTAGGTGGGAAGGCACACCAGCTGACTGGGTTTCAATGCGTGGCTTTTTCAGCAAAATTTTAAGGAGTCAGATGTCTTGCCTAGGTGGTGTTGTCCTTTGCAAGCTGCATAGCTACAGTCAATCTCTCACCTAATGCAAATGTCTCACTCAATGCATGAAAATTGACATGAGACACTTTCTTTAAGCAAGTTCCAGACTTATCTAACAACACAGAATTTCTTTGGTGTTCCTGTCTCAGGGACACTTGTCCTCTCCCTCTTCCAGACTGACAAATGTTACTTTCTCTGGGAACATAATGGAAGTGCTGTTAGCGCAGACAACATCCTAGAAGGCTGTTGGTATTTTTGCAGCATGTTGTGTAACCATCTCTACCTAGCCATCCCACCAGGAATATGTCAGGATTTCAGGGTTTGGTCCCTTCCAGAGGAATAATAGGCCCAGCCTGATCTGGTCCTGCTTATTGGCTCCGTGCAGGATCTGTGGGTATGATGGGCCATAGCAGCAACCTCCTTTTCCTCACCAAGAGGCTGGTGAGGAGGCTTTCTGGGAGAGCAAATCTCTCAAATCTGCAAATCTACCAGCAAAGCCATAGCAGGTACTGTTTGGTAGCTCCACGTAAATTACCTAGGGGAGCTTTGACAGAAAGCTGGGAAGACTTACAGCCCTGGGAACATTGTTCTGGTGTAATGGCCAAAGTGGAGAGAAGGACCCATGATGAGCTGGGAACGGTCAGGAGGCAGGAAAGTACAACCTGATCAGTGCACAGGAGGAACCACTTCTTGGTTTGACTGCTCTTTCAAAGTCTGTAACCAATATTTTTTTCAAATTGACAAAATTTTGTTAATCTATACTTTTTGTGAGCTAATGAGCAGCCCCAACACACACCTTAAAAAGTGAAGACTGCAGTCCTTGTCTCTATAGAAACAAACTTTGGGAGAGGGCTAAAAGCATCTTGTTAGGTCCAAACAAATGAAACAAAGCAATTCCGAATCATTCTCAATTAAAAATAATTAAAGGCTGTTAAAAATCCTGTCTAAAGATGATGTGTTTTCTGAATAAAAATCCCTAAATGCAATGGTTACAGATTGGGGGTGTAATTTTTTAAACTAAAGCAATTCAGTGGATTAGATAGAAGGTTGTAAAAAAGGAGTAGCCAACTCAATTTTTTTTTTTTTTTTTTTTTTTTTCTGGTTAAAGAAACCCACCCCCAAACCACATTTGGTTGAAATTTTTATTTATCTTTTCTTCTGAGGCTGGCGAATGTAGGGGAATGGAGATGTTCAAGACAACTAGATTGGCATCAGTTCAGTGTTAAAGCTCCTGAATAAATATCTGTACGATCATAAGATGAATTGGGTTGGAAAACACCTCAGGAGGTCTCTGATCCAGACTCTTGCTCAAAGCAGAGGCAACTCCAAGATTCAGCTACTCAGGGCTTTACCCAGTTAGCCTCCTAGGATGGAATCTAACTGTAAGGTGTTTCTAGATGGATGAGATTTTGGATGCACCACAATAGCTCATGAAGTGCTGAGTGCAGTTGTTTTCACCTGGAAGTGCCAAGAGAGGGCTATGGAGTTGCCCCACTTCCATTCTCTGCCCTCATGGGTCAAGGCCTGACATCCTACTGTGTGTAAAGGTCTATCTAGCTGGGAAAAAATAAAGTCAGGTTTTTTGCATAGTTCTGTTCAAAACAGGTTTTTTTTGGGAAAAAGCAGTATCATACAGTTTCTCCAAATCCAGGTATGACATAACATTTCAGATCACCCAAAGCTAAGGGCAGTGATTTCAGAGAGGAAACTGAGGCAGTGGGCCCAGTTGATGAGACAGAGAGATAAAAATATTCTGGACATAGAGCACTAGCAGTGTCTGCTACCTTGCTGTTATGATATTTCTTTTCCTGTATTGGAAATAAAGGCACACACCTAATTTTCCATACACTTACCTATTGTCTCCAGGACTTAAATTCCTTTCATCTTTTAAGCAGCAGATTTTCACTATGATTAAAGATGCATTTTATTTTTCTGCCTATTGAAAGGAAAGCTGAATGCATATTTTCATTCTTTATTTTCCACACTACTGCTTTAATACAACTTCCTCTTAGTAAAGGAAAACCAAGAGAAAACCACTACTGAAAAGCTCAGATATTTCCATGAGTAGCAAAGACAAGGAAGTTTCATATCCTATAGATTTGTATCTTGAGGTTGAATTTTTGTGTGGTCTCTCTAGTGTCTAATGATAGCTGAATCATAGGATTATTTAGGCGGGAAAGGTTCTCTTGAAGTGTCTAATCCAGCATCATGGTCAGAGCAGAGCAGAACTAACTCTGGAGTTAGATCAGGTTCCTCACAGTCTCACTCAGTCAGGTTTGGAAATCTCCAAGGTCTGACAGGACCTACCTTCTCGTGGGTCTTGTTCCAGCACTGAACTCCTCTGATGGTGAAACTATTTTCTTTTGTCCAGCTGGAATAGCCCCAGTTACAAATTGTTTCATTCTTGTCCTTTTGCTGTTCATCTTTCAGAAGGGGCTGGCTCCATTTTCCTTATTTCCATCAGGCAGTAGAAAACAGCAACTTGACCCCTCCTGCCTTTAGCTTTCTCCTCTTGAGAGAAAGCTGGCTGTCCCAACCTCTCCTTGTACATTGTGAGCTTCAGTGTCCTCACCATCTTAGTGTTCTTTGATTGGATGCCTTCCAGTTTATCTACTTTTTAGAACAGGGTGGTCCCAAATCAAGACACAATATAGATTTTTTTCTTTATGTGATTTTCATTCTTCTTCCTCATCTTCCTATTTGCATAACTGTTGTGTCTCTGAGTCTTCCACCTCTCTATCAATGGATTTATTAATTTTTAAAGTGATAATGGGTTTTTAAGTTATTCCTGGGAAGGGAGGGCCAGTGTACAGGTACACCCAGTCTTACACAGTGTGATTACATAGGACTTATATTCTTGGGAAAGATGGCTAAAACACCAGCAATGATAACATCTGACATGGAAAGAGAGAGGAAAATCCAGTGAGGACTGGACAGGTGTCCTTCCAGATCAGTTGTGTCTGTAGAAGAGGCTACTTTTCTGAGGTCAAGGTTTCCTGCTGTTTGGGTCTTTTCAAAGAGCTTATTTCTGGCATAAAAAAGGGTGTGCAGGTTATATGGACAAAACTCCTCTTTTGCCTGTGTAGCTTAGCGGACTATTCTGCATGAGTTAAAGCACAGCCATTTGAAAATCAGTTTAGGCTGGGTAGTCTTGCCAGCTCGGTTATGTCTGTCATACATTGCAGCCTCACACACCCATGAATGATGCTTTGCAAAGTCTGTATTGTAGACATGGTCTAAACAGAACTATTATAAATAATTTTGCAGTAGCATAGCTATATTGATTCTTGGAGGGTCAGTGTTTCTGCTTTGTTTATATGTTTACAGCTAAACTGGCAAACCTTCCTGAGAAGTCATCTTTGTTTGATGGCAATTAATTTTCAGTTTCTCAGAGGTTATTGTAAACATGGAAGACATCCGACAAATGGATTGTTCCCGCAGAAGCAATGAATGCAGATTGAATCACCCTTGAGTACAACAAAGTTTTCAGACAGCAACAGAGCACCATGCCTGTGTTACATTAGTTTTGCATATTTATAAGCTAGTGAGTGTTTCACATTTGACATGGCAAGTCACTGCTCAGCTTCCAAGGTCCCTTTCTAAGACAAACAGACACTTCCATAAAATCCACAGAATACCCTTTTTAGAGGAAGCTGGAGGCTGAAGTTGGAAACATACATTTCAAGTGACTAATGCCAGGGCCTTTTCTCTTTTAAATTACTGGGTTTGGTTTTATTTTCTTTAAACAAGCTGATTTGTCTCTTTCCTATGTCCTTTCATGTCTTGTCTACATGCAAACTTCTGTTCTTCCATCGTCCAGTCTTCATCTAATAGTTAGCATCTGAAGGAACACCCTAAATGTCAATAGATAATGAAGTTGGCTCTTTAAAGACTCTTCAGATAATAAAATGGTCTTGCATCAAGCTGTGGATTTTATTTTTCACAGGCCATGCAGAAATTAGCATGAAGTCTTCACATTTTCTAAAGCTCTGCACATACTTATGTCGATTTTTTCCTTGAAACTTCAGAGACAGAGCCCTCTAAGGAAAACATTTGCTTTTCCTATGTATGAAGTCTGATCCAAATCAAAAGCTTCTCTCTTTACCAAGCAGACTTTTTTTTTCCTGCCTGATCTCACAGACTGTCTTCTGCTAAGCAACTGAGTCATCGGGTTCCTCTCTACCTCCCAAACTTCCTTTGGTGCTGAGTCTTCTTCCTTCACAAGTTCAAGTCTGTGTTTTTCTGCTTGGGGACTTTTCCACTTTTCAGCACTTCCCTCTTTTGGACTGTCTGTATTAGGTGTCTTTTCCCATTCATGGACTTGCTTTTCTTGTCTAACCTTCAGGAAGAGACCTATCATAAAGAAATGACTCCTTTGTCTCTGTAACTTCTAGACAGGAGACAATGTGTATCGAAGGCCCTGACAGTCAATGGGTTTACCCTACATTGAACATTTCAGAGAATTTTAGTGGCGTTTAACAAACCACCACTGTCAGATGTCCCAAGATATTTTATGAAGCTGTTTTGTATGCATCTATTTATACACATACAAACTCTAATAGTACAGAGTGCTCAGTGTCACATTGATCAGCAACGTAAATCCTGATAAAATCTAGAAGATTTCAGTTGTAGCCAAGCAGCTGTTAGTTTCTCTTAAAAGTTAAGGCTGTATCTTCATTGCTCAGAAAAGGAGTTTTTCTAAAGCAGAAATTAAACCCATGAGATCCCATAGGAAGCAAAGTTCAGGTCAGTCACAGTTTTAAATACAGCTCTGCCATGCAATTGAGAAGACCTATTGTGTTAACACTGGATTGCTCTGTTGTTAGCTTCCAGGAGATGACTAATGTGCCTTAATTAATCCCTGTGTGAAAAACATACATTGTAGGCAACACAGAGCTAAAACTGAGATCAAGTTATTGGGAGTTGCAGCTTTGTAGTTGCTTTACATCAGGGAGATGTCATCCGCGTAAGGAGGCCAACACAAACTGTTCTCTTTGGTCAAAACTGATTTACTGAAAGAGATAATAACCTGACCTTAGTTCAAGAAAAAAGTAGAAAAATAAGTAGAAAAATACCATGGAAAATTACAATTATCTGGGAAGACATGATGGATCACACAGAGTAGCAATGAATAGAGGTGATGCCATAGTGTGACAAAGGTACAGTGACTTCAGATGTACCATTCTGTATAATCTAGACATGATTTCTGGATGCAGTGTAAGTACTGCCGTGATTTTTATCCTCTCTTTTTGTCTTTTTAAATCTTCGTAATAAAGTTAAATCCTGACTTAAATCAGAGCATTGGTAGTGATGGCAGATATGCACTGTCACTTTCAGCCAGAAGGATCTCAAATCTCTTTGTAGACAGATATTCAAAGGTCATTTTTTCCACAGCTGAAAATCAGCCCTCTCTGAAATAAAAATGAAGCAGAAAGGAAAAATGTGCAGAAATACCAGGCCAGGAAGTGAAGACTTCCCCTTCCAACTGAAGGGTAGAGGGATGCTTAAGTGATTAAAATATTAGCCAGAAGACTGACATAACAAAACTACTTCTTCCAGTGTCTTGTATTACAGATGTAAACACTGTATACAATTAAAAATGTCTGATCCAAGTCAGTGGTGAGTGAAATCTCCCTCTTAGAGTTGAATATTTGGTTGATTTTACTTTGAATGTTTTGGTGCAATGGGATGACAGCGATATACTTATTTTGAGACCAGACCCTGTTCCAGATCAACCAAATGGAAAGGCTGAGGGGGAAGATGGTTTCTATGCGGCCTAAAATGCTACAGGTATATTGATTATGTGCTTGCATGGAGAACTTTATCCTGGGTTTGCTGGTCACACATCTTGTACGCATCCCGCAGTCATTTAGGGAGCTGGAACACATCCCTCCTTCAACACACTGAAAGGAAGACTGAAGTGAAGGCAGGAATATTGGAAGTGCATGATTGTTGAGGAATGGCTTGATCATAGTGATGGTCGTGAAGCCAAAGGAGTCATTCCTGGGTCTGATCCTTACTAGCTGTGGAAAGGCCACTATGCTGAATGGGGCTGTCTTGGGCTTGCTGAGATTGGCCCAACTTTAATGCTTCATTTCAGGCTTGGAGGAATGGCCTGTCATGGGTATTGGCCAGAATAAAAGCTAAAAATAGGTGTGAGGTGGGGGAATTTCAGTTTGTGCAGAACTACTTATGGATGGAGGTGAAAGAATACGAGAAAAGTAACCGGAATGCCACAACACAGGCAGTAGCTTAAGGGTGAGATGGTTCTCGGGAGTGAGCTCTAAAGTAGGGAAACAAACCCTTACTGCAGGTAAAACCAACACCTGAAACGCTCAGCCCAGATTGTTCTGGAAGATGTTTCCAGGTAGGGTACTTGCTACAGAGCTCTGAAGTTCTGCTTTGGTTGGTGATTTAGCCCTCTCCTTTCTGTCCTCTGTTCACTGGCAAAATGAATTCTGTTAACAAGAACACTGTTTTAACGGAGCATCTTTCATTCTGCTAGAGTTAGCATAGCTATGTCAGTCCAAATCTGGTAAAGTTGGACTGGTAAAAATTAGTGGCTTTAGCCTGGCCTCAGATCATGCCCCTCATCCTCTTCACTTTCTAGGATGCTGATGCCTCCTGGTCGTAAAGTCAGATGTGAGATTTCAAATGAGAACAAAGGCTGGTTCTGGAATTTCCTTCTGAAATGGACATGTTTCGGGGTTGCAAGAGGAGGAGGATTTACTGTGTGCTTCTCTCAGGTGTCGAATCAAGGGCAGACCTGAGTGGGTTGCAGAAGTTCATGGTTTGCGTGTGTTTTGCATTGATAGTTCCTGGATATTAAGCTCTTGGGTCACTCTTACGTTAAATGGTGGGAAACATTAGCGTGAATACATTCATACTATAATCCTTACCCAGCAGGTTTCAACCCTGACTTTTGGTGGGAGAGGGGCTTTTTTTACACACTTTGTTTGGTCACTGCTTGACTTTCCCACTAAGACGGGCAACAGGAGATTAGTTAGGAGCTAATGAGAAGTTTAAGCTGGTGGAAATCTTTGCAGAGCCTCCAGTGGGTTCTGCACTTTAACTCGATTTCTTCCTGGTAATTGGTAGGTAGTTCTGTGCATGACAGTCTAATGTTTTAGGGACAGGACCAATGTCCTCAGGCAGAGACTAACAGTTGCTCAAAAGACCAATCTGAGTAAGCCCATTTATGTAAACCACCCAGTACCAATTGGGTGGTTGCAACCGCTTGTAACTTTGACCGTATTTTCCCAGTTTTAGTCACTGCAGCCTGTTCCAGTTAAGTGCAAAACCTCTGCTCCTCAGAGGAGATCGTTTGTGGGTGAACAGGGAGGCTGTGTCATATTACTATAAAAGTAGTGCTTATAGTCTACTGGAGGGACAGGAGATGGCTGGGCATTTCAGAAAGAACAGTGGTTTGTATCCTCAGAGATATTTAGGTACTTGATTCCTATTGATTTTCTCATGATCCAGGTAGCACGTAAATACCTGGAACAATCTGTGCAGAGATAAGTTGGTTTCTTTAGGAAACTGTACTGAATGTTAAACACAGCAGTGACTCAAACGCTGAAAAGAAAGCTGGAGAGCAAAAAAAGCCACGTGATTATTTGAGGCCATGAGAAAGAGCCTGAAGGACAGCCAAGCAAGAACTGCTCTGCGAGATCTGAAGGCATTCTGTGCTGGCAGTTCATCGATGAAGGTTGCTCATTATTTGCTTATTTTGAACATGTTGTTTGCTGAAGGCCAAAGCCTGACAGATCTTAGGAAGGCTCTTTTTCAAGAGCTTTTGTTGCTTCAGCAAAGAGGTCATGAGTCCAACCCACCCACTCCACAAACAAACATTTCTCCAAATTATCAGCGGAATGGAGTTCATTTGACAGAGATGTCAGTTTTGTAGAGACAGATTGCTTAGGGTGTGGGGGTTTTATTATGTGTTTCCAAGTCTTTGCCCTCCAATCCTCAACTTTCTCCTCATGCATCGTGTATAATGTCTCTGTGTGTGTGTGTGTTGTTTTCATTCCTTTTGGAGCTGCTTACCTTTCTAATTATACTCACTAAGTATTCAGTAGTTAAGTTGGCTGTGTTCCCAGAACAAAGGCTATAGCGGAATACAAATAACCAAATTAAAATAACATTGGCTTATAATCAGAGGAAGACCCTGTGTTGCTTAGGAAGTTTGAGATATCACTAAGCAGTAAGGTAATTCTATCTGCTCACGTGTAAATTGGATGCCTGTCTGCTTTCCAAACCAGCCTTCACACTTGCATATCTGCAACATCGCTTCTCCTGGTGAGCTTTATAGTGGGCTAAAGGGAGATGACAGCAACAATTAAAGTAGTATATTGGACAAGGAGGAACTGTAAAGGGGTAACAGTATTTTTCAGACACAAGAATAACTCACAGAATGCCTGAGCTTGAGTAGAGGCGCTTGAATCATTGAACTGAAAGTAGGGCAGAAATTACTTATAGATGCTATCTAAAAGATATTTAAGTGGAAGCCCACAGCAGAAATGGTGTCTTAATCTTGCTGTTCAATAAACTAGTTTGATTTTGAGAAAGAACTGGGAAGAGTGCATGAGAGCAGCTTTTAGAGGAAGTTGAATAGACTAATCTTCCAAGAGAAAGAAGGGAACACAGAACTAACATGTGCAAAGAAAAGAGCTCATCTCTCTGCACTGATGATTAATTGAAAAAAAGAAGAAAAAAAAGACTGGAAGACATATCTCATTGTGGTCTTGCATATAAATACATCCAAATTGTCAATAGCCATTAATTAGAAATTATTTTTATACAGATTTTAGCTCTTGAGTTTGTTTTTGTTAGGGGTTTGGGGTTTGTGGGGGGAGGCTTTTGGTTTTGTTTGTTTTGTTGTTTTTTGTTTTTTTTTTTTATATGTGGGTGGTGGAATTCAGACCTGAAGTGCAAAAGCATCAACATGCTTTTTTTTCTTATGGGAGCAATTTTGATGAAATTGTCATGGAAAGAAACCATCCTAGATTGTTATTATCAATGGAAAGTGTTTGTTTCTGATTTTTTGTACCTTTTCTTTTTTTCCTGATGACTTAAAATTTCCAGTCTTTACCTGTGTGTTAATGTTTTCTATTTATTAATTCTTTTCCATAGTGAATTAGATGTCTTCCTGCATGGAGTAGCCTAGGAGGGCTGCCAACATAACTTGGATTTGAAAGGATGCTTTAATGCATTAAGTGCCCAACATCTGTGAAGTTCTGTGTACTCCATTGGTGCTGATCCCAGTAGAAGGGATTTGCCAGGGAGATGAGAAAGGAGTCATCAGGGATGTTTCAGGCCTCGGGGGCACAGTTTTGAAGGTGCTGGATTCTTGCTTTGATTTTATAATGACCAAGTTTCCCCCCAGGGCCTGAAGCCCTAAAGGAGCAACACAAAATGCTGTGGAAACGGCTCAAAGGAGCTCAAAAGAAATATCTGACAGTGGTCCCTCAGGCAAATAGTCTTCCCTCCATCCTTACTATCCTCCAGCTCTGGGGATGCTAGGGTCAGCTGAGCTGCTTTGGGCTTCCTCTCTACCTGTGGAAGGCTGTGTACACGCTGAGAAACCCCTCTGGGGAGATGTGGTCAGCTTCCTTTTCCCTTTGAGCTCCTGGAGAGGATCAGCTGGTGGAGGTAAGGGAAGCCCTTAGGCTGTGGAGGATAATACGCTGTTCCCAGAGTCTTTGGGGCTGGCATGAAGTACATCTTCGAAATGTGTGTGCGACCCAGGCTCCTGCTGTCATGGCACAGCTCTATCACAGCCTTCAGGACAGCATCAAAGCACCTTTGAGGCATCTGCTATCAGAATTTGTCAGAGATGATTTAGGTATTCCTGATCCTCCCAGGGACTGAGCTGGATGGTCTCTTGAATTCTTTGCCAACACCATATTTCAGTAGTTATCATTAACAATAGGATCCTGCTCTGAGAAATGCTGGTCTGTGCTCCAGGTAGCTGGAATAGCGGAAGAGAAACTGCAAAGCAGACATCAGTTTTTGTTAAGCAAACTGCAGATGCACCAAGCCTAACCTTGTGTTTTCTGAGCTGCTCATTTTATCCTTCACCAGTGTGAAACATGATGTATCACTTTTCCAGGAGCATATGGGGTTTTTTTCCCCCTTTGCCTTGGGGTTCTGCTTGTGAAACAAAAATAGAGAAAAAATATTTTTGGAATAAAAATAGTTTTAGCAAAAAAGGAAGGTTACACATGATTAAAAAAGAAAGCTGCACCTTTCCAGATAAGTCATGCACGAATACAACATTCAGAGTGGTAGTTTTCTTTCTGAACATGCAGTAGGTTTGTGTGATAACAGAATGACAAGTTTTACAGGTACATTTCACAATTTCTTCTGTGACTCAGATACAATGTGTTTTGCTCATTTAAAGTTCATCTTTGGCCTTTAGGAAGGAACTGTGTTCTGAGGTTGAGATAAAAACCCCACCTGATGGCTGTTACCTTTGGCTGCTGTGTTTTAGGAGGCAAAACCTCCACCACACTCTGAGCATGACACCTGTTATGCTATCCAAGTGGAATTCCACCAGGGTAAAGAAGTAGCGAAAATGCCTTTACCATGTTCTTCACTCCTTACACATTTCTTTCCTGTGACAGGAACTTCTGCTTTGTCTATTAATATCCACATTTATCTATTTTAATAATTGCTTTGGAAGTAGAATCGTTTTAGGCAGTTTGGGGGAGGTGGTTTTATTTGTTGTTGTTTTTTTTTTTTTTTTTTTCGTGAGAGGGATAAAAGGTTAGAGAGTTGGCAAACCTAACCTCTTTTATAGAACCTTTGGTTCATAGACTCTTTTAGATCCTTCTTTCCTGGTGAATGGAACTATTTGATCTGATCTGGCATCATTACCTAGTTTTCAGTGATAACAGATCTAGCCCATAATGAGCTCAGTTGATCCAGAGAAAAGGAGAGTACAACAGCAGAGTAATTTAATTGTGAACAGCTCTTCTGTTAAGTAAGCAATGACATTACAAAGTCAGTGGTTGGCAGCTGAAGACAGAAAAATTACACCTCATTTCTAGTGTGATTTATCTGCACACTCAGAATAAATGAGATTAACAATTGTAGCAAACTGAAGGGTGCTTTGGATCTTTGAATTCTTGAGCTGGGATTTATCTCATTCAGCTTTGGGTGCCTACAATGCATCTACATCTACTTCTCAGAAGTCTGTGTTTTGTTTCCTTTTGGTGATGATCCAGACATCAGAGTTAATGAAGTTTAAGGTGTGATTCACCCAACCAAAGGCAGGCACTTATTTTAGCATGAAACAAATGAAGCTCCAAAGTTCCATTGGTTATATTGAACATATATCTTCACCAACTGTAAAAGGACCACCAGGCGACATTGCAGACACCTACATGCAGTTGGGTTATTTCCATCTCTGAAGACTTTGAAATCAGCCTAAATAACATGCTTAAGACCAGCCAGTGATGCAAAACAAGGCTTTAGTTGTCTGTTCTGCAGGAAGTCAGAGGGGATGATCACTGGCCCCTTCTGACCATAGAATTTGTGAATCACCACTGAGTAATTTCTCCAACTACAGTTGAAAACTCTGCTGATCTTTTTGGGGCTTTCACTATGATTTCCCCCATCCCCAACCATTCATCTCTACCCTGGCCAGGATATCAAATGAGGGCCCATGGAGAGGCTGTTCTTCTTGTTTTGGATCTTGGCCCACTGCAGGGAAAAGTGAGGTACTGAAGTGTGTAAGCATCTTCCAGCTCATCCTGCTTATTTCAGACTGATGTCAGAAGATATATGGAGCATCACTGACATCAGTAATGTTTTGAGTGAGTTTAGGGGCCTGCCCAAAGGGAAGGGCATACAACATAAGGGCCTGTTTTTATATGTTGCACTCAATAGTGATCTTCTTAGTCTGGCTTGCCCCAATTTATCATTTGTTTCTTCCAGGCTGTTTATGTCCAATTTCATGAGAGCTGTTTGCCTGCTGTGTATTCTTTGTAAGGGCTTCTTAAGTTCCTTGAAATGGTTCCCCTTGCCTGTTGTGTCCCCCTACCTGTTGTATCCTAGCTAGTTCCCTTGCTGTGACATGTACTATTCTCCACCTGCTTCAGACACAAGAGGCTTATCAACATGTGCAGAGAACCATGCCAAGACATTTCAGTTCCAAGGACATTTGTCCCTTATAAATTCTATCCAAGCTTTCTTTACACATGCTCTTTTCAGACCACTGGTATCCCTCCCACCATGGCTGTCCTGAGCACCTTTCTCCCTGATATCATGTTTTTTTCTGGCTGTCGCCCTGCTGGTTCCCTGCCACCCTTCCAGCTGGGATGTGGTAGAACCAGTTGGCATCAGGAGTAGTTGCCTTCATTCAGCACACATCTTCTCTCCCCATCTTTCATATAAGAAAGACAGAGAAAGACTTTTTACCAGGGCCTGTTGTGACAGTGCAAGGGATAATAATTTAAACTAAAAGAGGATAGATTTAGATTAGCTGTAAGGAAGAAATTCTTCCCTGGCATGGTGGTGAAGCACTGGAACAAGTACGCAAATAAGCTGTGCCTGCCCCCTAACTGGCAGTGTTCAAGGCCAGGTTGGACGGGGCTTTGAGCAACCTGGGCTAGTGGAAGGTGTCCCTGCCCATGGCAGGGGCGTTGGAACTGGGTGAACTTAAAGGTCCTTTCCAACCCAAACTATTCCGTGTTTCTATGATAATATGTCTGCTTAAGTTTCCAATGTATTTGAAAAAACTTTCTGGGTTTTCTTCTTGAGTCTTAATTTTTTTTAATGACACGTTAAAATGCCTCGTGCCTTGCATTTCTTCCCCCCAAATACTGAAGTCAAGGTCATCACAGTGTCCTACTTTCATTGCTCTCTCCTGCCTCATTAGTTTGTTGCCAATTTTTCCATAGAAGTTTGCCATTCTTCTCAACGTGGCAACAATCCCATCACTACAATCAGATCTCTAGCAGTTTCGATTTCTTGTTCATCTGTCCGTGTCTCTTTTCTGACCTTTGCACCTCATGGGTTTCCCTGTTGTCCTTTTGTGAACATTGCAGCAAAATAATCTCCTTTAATTTTAGTTTCACCAGGGACTTTTAAATGTTTTCTCTGTTCTGCCAATAAATTGTGTCACATCCTGGGAGGTTTTAAACCTGTCTCCTTTACTGAACTCTTAGTTTCTTCCAGACTGTTGTCTGCAACTGAATTTTACTGGTATCTTCATTTAGCATTTTAAGAAGTTTGGTATCCACTGAGTCATTCTGATTCCTTTCCTTCCCTGTGACCTACTGTCTTTATTTTTCACATCTCTTGCTTTCTTAACTTTCTTATTTTGACTTCACTCCCATCAACTTGCCACAGGTATCAAGCTGAACTTTGGGACACAACACACACTTGGGGGTCACTGAATATTTGACCCCCTTTCTCTTTTTTTCCTTGGGATCATCAAATTTCCTGCAAACTGTTCCTTGTGTTTCCCCTCTGACCCAGACCAGAGCATGCTGCACCTCCTTTCTTTCCCAGTGTTAAAGTCACAGTGATTAGTGATATTGAGTTGCATTTTGTTTAACACAGTTACTCTGGGCAACGTGAACCAAGAGCATGCAAAAATGTAGTGCTCACATCAACAGTTCTTCTCTAGTTGTACTATGCTAAGATGGCTCTTGTTGGTCCAGAACTCACTTGGGTGACTGTGTTTTTGCCTGTTTGCCTCAGCCCAGCTACATACTCGATGCTCTCATTGTTCATTCACCATTTGTCTCAGTGTTGAATTGTGAATCGATGCAAGTGTTTCTTCAGGGAGCTCCACTGCTAACAAGGTCTCAGCCATATGAACCCCAGTTACCTCATGTGGACTGGAGACAGGCGTCTCCTGGTAGATTCCCAGATGGGATACCTGTTGCAAGGTGGGGCCTTTGACAAGAAATTCTGCCTTTCAATTCCCCTCTTCTTTGTCCATTGGTAAACAAAGGATGCACTCATCTTCCATCCACTTGGAAGCCTTTGTTTGCCAGACGATGTTTTACTGCCTCTTCAAACCCACAGAAACCAGTTGAGCAAAGCAGTACAGTTAAACCTCCCAGTCTATGTTGTGCTGTAGCCAGTGAGTATTCCTGAGCAGGAAGAGCAAAATTTGCTGCCACTTGAAATATTCAAAGAGTACCTGTAATATATTCATGAAAAATAATAAGCTACCTATAAATGGAGCCACACCTGTTTCCTGCAACCAGAGGAGAAAGTGGATTAAACCCTTGCCTCGTTTTTCCACAGACCTTACAAAACACTGAGTACCGTTTACAGTTGGGAGCCTGATTATCGTTATGCTTCCTTAGCTCAGGGAAAAACAGCTTTCCTGGTGTAGATTATATTTGCATTTATATTTATTCATTTGCATACAGATTTTTATGCCCTAGTCTTGAAAGGTAAAGAGATTCCAGCTCTTTTAAAGGCAATAACAGTTCATTTTATGCCCTGTTCTCCATAACAATAATTGCTATAACTCTGAAGCTCCCCTGGCATTTTAAGGGCAATAAAGAAGGGGGCGGAGGGGAAAAGAGGAGAAAATTCTTCTATTAATTGGTGAGACTCCAGGGTTCAGTTCTGTAGTGCTTTACTCTTGCAAGCAATCTTATTATCCTTGGTAGGACTGATTGTATGGAGGCATCAGGATCATGCCCCAGAAGTCCAGCCTTTAATCAAATCTACCTGTTTAAAAGGAACACATGGCTGCCTTTCAGTGGGAGCCTTTAACTCTGAAATGAGGATGTAAATTAGCCAAAATGCCTCAGAGGGAGGAAAATTCCATCTGCCGGGTTTTCCCTCTGCTCTTGCTGAAATTAATCCAATGGTGATTTTTTTTGTGTGTGTAGGGGGTGATTCTTTACTATTTTTCCTTTTGATAGAGGTTCAGATCCCCATTTACAGAAATAAACACAGACCTTCTCCATGTGTCTGAGAGAAACTCATATAAAGGGCTGTGTTGTATGGATGGGGTAAAAAGCCATATACATCTTTAGTCAGAAAAGGGTGAGAATTTAATAAAAGTAACAGGCATTTGCCAGGGACTCTCTCAAGTATTGCAGAAACAGAACGGCTCCATAGAGAGAAATGGGAAAGTCTGAAAGTCAGGCAAGACCTGTAGGACAAGAAAGAGTCAGCAGCAGTGTTGCTTGGCTTAAAAAGGAGATGAAGATGAATGTATATAATAAAGGTATATAAAATATTGGATTGTACAGAGAAAGTAAAAAATGGACTTCAGTTTAACATTTCTACTGATAATAAAACTGTAAAGAAATGTAGAATACCACAGTTAAAGCAGATTACTAGAGTGTTTATTTTTTTAACATAATCATAACTTTCCTATCACACTGATATTTAGTAAAGCAAAAAAAAAGAAAAAGCATAGAAGGCTTAAAACAAACTAGTTGAATGACAGTATATGCACTCAAATCTCCTATATGTGAGTTAGAAAACCAAGTCTTTGAGATATTATCTTCCATCCAGAGTCTGGTTTAGCCCAAATTCCAGATTTCTGGCATAATAGGAATAGAAATCATTGTGTTCTGGGTCATTATGTTTTGCATAAATGTGAACAAATGTTACTATATCATCTGTAGCTATCAGATTGGGTAAAAACAGGACAGAAACATCAGCTTTCTCATACTAAGAAATGAAATGCCAGGTGAAGAACAGAAAAGATGAAGAAAAGCTCTGTTTGTGTCAGAAAAAATTAAAATAAGACCCCAAAACAGTAGCTGCTTTTTTTTTTTTCCCTGTAAGACCAGTCACAAACTCAAGTGGAAAATGAATGAGTCACATCAGAACAACAGCTTGGCTCTTCTTCCACTGCCTGCAACCCCTGTGTGTCATCCCACCAGGCATCTGAGGTTCTTTTCGGCTTCTGTCATCTCCCTGGTGGCCTTCAGGAGCAACTTGAGGAGGAACATCTCACCTGATGTAGATGAACTTCCTTTGTTGATTTTCTACAGCTGTGGATAAAGCAACAAACTACAGAGAGAAGTACTGATCATCTTTTGGGGCATTCCTCCCATGTCAGAAGTCTTGAACCTTTTTAAGGCATTTTGATATTCAGCTGCTAAAATAATGCTATTGATAGCTTATTGTTACAGTCAATGTCAGGAATGGAAATGCAGGTGTCCTGGTACAGGACTGGGGCCGCAGTCCAAGGAGGTTGTGCTTGGCCTTTTGAACAGCACTAAACAGCAGGGACAGCCATTAGGAAGTGACTTTTAGTTCTTGGCTGCTTCTCCTGACCTGCTCTTTGAGATCAGTTTAAGCCATACCCATTTACACCAAGTGAGGATTTGACCTCCATTTTTAGGAAGAGCACCAAGCTTGTTTACAAAATAATTGACTTGGCTTCCATCCCAAGCTAAATATCTTTTTCTTTCAGCTTTGGCTGAGCTGTGTTCCTGTTATGGTTAGCCCAGGCTTGTACAATAAACATTTGTCAACTGGCAAGTGTGGTGTTGCTCAGCGTGAACTTTTTGTTCTGCGGCTGGTTACACAAGACCCAGTGCTGAGTCAGTAGCTGCTGCTGTGGGACAGTATTGGTGAAAGTGCGGTGAGGAGGGGTAGCCACACCAGCTAGGCTGACTCATGCCACAGAGCCTTGCCTGACTCCATACTGACACTGTTCAGACCCTTTTCAGCTGTGGCATCCTATGGAAATCTGTCCCACAGCCCCCGCAAGTGGGTAGCAGAGGACTTGGTGAGGCTTAAATGTGCCAGTGGAACAACACAAGTGAGGTATGAACAGTGCGTGTGATGAAGGCTGGAGAAGAAGCTGCATGATGCCATGGCTGTTCCCTCTGACCTAGGCTGTGGTGTGTAACTGCTGCTTGTCCTCCAGCACTGAACAATGTAATGCCATCCACTCTCATGCTCAGATTAAACTGGAGCCCTTTTAAACCATTTAAAAAAAAAAAAACAAACCAAAACAAACAAAACAAAACTTGCTTTTACAGCACAGAGACCTTCAGATTTTTCTTTGTATGCTGAGTGTCTCTGCATGAATGAAATACATGCTGCAAGGAACAAAACTGTACGTAACACAACACTGTTCAATATGTACAGCTTCATTCCTATCCACAAAGAAATAGGATCAGTCTCCTGCAGCCCACTGCGGGACTTGGCTCCTCACTTAGCCTTGTAGAGATTACAACTTTCTGGGCAGAGCTAGATGTAGGTTTTGAACAGATTTGTTTATTAAAAATTGATGCTATGTCACTACAGCAGTGACTTAATTTAGATGCAAATATGTAAAGAAACTTATATGGACCAGACAAGCATCTGTCATGAATGAGCAAGGAGCAGATAACTTTGTCTTGAGCAGGACAATAAACTAGGACACCTCCTAAGACTCCTTCCAACTCTGTATTCAGTGGTAACTTGAACCTGCAAGTTAGTAGTAGTTTTCCCAGGTAGGGCATATGGGCACAGTCTGTGGGAGCTTGGGGGCGTATTTTTGGTAGCAATGAAGGTGATGCTTATTGACGTGCAGGTCTGACATGCAGCTGAACTCAAAAGTCTTTGCAAGACCTGATATCTCAATTTTGCCAGGTTAAACACTTATCACCCATCCTCTTGGACCTTCACTTCCTCACTCTGATTTGGTTATGCCTGTGATGTTGAATCACTCCTCTCCGTGTACGTCCTGCTGCTACTATTAGTTCCTTATTTGCTTTCTGAAATCTCTTGCATTTGTTTACAGACGAAACCCTCTGAACTTCCCCTAAGTTGCCACCTCTTCCTATTTTCATATGGACACCTCTTTCATAATTTTAATTTTTCTATTAATTTTAAAACTTTATATTCTTTTTCTGTTTGGTTTCTTTTCATGCTATTTCCCTTTACTCTCTGGAGTTTTCCAGTGTATAGCTCATATTCTTTTCCTTTCTTTCCATTTTCCTGGGGCTGCCTACTACAGAAGTGGTTCTCTTTCTTTTCTCCCAGTCAGTTTGGTGCTTTTTTTGTTCACACATAAATGTTTCTTGCCCCTGAAGCTCATGTGGGCTGCACAAATGCAATTTGTTTCACCAATCCATAAAAGAAAGTCTCTCCAGACTAAAATCTCTCCTAGATGCACTAATTTTCCTAACTCCTTCCTGAAACCTTAGCTCCTTAAGGTTTCAATCTTCTGTGCTTTTTACAGAAAGTTTAGGTTTGAGGTTGTATTCTTTTAGCTAACTAATCTTGCCCTGTGCAGGACAGCCAACAGGCTGGTATTTATAGGACTTGCTTGGCATGTGGAAGACCTGAGATCCAGACTCTGATCGGGATCAACAAGGGACTTGAACTTTGGCCATCTTTGTCCGTTGTGGGGGCCCTGCCCCAAGATTATTGATCCTTCTGAAATGGGTGGCTCTCAGAGGTCTAAAAAAGTCTTCTAGAAGTCACAGATTTGTCCTGGTGTGAAATGGGAGAAATCTCAAAGTGGAAGTGGTTTGGGAAAACCATTTCCCACGGAGCTGTCACAAGGCTCACATCCTGTGCTTTGTACAAATCCTCACGTTGTGGGGATTGGGATGGTTTGCTGCTAATTTCAACATTCTCCTGGACTTCAGAACCACTTAAAAAGCAGTAACCTGAGACTTTTCCCTGATTTGCTCCCCTCAGTCCTGAGAATGGACACCAAACATTACTGAATGCTTCTCTCTCTTGTCCGTCCCTTAGAACATCTTGAGTCTCACCTGCTCCTGCATCTGAGCATCAGTCTAACTTCCAAATGTCATTTGTCTTGGTATGGAGGATCACAACTGCCTTCACCCTGTTGTTTTAGCACAAGCTGTATTTATTTGTCCAAGTTGTAAACTCAAGGCAAAATCTCCATCTTTTATTGCTATTACTTCTCTAGATGAACATATCCTTTCTCTTTGCCAGTTTATGCAATAAGGTAAGATTACTGTTAGGATGCAAAGTCATTAGGATGCAACGCATCTTTTGATGGACACATACAGGCAATTGCACTAGTCTATCTCCTAAAACTAAAATAGATAAATAAAATAATCAGTCACCAGAAGTGAATCTATGTTTTAGTTGGAAATATTGAAAGTACAAGTCTTCTTATTTTCAGTTAAAACAAATCAGCTTGTTCTTCCTCTTTACAGGTGAAACAATACATTTTTCTACCAAACAAATCCACCAAATACTATTTTGTCTTTAAATAGGGTTTTTTAAAGGTTTTTTTTCCCCATTTTTTATCTCCCTCTATATAGCTGTAATGTTTTGTACTTGTTTTGCACAGGAATAAGGGAAGACAACTTGAATTTATGTGTTAATTTTTTAAGATTATAAAAGACAGTGTAACATGCAAAGAACAGTAGAACTGGCTTATATATACAAGGCCTGATTCCTCCAGTCATAGGTTACTGTGTTTTTGTCCATATCCTTAAATTTTGGCATAAGTGCATCCTCTGTTACTGGAACTGGAAAGATGAACAGCCTCTATCTGTGTTAAATTAAAAATCTGTTAAATTTCACTAATGTTAAATTCTTCATCTGACAAACTAATCCTCACACAAAACTGTATCTTCTTGTAAAATTACACTGATCATTAGTTAATTTTTCCTTTTGTTTTCTTCTCTCAGTTGTTATATTTTCATGACCAGGAAACTTCAGGCCTTTGTGGGCAAACAGCTAAGTTGTATAAGATTGAAACAAGCAATATTCATTGCAACGAATGTATACGCAAAACTTCTGAGTGTTCAGTGAGATTGCTTCATCCTGCACTTCAAATTCCTCCTTTGCTGTGTCTCTATTACCCACTGCTGAATAAAAATTAAATGTGTTTCTTCCAGCAGCATGCCACAAGAGACTGATTTGGTCCAGGGTGGAAGGAGGAGGTGTGGAGTAAATGACCTTTGCCACTAGGATTGGTGTTGCCTGGCCATTGGGAAGATATCCAAGCCGCCAGTGTCAGGAATCTGGTGGCTCTCATTTTTCCTTCTTATTCTCTGGTTTTCAGGCTCCTGCAGTCTCCTGCAAGTCACTCTTTCTGCTTCATCTTTCTCCTCAGTGGCAGGGGAAGGGTGTTTGCTATGAAGAGATGCTGTGAGGTTTCAGGAGCTGATGTCTCCGAAGACTTTTTCTTCAGTGGAAATCTGTTGGCATTTGCAATGCAGCTTCATCACAGAGCCAATGTGAGCAAAAAGGTTTCCAGTGACATCTGCCGCTTAGACTTCGAGGCATTTGCAGAGGTGAAGCAAGCATAATATTAACTGACTAGAAAGCAAATCCTCTCTCTTTAAAGTTTTTGTTAAATGCAAACTGCAGTGGAAGAGGGATGGAAACATCAATCCAGATCATTTACTGTTACCCCCAAGGACAAGATTCATTGTCTGGTTTCAGAGGATTGCTGTACAGCTATTAAAGAGCATTCTTGACTTCTTGGGGAGGAGGGGTATGTACCCCTGTTGGCATTAATTATTAATAATTGCCGGCATATTTAATGAGTTCAGAAAATTATCAGTTCATTCACAATAATCTCTTCTGTCTGCCCCCTTCAGATCCTCTAGGAAAAAAATCCCAACAGACAACAAAATAGAGCCACTAAATTTCAAGATGACTAATGGGACTTACATAGCATAAAATGTCAGGATGAAGACAAAATTTCTGTAAAGGATGTTATTGCTTCGATAGCTTCAGAAATGCAAGACAGATATTTCATTTTAAAAAAAGAAAAGAAGGTAGAGACAGAGCTACTGAAATGTGAAATGTCATTACTTTAACTTAGTTTTGAGTATGCAACTAAAGGAAACTAAAGGTATTCAGAAAGAGCAGGTCCCCATGTTAGTTAGAGTCAGTGGCAGGAGTTGGGAGGCTGGTCCCAAAGGGGAATTTGTGCTGAGTGGAAGGGAATGTATTTAGTCTGCAGCTATTTGGGGTGCAGCTTTTGTGCTATGTCTTTACAGTGCCTGGTGAAATAAGGCCCTGGCTTGTGACTAGGAATCCTAATGCTGATCCCTAACAGCAGCCAGCATTGTTAAAATGTCAGCAAGAATGATAAGAGATATCAGATGCTTTGGAGCAGTGGGAAAGGCAACAACTATGTTTTTGCTTTTTTATTTGCAAAAATCAGTTCTGGTAGCTACACATCCATCGAGGATTGCTTTGCTCCTTAGGAATAGAACAGGAAGGAGAAATAATAGGAAAATATTTTATGAAGTGTGACGGCAGATGGCCTATTAAATATGACTCACTGTGTGATGTGCTGGCAAACTCTTAGTAATGACCTTGTGACTCGGCAGCCACTTTGGCAGAGGTTATAGACTTGACAGGCCATCTCTGCCTGGCAAAGGTGAGCTTCAGCCTAGTGAGCATCATGCTGTTCTGAGACTCATGATGCCAAAAATGTGTTATCTGAGTCAAGGAAAGTGAATTACGTGAATAATTAAAATTCATATCAGAGTTGAGTGCTGTGGACTAGATGGATGCTGGAGTTATTTCTGTCCACAACCACTTCATCAGTCCTTTAAGTTATCAGAGAGGCCCATGCTAAAGGTAGGAGTATTAAATGGGGGTGTCTTACCCACATGATAGGAAGGGATAAGTGTGGGGGGGATTGGACATAGCAGGAAGGTGACAATGGTAGTGAAAATGCCAGTGTCATCCACAATTCAGTAGATCCACGTTTTATTTCTCCTTTTGAGATCAGCTGAGAAGACCACTGTACAATGCATGGTTAGGAAGGCCCCTGTTGTAGAAAGGAAATGTACGGGCTGATCTAATACTTCTTATTTATTTTTAATTTCTGTGTCACAAATGTCAGTTTAATCATCAAGTCTTCATCGAGGCCAAAGATCATGGGTTTTAGAAAGGCTGTAGATTCACACCATGGGCACAGGAGACTGTCAGGGGAAAATGACCTGTAACTCTGGTGTCAAAGCTTTTATTTCTTGCTTATATTAGAGAGCATCTAAATTATGTATTACAGCCTTTCTGACTGTACTGCCTGCTGAAGCAAACAGGCAGAGATGTAGTCCTGTAGCTGCCTGCGATGTTTCCAGTTCCAGATGCATCTAATTTTGTTTACAGCTGCACTGGACTTATGTAGATAAACGCTTACACCTCTTGCCAATGCTTTGGAGGCTACATGATATTGTGGAATAATGAAATTACTATTTTTATTACTTCAGACTTTATATAGGAGGTATGAAATAGCTTGTATCTGACATATATTTGGGGTATTATGAGTGTCCAATACTTTTCCTTTCTGTGGGCTGGGGGAGTTGTGGCTCCTTTGCCTTGGGGGAGCAGTTTCTGCCTAGGCTGCTCCAGAGGCCACTGGAGCTCAGCGAAGAAAGGAGTGTGTCCTCTCTCCTGAACCTCACTAATAGGTCTCATTGAGTTATTACAGGGAGCACAAACTGTGCTGGAGAAAGCCTCTTGGGAAGGTAAGTATGAAGCAGTTGCCAGTGAGGGCAAACCTGAGGGCATATCTGCTGAAGGTGCAACACTGAGAAATTTCTTAACAGGGAGATTGGGAGGAAGAACACCTCTGGTTTCCCAGTCCTTTGAGGGAGAGGGGAGCACCTCTGGATTCCCAATTCTTTGAGGTAGAGGAGGGCTTTCCTGCCCTCCATGGTCACAATCTGCAGACCTCTAATGAAAAGAGGATCAAATATCAGCCTTTTCCTCTTCAAAACTTACTCCTGTAATGAGTTCAAAGGGACTCTGAAATATTCTTTATAATACCTGTAGGACTTCAGGATTCAGATACCTTACTTTGGCCAATATTTGTGAAGACTGAATAATTTAGTGAAGCTCACATGCCTGTGTTTTCTGGATACCTGCACCAGATGGATAATTTGACTCACTGCAACAAATCAGAGCAACCTCTGTTCAGTAACCCTCATGGAGCTGTTGCAGCAGCAGTGTATGGGCCCGTTCAGGGTGTGTTCCCAGTGCATTCCTGGAGCTAGGGATTATGTGGGATGGTGCAACACTGGATGTCCTCCTGCCACTGAAAATTCTCAACAAAGGTTGCCTCACAGCAGTTGCAAAAGCACATCAGAGAATTTGGCCTATGATGTTCTCGTGTCTTATCCCTGTTCATAGCTATGCAACCCAGAAGAATATGGAGAGGCAGAAGGCAGTAGATGGCTGTCCTCTGACAAGAAGGGACTGTGGGCCCTTGTGCAATAACCCTGCACTACCTACTTTCCAAGAACTTCATTAGCCACTCTTGTACAAAGCCAAATGAACACTACCTTAGGACAAGTGTGAGAGTCCTCATACCGCCTCCTGAGGTTCCTGAGGCCAGTGCAAGTGCAGGAGGATTGCCTGTGTAAACATCACCCTGTGTCTTCAGCCATGTAATCTGTATTCAGAAAGAGATGCTGCCTTTGGCCCTCTGGCTGCCTCTGTCTGGCTGTTATCTGTGAGACTGGTGCGGAGCACCATCACAAGGGAAGTGCAGCAGACACAGCTGGAGGTGATATCAAGGTGGGATGGAAAGACATCACAAGTGGAAAGCAGGAGTGAAACTCTAATTTACACTGTAAAAATAACTGTCCCTTCAGTGGATCATGCACAGAAACACAAAAATTTCCCTGCCCTACATCTCATGCTACAGTGTATATCTCCACAGGTTTCAATCCATTTCCGTGTGATGATTCCTCTTATTTTGCCAAGAGGTGCGAATCCCCATGTAGGAAGGTAAATCCTAGAGGAAATGGGCTTGTTTTCCTTCATTTTCTTCTATCATAGAAGGTTCATAGAAACCTGCAGTCCCTGTAGGACACTAACTTTCCCAGGATTACAGACCAACCACCAACATATGTGATGCAGCAAGGCAAGTCTGCTCTGCAAGTTCCCGCTGTCCCACCTCTAAAACAGATTTTGAACATCGCTCACCAGAGAGGTTCAAATGAGGTTCTCCCAGCCCTAATACAAACTCCATTGCTCAACAAGAGCTCTCACGCTCTCCATTCCCCCTACTTGAGGACAGATACATGTTGTCCAGGGGAAAAAAAACTCCCTTAGTTGGGGGTGGATAGGTATAAATGGACATTTTTCCTCTGTGCCAGAAGTGGAGCAGGGCCTGCGGGCAGTGTAATCAGTACAGGCATCTCCCAACCTTCTTACAGCCATGTTTGTCTTGAGTAAATTGGCAATGTCCTCATTCCTTCTTGTGTCCCCACTTTCTTCTCAGGCTGGTGGTGATGCTAACACCAAGCTAACAAGACTACCTGAATGAACCTAGCTGTCCTGTAATATTTTCTCCAGGGCTCCCTGTGTGTGAAGACCCTGGAGCTGCCAGAGCTCCAAAAAACCTTGTTCACAGTGGTAATCCATGCCTCCTGCTTGTAAGGTACTCATATTTCACCAGGCTGTTGGAAACAACAGCTCCGTTATGTCCCATTACCACTAAAAATAGGGCTTCTGAGGTGGCTGTGCTTGCCAGGAGCTGATATTGATGCAGAATCAGGTCCTTACAGAGGAGGTTTTGACATGTTTGGATAAGAAGAGCCAAAAGGACAACATCAAAACATAAAGTAGGTCTGCTAAAAGTTCAGGAAGATTCCTCTTGTGAAAATGAGGTTAGTGCAAGGAGACAGCTTTGTTCAGCATTTACCTTCTGCAAATATCCATCCCAGTCAGCTGCAACCATGTATAACAATGAGTAAGAGGAATGAAGGGCAACATTTTGCAGTAAACTCCCGGCTATCTGAAGATTTCCTCTGGACAGAAAGAATAGTTAATATCATCCATTACAAGGGTGTAACAAGGGTGTTTCAGGTAGAAACAAACAATTTTGAACAAATGCAGCAAAAACAGCTTTAAGATGAAACGAGAGTTCTGACTCAAAAAGAATGATTTCACAGGGGAAAAATCCAAAGTAAAACTGCAAGAGCAATGCTAATTAGAGATGTGTCAGGTGCTTGGCTCTGGATTACTGTTATGCTGGTGTGTGCATTTCAAGGACAAATCACAGGCAAGAACTGGGGTAGAAGATGCTGAAATCTCCCCACCATTTTCTTTTCCCTTGAATTGACTCAGTGAGATCCTTGGGAGCAGAGGCTGGAGTATGAACCATGCTGAAGGCTCAGTAGCCTCAGCTAGTATGCTATCTGCAGCCGGTTTCATTACTGCCTAAACTGTTGGAAATGCAATCCAGAATAAAAGGGAAAACTGAACTCTGTGGTGAAAAACAGGGAGATAATTTTTTAACTCTCGCAAACAGCTATACTTCCCAGCTTCAGACAGGACTGAAAGCGGTGAAACTGTGAGAAAAGACTGCTTCTGGCTATGCATCCTACCTCACTTCAGACTGACAGAAAATTTAGCAGGAAATGTTGAGCTTCACAACTATACACAGATCTGCTCCCCAGGGTCCCCACTGGCTAATTAGTGCTCTCCTTGCCATGAACAGTGATCTTTTCAAAGTCCAGCTTTCTTTCCTGTTAAAACCAAAAAGCTTTCGCAGGCAAGGGCATTAGTTGCAGGTGAAAGCTTCTTTTTAATGAAATTGGGACCAAGTTTCTCCCTGAGAGTTTGATCAGCCCTTTTGTCTACCTTTTTTTTTTTTTTTTTTTTTTTTTTTTAAGTTTCTCACAGATGTTCCTTCATGTGTCTCATCATACTGATACCACTTCAATGCTTGCTTCCTGGGTTAGCCTGCACATTGTAAGACCCCTCTCTCATCACTGTCGGTATGTATGAGACAATCCTACAAATCACCAATTTTGCTGGTTATATAGTGACATTTGGAAACCTTTTCCCATATACCCTGTCTGTGAGAGATAAATCTCAGCTGATGCTGCCTGTCTGTCCTACAAGAAATTCCTTCTACTCAGAAGACTAACCTGTTACTGATCATGCTTGAGAAGGACCCCTGAGGGTTTGCTAGGTACCATTTTTACTGTTTTGTTTTGTCTTGTCTGCTCGCTCAGCATTCAGCCATTTTCTTTCTTACTGCTTTAATGTTGCCTATTGCAGTGGTTTGTGTTTAGTATTTGACTGTACCTTAATGTTAGGATAAAAAGCAGTGGTAAGCTGAGAGATTTAAAAATAAGGAATTGTGCACATACGCACATATATATCTATGTATTTGAATATCAGTCACCTGATGTATAACAGGATTAATAAGTGAAAAAGTGTTTTTTCTAGCTTGAGCTGCTTTTTTCAGATCCTGTGATTTGCAAGGGTGTTTAATGAACTGATCCTCACAACCCTCTCCCTCTGCTTTCCACCTCTCTGCCCTGCACCCTAACGTGCAAGGCGGAGCTTGTCCTTGGTGGGAAGAAGAGGGGAAACACCCAGGCCATAAGGGAGATCTATGATAAGGCATTCTAAGTCCTGTCCTAAGACCCTGCTTCTGGGCTTTTGCCCCTCTTTTCACCTGACCTGTACATGATCGTTGTCCATGACTGTGAGTGACTGCAAACCTCTCACCGAAACCGATCTCTCAAAGGCAAATTCAAGTCTGCACTGACAACCCCGCTGCTTGCTTCTGCTGTCGTTTTTGGTCTTGCAGGGGGTGAGAAAATACTCACATGCAAAGTTGTAAACTGCTTGCAGATCACCTGCCAGTTCTGATGAATAAACAGAATATTCTGCTTGGGGCGCATCCTTTCAAGAAGGGAATACTTAACAGATGAACTGAGGCACTGAAGTGTTGAGTACCATTAGCCACACTTGCCAAAAGAAAGAAATAAAAATAAAAAGATATAGTAGGGCAAAAGTCCCCTAGTTTGGAAAATATTTTTTGACCACCTTACCTCAGCCACATACTAGAGAACCTAATCCCGTTAAAATTCCTCCCAAGTCCTCTATCCTCCTAAGAGCATTTATATACATCTTATGAATAGTTGTCCAACAAATTATACTACCTGCAGAAGCATCAGTTTTGGGTTTTTTACTATGTGATTTTTTATTTTTTATTTAAAAGAAGGCTCTTTGTACACTGATGGCATTACAGAGCTGATGACTAATTTGATTTACATGAAATAAAATGGGGAAAATTGCATGAGTAAGACAAGCTAATGAAGCATTGAAGAAAGAAAATGTTACTATGCTGTCAAAAAAAACCCAACAAAAAACCTCTGTAGGCTGACAAGAAACTAGACAAGTAGACTCTCTGAGTAATAAATTTACCAGCAGTGTAAGACATTTTTAGTTTTGATAACATCTTTACTGGGAATGGCCTGAACCAAACTTACATGTTTGAATATCTAAAGATTGGGGGTGTATGGCTAAATAGGAACTTGCAAATGTGTCTCTGTTGATTTAATGGATTGACTGAAAATCCAAAGTCAAATAAGTCTTAGCATTTGTGTTCAGCAGTAGTTTTAAATGTTCTTTTATTTCACTTTTGGTTCGTTAGTGGAAGCTTTAGGCTTATAAGGGGCAATTTCATTTATTCGAGTAGTGAGATGTTAACTGCTCAGCATATTTGTCTTGTTCACAAGAAGCAGTAGAGAGTGGGAAATCTATGGACCTTGGATTAATTTCCCTGGAGTTTAAATGATAGTCTTGATTTTTTTTTTCCCTTTGCTTTTGCAAAATTCAGCCTATAGATCTTGATGCCTACAATTTCTTACTTAAGACATATTGGCACAAAGTCTCTGAAAATCTGAAAAAAAGTGTGAATCACCCCCCAAAAAATCACATTTCAAATTATTTGCTTAAAAAAAGCACCAATGCTGGTGCCAAAAAAGTCAGTAGAATAAAAAACAACCCCTCTGTGTTTTACAGTCTCAAGGGGAAACACTCCAGGGTTGGATCTGCTACCTTGTACCAATGCACAAGGGCTATGATCCAAAACTGCAATTTATTCTTCCTGATTCAAGACTGCAGATGTGGCTTTTTGTGTCTGTCCCAGGGTGGAGGCTTCTGTACATCTGGCAGAGCTGTGTTTCTCCCAAATAGTGCATTCGTTTGCATGTGTGTCTCTTACATCCCAAATGAATGTGTTGGGTGGTATCAGTAAGAATTTCCAAGATGCCCATCCCTGCAGCATGTGTGTGTCAGGCTTGCAGGATAAGTTGGTCAAGTGGGTGCCCTGGGATTTGTCTTCTTCTCAGCCAAATTTTTGATTTTTGAGCCTGTGAGATTGCCAATGAGTTTGACAGCTCAGACAGCAGGGACTACCAGTGGACACCTGGGTGGTGTTTTTGGAATTCAGCTATTGACAGTCCTCGCAATGGCTTTTTGAACCACCCTCACTGGCAGAAAGTGCGGTTCACATCCTTACCTCTGAAGCATCGTTTTCTTCTTTCTGACTCACTGGCTATACTGTATTACCTTGCTGGGACCATCAGACAGCATAGATCAAAGAGGCTCATCTGTCTGTCACAGATGACTTGTTTCTTCTCCTGTACCCGCTAGCCTGTCCTAAGGTGTTGAGGAGTGGACGCCACCAGCTGCAGTGTCCCCACATTCCCACCTAAGTGCCCAGCAGTCAGACCCTGCCCTATGCCTATTGCCTGTGTTTCACTGAGGCAATACTGAAAAAAGAAGGAAATATTACACAAAGCAATTAAGGCAAAAAAGTCATTATCACAAGAGGGATGAGCCCCAGTTCTTGTTCAGTTGCATTGCAATCTGTACACAGTAATGATTTGTGCTTTATATCACCAACAGTACTTCTCCAAATAAAATGTAAAAAGTTAGTTCAGAAATGTTCGGATACACGTAGGGCACTGTTATCCCCAATTCTTTCTCATATTGCTCACTTTGCAAGTCAGGTCAGCCCTTACCTGAGGTGCTAGTGCTGAGGCCAACTTATCTGATCAGAGCATCTATTCGTTTGGACTGATAAACAAGAAACTTAGCAGGATTCATATTATCGCAGATTTGCATTAACATACACCATCGATCCACATATCCTTTTCTCATTGACTTGTATGGGAAGTGCTGAACTTGTTTTCTCTGTTGAAAGTCATTCTCTTCCTCTTGCTCTTATCACTGGCATTATCTGGTGCTTTCTGTATGATGTCCTCATCTTCCTCTGTGTTGATAATGCCGGGTAGTTTAAAATTCTCATCAGCAAATTCCATTTACAACAGGCACTTTTTTGGTGGTAATATGTTATTAATGAAATGACTGTTGTATCAGTCCTGAGAACAATCTTTGAGGAACTCCAAAAATATTCTCTACAGCCCAACAGTTCCCCTTTGTGCACAGGCCATTGTCATCTCCCTGTTAGTCAGTTCCTTCTTTACAATTTTGGACAGTTTTGGATCAGCACTGTCACTGTGTCCCAGACATTGAAACATGTCACAGACGAAGTGCGACAAGGACAGCTGGTTTCTGAGGCACGCTCATATGTGTTTGGTACTTTCTGGTCAGTCCCTGGTAGAAAACTCTGCACACATGTTGCAGACCTGGGTACCTAATTGCCTAAATCTCAAGTCTTGCTTCCTATCCCAATGTTAATAGTCTGGGAATGTGCCAAAGATCTTCAACCTGGTAAGAGTTTGAGTTGAGTTTATACTGAGTAGCACTATCCCCCGTTGGTATGTCACTCTAGACACTATGGGCTGCTCAGTGGTCCCCACTGAAGCAACATCCATTTAATTTATCTTTTCAGACTTAGCCACCAGCTGGATTCCTGCCCACCTCTTCTCGTTTCTGAAGAAATTTTTCCTTTACTTTCATCCTCCAAGAATGATCCCTTTACAAAAGATTGACAATCAATCTTAGATTAAGATATTTATATGCGGTCAGTAAAGAGATGGTCTATTTAAACTCAGGTCTTCCACAAAGATGAAAGACTTGCATTAAATCCACTGGAAACGTCTGTGTGCTTTGACTTCATCTGGCCTTTTACACAGAAATTTTTTTATACTGAACCCATTAAGTGTCTGAACTTGATGCCAAATCATTGACTGATTGAAACAATTCTCAATACTAAAATTTGTATCAGGAAAGGTTCTGGGAATATAAACTTCTGTAAACTTAAACTTCTTAACCAAAGTAAAATGATGTAGCTCTTGATTTCAGTGAAGCTTTGTTAATTTATGCCAGCTGAAACTTTAGCTCATAATTTGGTTTTCTTTTCTTTCTTTCCCTCCTACCATGATATTTCCGGTAAGTCCTCTCCCTGAAATGTCACATGGATCTGGTAGGCCACAAGATTTTATAGTGATTCACTGAAATGTATATGGCTGGGAAAAAGGTTAGTCAAATATTTGTCAGAGGAGTGTTGTATCTCCTATAAAGAGTAACTGATTGGCATCAAGAGCCTTATCTCCCCCCATGTCACTGGAAGAGTGGCACCAGGCTCAGTTGTCAGTAAAAGCGGTATACAAGGAAGATGCAGTCGCTTTAACTTAATGAAAGTCTGTTCAGAGATATGAGAATGAGGAAGAACAGAAAAAAGTCCTGTGATGGAAATGGAAAACAAGATATGGTGGTTTGTGGGATAAAAAAATCTACACATCAGAAGAGTCACTGAATTTAGGATGAGTTAAGCATTGATCAACTTGATCCTAGTGAGTTCCTGAGTGGGACACATCCACTCTCAACATAGCAACTGTGAAGCTAAACCATGAAATTTACCCCAGCCAAGATCATGACCAGATACAGAACAAGAAAGCAAATAAAATAAATTATATGAGAAAAATTATATACACAATTGGGTGTAGGGACAGAGGAAGAACATGTGGGTGTGTAAATTTCTAAACCTACCATATACTTCCTCCTATGATTATTTTCCCTATTGGTGGCAACTTTTTTGTAACTTAGAACTTTTATGGTGGTAAAAATTGTTTTAAATACATTCACAGCAGCACAAGCCTCAAATTAAAAATGTTACATTTTGATTTCTCCACTTATATTTCTATTTCTTTTTCATTAAATTTTGATACTTAGAAGCCCTCTCAGTCTGTCTTCCTCAGGCTTGCTTTCCCTTGTTTCTACTTGAAGCTAATTTTATATTATTATTGAAAACCAGCTTTTTTCCCCCACCTGAAATAATGCCTCTGATTTTAACTGTAGGTGTAGTTTTAAGAAAAGCTTTCACCACTCATGGAACATTTTGGGGTTTTTGAGATAGCAAGTGTCATGACTCCCTGTATCTTTTAAATTAATATTGGAAAATGAATCAAATCTTGTGTATTTTTCATTTGAAAATCTTTGTTGGCAACATGGACAGTGGGATTGAGTGGACTCTCAGCAAGGTTACTGACAACACCAAACTGTGTGGTGCAGTCGACACACTGGAGGGAAGAGATGCCATCCAGAGGAACCTGGACAGGCTGGAGACATGGGGCTGTGAGAACTTCCTTAAAGTCAGTAAGGCTAAGTGCAAGGTCCTGCACATGGTTCAGGGAAAGCCCAAGCACAGACACAGGCTGGGTGATGAGTGGATTGAGAGCAGACCTGTGGGGAAGGACCTTGTGGTGTTGGTTAATGAGAGAAGCTCAGCATGACCTGTCAATATGCAATTAAAGCCCAGAAATCCAATCATATCCCGGCCTGCATCAAGAGCATGTCGAGGGAGGTGATTCTCCCCCTCTACTCCACTCTGGCGAGACCCCCCCTGGAGCACTGTGTTCAGCTCTGGGGTCCCCAGCACAAGACAGATGTGGACATCTGGAGTAAGTCCAGAGGAGGTCACAAAGATGATCAGGGAGCTGGAGTACCTCTCCTATGAGGACAGGCTGGAAGAGTTGGCGTTGTTCAGCCTGGAGAAGACTCCTGGAAGATCTTATAGCAGCCTTCCATTATTTAAAGGGGGCTACAGGAAAGCTGGGGAGGGACTTTTTGCAAGAGCATGTAGTGACAGGACAAAGGATAATGTCTTCAAACTGAAAGAGGGTAGATTGAGTTTAGTTATAAGGGAGAAATTCTTCACTGTGAGGGTGGTGAGACACTGGCACAGGTTACCCAGAGAAGCTGTGGATGCCCCCTCCCTGGAAGGGTTCAAGGCCAGGTTGGACGGGGCTTTGAGCAACTGAGTCTAGTGGAAAGTGTCCCTGCCTAGATAGAAAGGGAGTTGGAACTAGATGATCTTTAAGGTCCCTTCCAAGCCAACCCATTCTATGATTCTATGAGATAACTGATGTCTGATGAGAAAATGCAGTCAGATTGAAAGAGTCATCAACGGGTTAATAAAAATGAGCATGATATGCTGTCTTAGGCTCTCTTATAGAAATGAATCATTTAATTATGAGACAGAGACCGTGTTTTTCATAAACAACACACTGAACAATAACATCAGAGCCTTTAGGTGCTACGGAAACATTAGTGATGCTCATGGGAATGAAGGCTTCTGTTTTCCATAACCATATCTATGACAAAATATTCAGTGCTGGACACATTATGTCAAAACAGTACTGACAAAGAGAAAGGAATTTAAGAAAGTGAGAGGCCAAGTTAAGAAAAAAACATCCTTAATGCAGGGAACTAACATGGTCAGATAAATCATATGAGGTTTCTGTAGGTTATAGGAGGCACCCTATAAATTGCCTTTTACTCCTCTAGCTAATGTTTTTGTGTAGCTTTGTGGATAGAAAGAAGCATTTGATACTTGTCCAGACAGAAATCCGTGTATCCATCATATTCACATGAGTTTGAATTCACATCTTAAGTTTTGCATCAAGACTTCTTTGTTTTTGCAGTCTTCTAAGCAGCAAAGGTTTGAAATATTATCTATAACATGATCAAGTAAAACTTGTGTATATTGAAAAGCCCAGATTTGAAGGAAAGTTTACTGGCATTATCTAAGAGGTGAATGTAGCAACACAGTAATACCATGCAAAGAATAACAGGGTAAATACCAAGGAACTTTTCCTGAGAGGAAGATCTATTATTAGACTAGTACAAACTCCCAGAAGAGTTGGTATAGCCCCCACAGCATAAGACTTTTAAAATGGGATTGGACAAAACACTCAGAAACACACTGTAGAAAGTGTGTCTTCTCTGATAGACTGGATGACCTTGCCATTTCTTTGTTTTGTTTGCCTTAATCTTTGAACAATAGTGCAGTGAACCAGTCACTGTTTTTCAATCACACTTCTGAGGATACAAAAATCCAAGAGTGTCTGCTTGCTTTATGGTTCTTTTCCCTAGTCTGTTAAAGCAGGGTTTATACCTAACAATAGGCATTTTTCAGACATTGTAGTGCCAGCTATTAATGAACATCCTGTTGAAATTCAGGACTGATTGCCCCTTTTGAATGCATTAATGACCCATAATGTTCTTACAGACAAAGGGAAAAGGCACCCAACCTATCTGTGTTATTCAGAGAACCACAACAGTGATGCTCTTCATTCCTTTATGATCTGGTTGGTATATGCTAACCTTAGCAGAAAACATTATCTGAAATGGGAGGGGAACCCAACCAAAATGGCATGCTACACATAGCTCCTGAATATTGCAGGAGCTAAATATTTGGAGGAAATTTTGCCTCTTATAACCTCAACTGCATAAACCCCAAGCATTTTAAGTAAACTAGTAATTTGAACTCCCTTTGTAGTCAGCAGAAAGAGCTGCCTTCAGAGGGTCACTCATCCTGCCCATACTGGGTGTTGCCCTCTCTCTCTATTGAGTACAGAGCCTAGAAAGCTGCCTTAGGTAAGATGTTTGCCTCCACAGACAGCAGTGAATAAAATCGCATCAGATTGAAAATACTCCACATTTTTTTTGTTTTCTTTTACTTTTCTGAGCTAAAACTACGGTTCTGTGTTTCCTGTCCTGCCTTGATCAAACTCATACCTGTGCGTGAATACGGTCCATGCATATTAGTTTATTCACAAAGAAATACTGTGGCCCCATTCAAATTTATATCTATAAAGAATATGTACATATATGCAAGCAGCCAGCCTGTTATTTATGTGATGGCATGAGACAGTGTCTGAAGAAGAAAGAAAGTGCTGCAGCACATTTCTATTTAATACAAAGTATATGACCTACAGCCACCCTTCAGCAGATAAGAAGAGCCAATTGGCAATGTTCCTACAGGGAGCATCATCTGTTCTTGGTGCAATCCTGCAGTATCATTTCCATGTCACATGCACATCTCCAAAGTCTGCAGGTCTGACTTCTAGGGTATGCCCAGTCTGTACAGCTCTTATGCCACCTGAGTGAGGCATGAGAAGCTGAGTGCTTTGGAGAATATGCTTTATAACATTCTTCCATAAAAACTTCAGAAAAACAAGGTTATCGGCCTCTGTATCTCATCTATGCTGAATCCCCTGAATCAAGGGGTAATGGTAGCCATTCAGCATCCAATACATGCTCCACATGCGATGCAGGAGTTGTTGCACCTCTTTACACCTGGTACCTCGTGTATCCTGCAGGTATTCACTGTCACCTCAAACAATCCCCAACCATGTTCCTGGGCGATGAGATCCTGTGTTTTAAGAAGGAACTTTGAAATTCTGTTGCTCAAAGGTCCAGCCTGGAGAAGAGGGAAAGTGTGCTTGTGAACTATACAGCTAAGATGTCGATGAGGGCATCAAGATCCTCTTTGCAAAGTTAGTAACAGATGACTATGGATGGGAGAATGTCAGCTGTTGGCAATTCTTCTACATCAGAGAGAAGTGATTTCTACAGCCACTGCAATTCTCTCTTGCCTCTACATGGAGACTTCCGTTTCTGTACATATATGTGGCCATTGGTTTGATACAGTGTGGGAGTGGAACTTAGTCAATTCACTTTTATCTATGGGTGGATTTTGCCAATAAACCATATGGTACATGATGAGAGATCCAGACTTGAACCACCCAAATCATCATTTATTAGTGCAGGCACAGTTCCAAGTGCATGTGTACATGTTGCTCTCAGATCCAGTGCTGGTCTCAAAATAGTGTAGCTATACTTAGGACTTACATGGCACTGAGTACAAATTGATAAGCCCCACAAGTGGCAGAGGTATGTGGAAACCATCATGTGTCAATCAGAGGCTTTACGCACCCCTCGTTGAACACAGTGGTGATCCTGCAAGGCCATTGTGGATGTCTTTGTCCATCGTTCCCAGTACTTGCTTCTCAGAAAGTAACTTGGTTTTGTTCAGGGCTTCATGTTGTACCTCCACTGAAGGTGTTCTTTAGCACTGCATTACATTGGAGAACTCCAAAATGTGTAAGGATTTTGTCACTCAAACTAGTCCTGCCAGCAGCATTATCCAGGGTTTGCTTTCACCCAGGATATCCTTGCCCTATAATTACACTACCAATTTATCACAATCCTCCTAAATGCTACATTACTGAATGTGTTGTAGGACAGAAAAGGGTGTACAGCTAAAGCACTTCCATTTAAGCTATACCTACCATACATGGTCAAATCTCTGAAGGGTCCTTACCATCGATTGATCTCTTAGCCTTAAGATATATTCTGTAGTTAAGGAGTGCAGGCCTGAAAGGAGTCTCTTGTGTGCAGGCAATGACATTATATAATTCTTTTTATGAACTGATTAAATTCAATCTTAAAAGTAATTAATATGTTTTATGCCCAAATGTTCTTACTTGAAGATTTTTCTGGTGAACTACTGCCCTGATGTTTAGAGGTATTGCAATCTTTCATCAAAATGAGTTTACACTCATTTGTTCTTGGAAATACAAGCATATTCTGCACTACTTAGACATTGTGCAAGCCAATAAATCCACAGGGACCTAGGTTGAACAGCCTGTGATGTAGAGGTTGCAGGGATACAACTTTTTTCTGTTGAGTGAGCAGAAGGCAGTCTACAGCTGAGCTCAGCTTTTTGAAAAAGAAAAAACAACAGCTCTTTTTAAAAATTATTATTTTTTCATGAAATGAAGGCACTATGGCTATAACTACTCAGGAAAGTAGATCTGCTGAGTAAGGTGGTGTCATTTTCAGGTAGACAGTTTTCAGAATGGAAATGGCCTTCAAGGGACTTCCCCAAGATCAGACAGAAGGTTGTGGCAAAGTTGGAAATATAACCCAGAATTTCTGAGTGATTTGCTGCAGTGAGAAAGAGTCTTAATCAGTCATCTGCCTGTGTCTCCATCTTTTTCGTTCTTTTCTGTTTATTTATTCTGATCACTTAAGTACCTGGGCACCTTGCAAATTATAAAGAAAATTAAAGCATGTCCTGTGGAATTTTTTTTTCCTTGGGAATCTTTTTTGAACACTAAGTGAGAAGTGAGATCTTGGCTGTTACTGTCAGCAGGGTCCTTCACTTGATGGCAGTGGATACTAGGTCAAGGCTTCAGTGATTCAGATTTCAGTATCTATGTGCTTCATAAATTTCACTGAAATGGGACCCACCAGCTCACACAGGGAGGTCACAGGCTCTTCTTGTTTCAAGGTACTAAGGCAAAAGTGTGGGGGGATGTTGTACTGCAAAACTCTGCTCAGTTGTGGGGTAACCAAGCACAACACAAAATCTGTAATAAGGGAATAACACTGTTTGCAGTTACTAAATTTTCTCCAGATGAAGTGCACATAATTGGAAGGCCATGGATAAAAATTGGGATAGGATGTAGAGTTCTTTTCTCAATCTTATTTTGTCCTTGGAATTAAGTCAGCCTGATTTGCCTAGGACATGAAATATTTTGACTCTGATGGGATAGCAAGAGCATCAGCATTGTTCATCTGCTGAATGAGGAAGGAAGGAGGTGAAGGGATGGGAGATGCTGTAGAGGAAACTGAGGTAATAGTGTGACCACAGGAAGATCAACTGCACCTGTCTGCTCTGCTTTGGCGGTCTTCTTCCATAGCAGTGGTGACACAACCATGCAATCTGTTTCCCAGGACATAGGGTAATCCTCAGACTGCTCACTTCTTTAGATAAACAAGTTCACTGATGTTTAAAAGTTTTCATATCACTCAACTAAAACATCCAAGTAGGAGAAAGTCTAGACATGAGCATCAGGAAACAGAGCCAGTTTCAAAACATTGCTTCTGAAATTGCAAAGGGCACCAATAAAATAAGACAGGTAAATGTAGTACATTTGTCAATAGCTTTAAAACAAGCACAAGCTAGATGCTGCCATTTTAAGGCTGAGAGTGTAAATGATTTACAGAAACAAGGTTTGGATGTAAGTGACCGAAGAGCATGTCTCCTGTTCCCCTGTGGATGCAGGCGGATTCTTGGTCTCTACTGCCTTTATTTAATTTTACTTCACATAATCCCAGCATACAGCATTTTTTATGTTTGTTTGTTTGTTTGTTTTTTCCCCCCATTGGCCACAGGTTACCAATCACAGTGACAAATCCTACCTTGCTAAGTGATAGGCAATACATTTTTCTCCTTTGGAATTCTCCCTTTTATCCTTTCCCTACACAGTCCTGTGTACCAGAATTTCATCTGTTTGTTAACACATAGACTGAATCCTGAAATATTATAAGCAGGTTTAGCTTCAGTGATTTCGGGGAAGGCACACCACAGATTCCCCCTCACAAGCTAGCCTTTATGTGTGAGAAATGGGCCATTCTTTTAAGATAGAAAGGGCCATTGTCCTGTCTTTGAAATATCTCCTGTTTGGTACTCAGGGAAGATAAATTTGAGTCTTTCCTTAAATTACTTTTCACTCTGAACTGATGTGACATTTATCTCTGCTAGAGTGTTGACTATATGAAAAGCTGAAGCTTGTTTAAAGAATGCTGCCAAACAAGAAAGATTGTAATCCATCTAATTACTGAGCTAGGATGTGCCAGTGCTGCAAACTTCAATTACCACCATTAAAGCATCAATTGAAAGCTTCAGCTGATTCCCAGAGAGTCAGACACTTCCAGACATTTCATGCATTATACAGATGTTTTGCTGCTCCTTCAGTCACTAATGGTTCACTGTTTTGAACATTTGGGACTCCTGTAACATGAGAAGTAAATTCCAGATGTAGAGGGATTTCAAGTGAATTTTGCCTCTAAACCACATCTTGTCAATTGTTTCCCCTGTAGGAACTGATGACCTCATATTGTATGCCTTTTATTTTTCCCAAGTGTTATAAGATAAATTTGCCCACGGGGTTACTTACAATTCCTGGGAATTCACATTTCCATGGATATCAAAGGCCCGGTACTACAGTGAGGTCCCTGGGACAGATTTCTGCAGACACACAGCTCTTTATGTACCATCGGCTGCTAATTCTTTATACGTCACTATCGCTGTCCACACGTTTGAAGAGTTGCTCCAAAATAACAGATATGACCCCATGTTTTGAGGAAAGGTTGGAAATTTTGTGGGCAATACCTTCTGTGATAAGCTCACCCTTGTTTCACTTTGACACAACTGTTAATAACTCAGTTTGATTGATTCCCTTCTGGCAATTTGCTCTTAAGTCAGAGTTGGGTCAAAATCAAAAGAAAAAGTCCTTCTGGAGTCTAACCTTTAAAAAAGCCCAGGACTTTAATAGTTGAACATTGAAGGAAGTTTCAGAATTAAAAGTCAATTTGAATCAAACAGTCAAATCATTTTATTTTGGAGACTTTGAGACAAAACAGTTCTATTTCCAAAAACGTCTCTTTTCAGATGCAAATCATCTGAGAGAGGTCGTGGAAGTCATTGTCTCTGTGTCACTTATGTTGCTTATATTCACCAAGGGCAAAATTTGCACCTGTGCAGAACAGCCAGCTCCAGAGTTAAATCAGCATTTCTGGGCCACTCCCAGTGACTTTGGGCACTGCTGACTTGTACCCAGCTCTCCGGAGAATATTCCACAGGAAGATTACACTGCTTAGAAAAGGGATGTAAACTGCAGGCTGAAGCTTTCAGTCTAAGCTGTTGTGTAGATCTTTTGTTCTTAATATTTCCTCCTTTAAGAAAAAATTTACCTTCTTTGACAGCCAATTAGCAGCTGTGTTCTGTATGTATGCTGTTAATCCCCTCTCTTGATCTAATTTTTAACTGTATGTGCTTTTACTAGGTAGACCTGTGAATTTGATGCTCACTCTCAAATTATTATTATTTTTTGGACAAAATAAAAGCTCAGAAGGAGATTTTTTCCCAGTAGCGTTCCCTAAATGAATATCAGTGTTTCTGGGGACATACTAAAAGGAACATGCAACTTTATGTTTACCAGGGGCTGGGAGGTGATAATTTGTGGCCACAATTATCACATATTTCTCTCTGCCAGTGCATCTTCCCATCCCTCCCAGGTATTGCTGAAACAGATTTGGAAAATAAAGGGAAAAGACAACTTCCTTTGAGGAGAGACTTGAAGTGTGGAGGCTTCAAGTCATGAACAGCTTTTACTCAGTGGGTGATGCCCCAAAGCAACAGGAAATGCTCAAACACGAAAGGCTGCCTTGAAGGAATTGCCTGTCGGTCTGGTCTTTTGCACAAAGTAATTTCATGAGGTGTTCACACGAGACCAATTAGGAGACACTGCAAGAGTGGGTACCCTGGTATCCTTCAAGTAGTGGAAAAAAGCGTTTTAATAGCAGAAAGACACAGGCAGAGATATATTGCAGGAATGCCTTTCACAAATCCTTTTTGTAAGGTATGACACACCAAAAAGGAAACCCAAACTCTATCCTTTGGAAGTCTGATGAAGCTGATCATTTGAATTTCCCTGAAACAATCTTGTCATGTCAATGGAAGTATGAAACCCAGTGACTTCAAAAATATTGTGTATAATTAGCGATATTCCATAGATATTGGCATGACACATGAGGCATGACCATATATTTTCATTCTAACTTTCCATTTATGTTAAGTGAAAATATAAAAATGAGAAATGATAGAGGACAAGTGTGCCCAACAGCTCTGTAAAAGGTCTATTCATATCTAAATAAAAATGGCAGCCACTTTTGGCAAAGAGGAGGTTGCTAGCAAATGAGGTTACAGCATGTAAGAACAAGTGGAAACCATTACCTAGTAAATATGACATTGACATTCTTTGTTTTAAAGACAGGTGTTATCAGAACTGCCCCAAGGAAAAATAGCATTGACAACAGTTGAGAAAGGCTAATGCCTTTAAAACACAGAAACCTAAGAGCAGCTCTAGAGTTAAGATCCAGCTATCCCAGGATTTCTGTCTCTGACATTGATTTGCTGTGAATGTTTAAAAACAAGGTATAAAAACGAGTCAAGCCTCCAGTTTCACTTCCCCCAGCATCTCATTCCAGCGACTTCTGGTAAAGGAGGTTGGATATTTATTTTTCATAGTCACTAATGGATTTTTATTCAATACATCTGTCTAATTCTTTTTAAATTCATCTAAACTCCTAGCACCTACAACATCCTCTAGCAACGGGTTCCATTAGTTTAGGTATGCATCATGTGAAAAGGTACTTCCTTTTGGTTTATATCCTCTACCTGATAATTCATTGTTTGCCTTCTAGTTCTGGTTTTAGGGGAAAGAATGAATAATTGTTCCCTAATCATCTGCTGTTTGCCACTCAAGGTTTGATACACCGGCTTAATCATATACAGAACTAAAAATATTCAGTCAGCCTTGAGACACGTATATGGGAGGAATTCACTGGTTGTTTTAATTCATCTTTCTGCCAATGGACAAAAGTAAGAGATCCCTTATCAGACTCTGAAACAGTTACTACAGGGTTTTGTATGCTCAGCAGCTCATGGCAATAATGAAGACAAAGACCTTACAAAGTATTCTGTAAATTCCTCTCACTGTTGAAGTGCACACTGCAACTGTTATAGGCTTCAAAACTTGAAATGTTGCTGAACAGTAGGGTAGGGAATTATGGGTCTTTCCAGCAGTCATGGTGGCAAACTCCACGCTTTGTGTGGTCATGATGGTCTTCCATGTATTGCAAAGATCAGGACTAAAAATCTGCTGGTCTTATTGTATCTAAAGCAAGATCACCCAAACTCCATGGATCTCTCTAGTAAGACAAAATTTAGTATGTGTGCTTCAGGAATAGCCATATTTCTCTGCTTTAACATGTTGGCACCTCTGAGTTGGCTTGAGCAAGGCTAGTTCACACACTCTAAGTGATGTAGATATTGCAGCAAGGATCTTTGTGCAGACTAATTGTATGGGTATTCATTCTGCTCAGGCCAGTCTGATTCCTGAAATTAATTCCATGCTCTGTATGTGCGCAATGAATAATGACTGCAGCTGAGACATACCTTTTGAGTAATCCAGGAACCATGTTTTTACTCATGGAAGAGAAAGTGAAAACATTGGCAAGCGAAAAAAGGCCTGTGGAGGAAGAAGACAGTTCTTCTTGTGGATCTGTTGGACAAATGATAAATTGTTAAGTTCCTGGATAGGCATTACTTGAAGGGGCCTATGGGTACTACAGAAAATAGTGCAAGTTCTATGCATCTTGCAATTTTTAATCTAAAGGACAGGGTGACGTTCCAAGCTAACGACCTGTGTAAGGATTGGAGGCAAAGCAAATATTGGTCTGACTGAGTTGAAACTAGAGTTGATCCAGGGAGCAGAGGAGAATGTAATAACATTGAGAAAAGTGATCTGTTTGCATAATCAGGTGACCCCAATATCTCTAGTCAGCTGCAGACATGCAGACAAAGACAAACTTTGTTGGCCAGAAAGATTCTATCTCCTTTCCAAAAGTTGTTTTTGTCTTCTATTAACAAATAGAGATGTTGAAAATACAAACTAAGAACACTGGAATGATCAGTCCCAATAATCAAAATACTTTCAGGTGTGAAACATTTATCTGAGTTCATCTCTTAATTTATAGAAGTCCCATTCTGAGTGTCTTTGGACAGATACGATTCAATAAACTAATCTCAGAGGTCAGTCACTATGCTCTGGGTTGAGATACCCTATAAGGACCTGGATGGGTGAAGCTCCATATCTTCCATAGATTTATTAAAGAACTCATTGTTTTACTGGTGCTAGGAGTATTCTGAGGATCACAGGATTCTTTTCTCTCCTATCCCCAGTCTTCAAGACAACATATCTGCTACAAAGAACAATAGGCATTAGGATCCTATTCATAGATGAGGCCCTGCTTCTGCCTCTAATCTCAAGTTAGTATCTGACTTTGTTGGAGAAGAAAGAAGGAAAGTGAATGTTCATAAATCACTCATAATGGGCCAAATTACTATTTTCAGCAGTATTGGCTTGTAATACACGGGAAGAACCCCGGTAATTTATTTGTTTCTAAAAACCCTGAATGGTTGTCGCTATTGCTGTGTACTTCCTAACTTTATCAGAAGATAAGTTCCCTTGGCTGTGGAATTAACTTCCTGCACTGAATGATGTGGATGGCTTTCTCAAAGACTCGTAACTAGTAGGAGTTTTTATGAGTCTATTGCTTTATGCATAAAAACAAGGATAATGAGAAATTCTTGTCTCTTATACTATGCGGTGGTTTGTGTAAGCGGGTTTACTCATTTCGCTCTGTCAGTTTTAAGACTTGCATGTCTCTCCTAAGGGCTGTGATCTGTTTGCATGGGGTTCACAGCAGAGCGTTCACACTTCTGTAAAACAGTGTACACTGCTTTAAGACTTTTTGAGTTATTATTAACAATGAAAGTTTAAAAAAAAAAAACTAACCAAAAAAACCCCTCACTGCAAGTCATTAAGAAAACCAACTCATTGAGTAAAAAAAAAAAATTATCTTTGGAAAAGGAAACAGCCAATATAACTGCAAACTACCGGTCTGACCACTCATTTTTCATTCTTACAACCACAGAACATACAAGTTAAAAAATCCCCTATCTCAGAGATTAAAGGGAACTCAGACTGGCAGCTTATTTAAATTAAGTCTCTCAAGTTATTTAAGGCTGAAAATCACACCTGTGCTAAGAGCTGGGCACAGAGATGAAGGACCAGGGCCAATAATAGGAGTAAGGCTCTGCAATTCCCTGGTTTTAGGTTCTGGAATAGAATTTAAAATTGATCAGCCATTTACCTCTTAGGATGTGTTGGGCACCCTTTGAACATGTCCCGCGGACCAGAGCCCCAGGCTGGGGACAGCCCTGACCTTGCAGTACCTGAGTCAAGTCTGGGACAGGGCTGAGTGCGCACTAAGCAAACGTGTGTGTGCCCAGAGACCTTTCGAAGAAACTTAAAGAAAGGATGGTGCAGGGCTGCTGGTCTCAGTTTGGGATTTTGGCACTAAAGTTCAGTTTCAGTCCCATGTTAGATTCCTAAATCCTGAACTGCTTCTAGGCAGTCAAAGATGATTCAAGGCCAGCGCTGAAACCAATAAAAATTGTATGAGGTCTCAACTTCTGTCCTTGGTTGTCCTTCAGGGGGGTTGCTCATCGTGTACTTTGGTGACTAACTTGTAAATCAGCTTGTTCCTGGCTCTCCATCCAGAACTGAGCAATTGATTACTGTATTAGACACTGACCACAGAGGACTGAAATCTGCTGGCTTGTACACCCCTACAAGTGAGGAGAAACCTCATTAGCTTCATCTGGGGCTGCTCCTGATTTGCATTGGTTTAACTGAATAACAGACTTTGGCTGGAAATGGACATGAGCAGCAAATCAGCCCCAGCACAACATAGTCTGAGGTGGATGAAGGCTTAAGAAGGTCTTTTTTCATGATAAAGCACGATATAAAAGTCCCTCTTGCCACAGTCCAGGAGTCACAGTGCACCATTTCATTCATCTTTTGGTGCTACTATTGCTGATTTTAACTAGGAGAGAGAATCAGGATGATGTATCCTGAAGCTCTTTGTCCCAAACAACCCTTTGCTGCATGAGCATACTGGGTGCTGATGCTACATGGAAACGCAACTAAAAGGAAGATGCAGCACATTCTTCCACTGGTACCGAGTCTTGCTTGTTTCAGACAGTTTGTTTGATTCATCTGTCCTCAGTCACCAACTATTAATTTCCAACACTCTCCCTGTGTTAGCTAGCCAGGAAGACTGTGTCCTGAAGATAATGCTCAGCTGTCCCTTGCTGCTGAAGGAACGTGCCCAAGAAACATTTCTCTCTGCTCAACCAGCCTTGAATTACTGATGGTGAATTCAGTTCTTTGCCAATACTGTATGAAACTGCATTTCTTACAACCACTGCCATTTACATAATGCAATATCCGTATGGTGATTGTTTTATTTATGTTTCCCTTACTTCAAGGCAGAGGAAGACAGCAGCTGGAGCTGTGAGATAGAGGCACCCACCAGTTACTGGGCTGTGTTGTTCATGGGGGTGATAAGCTTTTATCACCCACTGGGAGTTAGGTTCTTGTCTAAATGATAGCATCCATCCCTTGAAAACAGAACAGAGCTCTCACTGTTTGCCTGTCTGAAAGGAAAGAGTTTATAACCCTAGACTTTACAGTGACTGTGAGCTAAAACATGACATAGCTTGATTGTCTTAATTTCTTGACTAATTCTGTTGCAAGTCACAATGTGAGCATTTGCTTCCTTTGCATCAAAAGAGCTTAATTGTGTTTGCATTAACCCCTTGTCTGTATTTGCCACTGGAAGTCTTAAAAAAAATCTCCCCCTCCTAAGTGACTTTGATTCTGTTAATCCCTACCCACCTTTTGAATCAGTTAAAGGGCAGTTTATGATTTGCAGAGAGTAAAAGTGTAAATGAGAAGCAATTCCTCTGACCATTGTGTGTGTAACTGGAGGACGTTTCAAACACAAAACAGGAAAAAAGGATTACTACAATGGCTTGTTTCTTTTACTGTTTGGATTTCATACCAAGGGAGACAGAGACTAACTGTTGATGGGGATTTTTTATAATTAAAATAACATCATAAGATTACCTATACTGTGGCTGGATATCATTTGTATGGAAAGTTCTACTGTTAAAAAGAAAACAGGAAAGTTTCAGAAGGTTTATTTTTAATTAATCTACAGAATTATCTTCTTGTGTTATTTCTGCATGTGGATTCTAGGAATTTCAATCTTCTCCACAGAGAGGGAAATTTAGCCCATTTCTTATGTTAGCCAAATAATTTTATAAGAAAATGTGAAGCTACAGGATCTGGTTTTACCATACTGTTACTTTGATTTTGTACCTTTGTGATTCCATCTATTGAAGAAATAACTTTACAGTGGCTTTGAAGCTAGGGAAGCTGTATAAAGCACGATGTTGCAAATTCATCGGGGAGGCAGTTACCATTCGCTTCAGTGGCTCTTGTTATTTTCTAAGTCTCGACAACCACAGTCTGAAAATAGTGAGGCTCGGGCTGCAGAAGTAAATGTGACCCCAGCTAGAGCCAAGCCCCAGCAGGAGCAAAAGGGCTCTGCTATGAGTAAGAGCAATCCTCAGCCGCGCTTCAAGCTTCAGCCACTGTCTTTGCAGGCACAACCATTGCTTTTTCAGGGGCAGACTGTTTGCTTTGGTATAGTTTTTGTTTTATTTTGAGTGGCTTCTCTCCTTGAAAGGCATCTTCTACAAGAGTAAGGGCCAGTTGTGCAACAGCAACGACACAGTAAGCCCTGGTGTGACTTGATTTGTATAGACTCATCTCTGTAGTCAGACTTGCACAAGTATCCTACATCTTTAGGTCTTTACAATAGTGCTATAACATGGCTGGATATGACAGTCTAAACTCATGACGTCTTTACATGTTTAGATGTCTCAAACTGAAGTCTTCACAACATAAAAGGCTTGGCAACAATGAGAAAGAGAAACCTTCACCACACCTCCAACCTCAATTCCAACACTTGGTAACGGAATTCTCATGGGAATTACTTCTGTTGGGTAATTTCTTAGAGGGATATATCTTAGAGGGATATATATTGCTTTTAATATTCTGCATCAGCTTTTAATTATAATATGAATAACATTGCATGTAAAGGGCTTATTTTTTTTTTTTTTTCTTTTTAAGAAACACTTTTAAGGGTACTTGTTTGAGTGTCTGGATCACCAGTATACTCAAAGAATAGAGCCAGATTTGATCCAATATTCAGATGGCTCTGTGGTCTAGAAACTCAAGTATGTTTCATGGTGTAAATTGCCTTTAGAAGGCTATTTATTTCTCTACATTGTTGGTCTGAAGTGAAATGTTCCTGGGAATTCCTCACTCCCACATAAATTTTTCCAAGGAAATGCCTGTGACATATCAGAGGAGACATTTGTATTTCCAGAGCAGAGCAGGAAGAGAAGCATAATGGTTTTTCCAATTCGATTTTGAGGGTGGGTTTTTCATAAATGCTTATTACTGCAATAGCTCCACTCCCACCTATGAATGACTTAAGGGCTTTTCAGGACTCCAGCACAGTTTGCCTGTTACATGCCATAGCAACTCCTCTAAGTTGATTACTTTTTTCTACTTCTGCTGTGGCAACATTTTTAACAGTTGAGGTGAAGAGTGGGATGGGAAAGAAGTGGAGACTTGACTCTTATTTGTCCTCTTTTATGAATTATTTTATAATTTGTCAAACTAGATAAGGGCCGTATTGAGACAGTGTCGATTCAGTATGTGTCTTTGGGGTTTCCCATTTGATAGACTAGAAAAAGTCAGTAGAATATAGTAAACCCAATATTTTTAATGTTTGTGTGTTTGAACCATGACTCGCAGTTTTCTTCTGTGAAAAAGGGAGAGTAGTCTTTCCTTAATGGTGTGAATTCTTGTGATAGCAAATCCACAGGTACTGAGATGATGCCGTAGCTCCACATACTTACACTTAACATGTGAATGGACAGGACCAGCAGGCTTCATGCCTGTAGAAAGCACTGGGTGGCCAGCTCTCTCAGAAGTGGTTCACCAAAGTAAGCTCCACTATGAATTTGGTTTTGAAGGTTCCTTTGACCTCTGTTCTCCTCAGGAGGAGGAAAGTAAGGAGAGCAGCAGTGATGGCAGAGAGGCGGGAGGGAGGGCAGGCAGGACTGACAGGCAGCGCTACTTGGCACAGCAGGGATGTTGAATTCAAGGAGGAAGGTGAGACAATAATGCCCCCTCTCTGCAAAGCCGGGTGACCTCCAAGGGTGAGTCATGCCTCCCGCCACCTCCCACAGCGTTATCTGCTTCTGATGTGACCAAATGCTGAAATGAAAGAAATGTCCTTCCACGGCAATGAAAGGAGAATGGACAATGACAAAAGTTAAAGCGTAACACAGGAAATGTGAATGAAAAAGCTCCCCCCAAACCACAACCAAACCCAAGCAGCAAAGAGGTGGCTATTTGCATGCACCCATCCATCCAAAAATGGTGGCGAAACCCCAGCAAGGGATGTGGGGATTCAGCTGCGGGGGGGGGGGCAAGTATCAGCCTCAGCTGTGCACACCTACTTGAAACATCCAGATCTTGGCAAGGGGGCTTTTCCTGACATCAAACCCTGAGAAATTCCTCTGCAAAGGGTTGCATTTCATTGTGTTGAATAAAGAGCTAGAGCAGGCAGTCCTGCAAAGGTGGGTACCCTGCACCGTTCAGCCACACAGGATGAATGCACAGAAAAGGCACTTCACCTTAAATACGAGACTGACTTACCCAGGATCAGGTTCTTACCCACATTTGACATTGACCTTTATGAATTTACCTTGAGGTAAAACTGAAATGCTCTGACTGTGTTGTGTTTTTACATCATGATGTGTCTTGTCTGTGTTTCACTGAAAAAAAGCAGAAATTGTTAATAGACACAGAGATAAGAAGATAAGCCAAACGTTGTCCTCAACAAAAGAAGCAGCAAAGAAGCGAGTGTGTTGGAGATAAGATATATGCTTTTTTATAGAAAGTTTTTAAATTTCTCTCACACTGATCTGAAGAAATGACAAGGGGAGGAGAATCATTATTCTTGACGTGCAAACATAATTGAAAGGTATTTTTGATGGCAGTGCTTGTAAGAAATAGGGGTAAATGTGAATCTGTCCCACATAGAAATAATCACACATAGTTTTGGCTGCCTTTAACTGTGGTAAATATTCAGTGGATTCAGGAACACTGTTTTTTTTTCTCAAAGGTAACAAATAATGTCTTTCTCAGTGGATCATCATTACACAATCAATTGCTAACTATGTTTTTTAATATATTTTAAGATTACTCGGTAATTCTATAGGATTTGACATTTTGTACTTCAGAGGTCCTTAACAATGCTGAAAGGTTGCAACCTCTGGATATTTCCTCTCGCATCTCCCACGTGAAGCAGGAAAATCACCACTGCTAAATGCGATCAAGGGTATTTGCAAGGTTTTTTGAAAAGTAAATAAATTCTTACATTTTTCAGAGTACTGGAAGTAGCTTCTGTCCCTGAGATCAAACAGTCCCTGAGCTGAGACACATCCAATATTTTTCCTATGTCAATATTGTCACCCATCTACTGAACGATGGCAAAATCTGGAGCCCTCTGGGACAATAATTTTTATGGTGCAGATATTGGTCACAGAAATTACTCTTTCAGTCCTGTTTGTGTAATTTGCATAAAGCAATGTTAGTCATCAGTAAACAGGAAGCTAATTTTGGCAGAAACCATGCCCTGCCCCTGAAGCAGCTGTCCTGCTTCCACCTCTCGACTGAGTATCACAGTCTCAGTGTTGAACTCAGGTTTCCCCATCTGCGGCATTTCGTTTGAGTTGTTAGCACTGACTTTCACACCTCTTAATCCCCAGTCTCACAGATCCGTGTGGCCTTCTCTGGGCACCAGATGTTCATTTCTGCAACTGCTGTGGAGCCTGTAAAGTTTTGCAGTCAGATGAATAGCTCCCACAGCTTAGGGGAGGTTCAGCTCCATATGGATCTTGCACACATCTATCACAGTTGCCTGATATTAGACTTCACTCTTTTATCCCTTTTGGGCTGGCCTGTATAGAATTAATGTTATGTTCATCTTTAGTCCCACCAAGCAAGAAAAATGTATACCTGGATCAAGAAAATAAGAGGAGATAGCTGTGTTTGTTGAACAAGATGCCCCCTCATCAGTAAAATATCTAGTGATGGATTGAAGCAAGAAAGTGATCTCCATAGAAAATAGTTTTCTCTGTTGGTTAAACATGAAAACCAGTTTGGTTTTGTTTTTTTTTTGTTTTTTTTTTTTTTTTTTTCAAAAGGGATGGAAAAGGAATGGGCAATACTGTAACTGCAGGTAGAGAAGGGCCAGATTTGTGCTTATTTCAGGAGAGGACCAGGAGAGTAAGCTGTGAGAATTTTGGTTTGGTAGAATTTATCAGTTAGGCTATGGTTTGCAAATCTCAGTTCTAAGCACAGCTTCTCCAAACTGAGAGAATTTCAAGCATCTGTTTTGGGCTTATCTTTAGAAAAATGAAAAGAAGACATTCCAGAAGCTTCTGGTATTTCCAGAACAGGGCTAAAGTCTTGCACGTTCTGGAGAGGTTTTTGTTCTCGTTAGCACTGAGCACCCTAACAAAGAAAAACAAAAGAAACTTCTATCTTAGAAAACCATAACATAATCTTGTAAAGTTTCAGGTGAACAGAATAAACAACAGAAACATGAGATCGGTATGAGCAGGGGAATGTGCTCCCTTGCTTTCTCGTGCTCATCTGAAACGCATTTCCAAGCTTTCTGAGGCTCATCCTTGCTGAGGAAAGAAAAATACACATCTATTTAGGCTGCTATTGCTCTGGTTGGGAAACTGGAGAAGCCATAGCTGCTATTTTTACAAGTTTGCTTCCTTCAGGGGGAGAGATATCTTAGGGTTGAGGGGGAGGTAATATGATCTCTTTTTCTATTTTTATAAAGGGCCTGGGGATGCACCGGGAAGCTGCAGATCTGTGCAGTTGAAAGCCTTCAGCTCCTCTTTTGAGATACTAAGGGAGGAACAGTTAGAAATGCATGGCCTAATTAAGGATATCTAATATGGTTTCAGGAAGGGAAGGGCATGCCTCATTAACTGGCTGGAATTCTTTGAGGATATTGCTGTTGAGGGAGACCAAAAAAAGAGGAAACTCACTGTAAGCATTGTGTACCACGGTGAGCTGGGGGAGAATAAAACACAGTTAGGAAAGTCTGGGGTTGATGCCTATATTATGGAGTGGGTAAAAATATAATATGAAATTAACTGGTATTTAAACCTGCAGGGAGTGGAACTATTTTTTAGTTCTTGAAATCCTGGGTGCATTCTTGCCTTTAATCTTCTCTTAAAAAAAAAAAAAAATTATTATTGGTATAATTGGCTTTTGTAATTCAGCTGAATTGAAAGTTGTAATGTTTCCAGATGATACTACACTAAATTTGGAGGGCAATGAAGAAAATTGCAATTAGATACAGAGTTAAATGATTTTTAAAGTTTCTAGCATGGCAGATGGCATATCCAATAAAGGTCAGATAAATGTAGCATCATGATAATAAGCCAAAGACCCTAGAATCAGAAGAGGGAAAGGGTGGGGTGGATAAAGGGTTTCTCTGTGTATTCACGGCTTTAATGTGGGATTTTTGGGAGATGCAGTTTCCCCAGATCTTTGCAGAAACAGAATCTAAAATGTTTCAAGTTATCCTTGAGGAAAAGTAATTACTCAAAAAGGAAAATCATGCACATTTTGACTGGGAAAAAAAGTAGTTTCACATGAACCTGCTCAGTGCAGCAGGCGCAGGGCTTGCAGCCAAGGGAAAGCAAGAGCTCTTGGTGGAGGGAAATGCTGGCTGGGGTGTGGGATTGAGGTTGTTGGGGATGTGGAGGTAAAGAAGTCTTTCAAGACCCATGGTATGGGTCCAGTCTGGCTGCTTGCCTGGCTGCCTGGCCATCCCAAGGGCTGCAGGACCAGCTGAATGCAGAGCTGTCCACTTGCAATCCCTTGGAACCCTGCTCCATGCCCATCCACTGGGAGGAAGGGTGTTCTCATAAGCTCTCTACCTGGAGATTCCTTTAGAACTGGGGAAACTGCATGTTTTTGACCCAACGGTGCTCCTTAGAACTTGCAAAAGATCGGTCCCCTTGACTGTCTACATAATCAGTCCTTCCATGCTGGTTTCTTGGAAAAGTCAGGCACTTTCTTGTGGTTGCAAGAGACAGCTGGACCCTGAGAGCTCGTATGAAGTGGGTTGAAAAACAGTTCTGTGACACAGGGAAGGTTTTGTTCCCTTCGGAGCAAAGGGACCTTTATTAGAAGAAGGAAAGCAGGTGTTAGAGGGGAAGGAAATGGGGAAATTTTTGTGTTTCTTTTAATACCTATGGAGTCCTCATCCCTGGAGGTGCTTAAGAGTTGGGTCGACATAGCGCTGAGGGATCTGGTGTAGTTGAGAACTGTCAGTGCTAAGTTAATGGTTGGACTAGATGATCTTCAACACCCTTTCCAACCTAGTTGATTCCATGATTCTGTGAAATTTTTAGAACTTTGAAAGAGTCTTATCTATATTTCTCTATCAATGACGCCCCTTTGCAATTTGACATGAGACCTGGCACATATCACTCTTCATTTAGATGAAAGAGGATGGACACTTAGAAGTGAAGTGTCAGGGAGGGTGAGTGCAGTGAAAACCTGCCTGTGAAGGAAGCACCAGGCAGCAGGCAGAAGGAGCATAGCCCTGCTGGAGGGAAGTCACTCACGGATGAGGTCTGGGTCTGATTCATGTTGATCTTTGCCCTTTCCCCTTAGCCCTGCAGGGTCTGCTCCCAGACAGGGTCCAGGCCATCCCTAGGGGATGCCCATGCCCCTCAAGACCTGGTAAGAGCCTCTTTCTGCTCTGCCACTCCCCAAAACCATCTGCCAGCACCAGTGTAGAAGAGCTACTCTTTTTTTTTTTTTCCCTTGCCTGAGGAAAAAACAGCATGAGTGTCACTGCTTTGCAAAAGGTGCCAGACTGGTCTTCCTGTGTTCAGCTGCAGGCTGGTTACAGCAAACACATTGTAAGAGAGATGCTTCCAAGATATTTTCTGAGTATTTGTCTTTGTTTTCTGATTTGTGCTGTGGGAAGGGCTCTTTTTCAAGGGCCAGCCTCTCCCCATGACTCGAAGGGCGTACAAGCATCGAAAACAAAGAGAGCTTCCTCCTACGGGGCCTCTGATGTGGGATGAAGATAGAAGCAAGCAGTCAAGAATGTTAGTGTGAGAGGGGAGGGAGAGAAGTGGGGGGAAGCCAAGAGACAGTGCTGGTCACAGTGACAGACCATGTCTTGGGATGACTCCTCGGCTGCCAACCACATTTTTAGTCTTGCAGTGCTAAAACATTTACCTCTGGGATAAGTAGCATAATTTACTTTCCAGAGGTTACTCAGTTCTTTATCTCTGGCTTGATACAGGCAGAGAGGATATTACCCATGATGACTGTTTTGTGAGGAAGGCATCTGGCTTTAGGGAACTGGAATATTTAATTCATTTTGCCTAAATCTCTGGCTAACTTTCAGCAGGGAGGAATTAAAGAAAACTTTGTGTGAGGTGAGTTTTGAAATGGAGGATCTTGATTTTTTGTGTGCACTGACCGATGTGTATCAATGTCCCCTAAGCAGTGTACTTCTAGCACCAAATTGCCCATGGGAAAACCCTATCTTATAATTGACTGAGGTCAATTCGAGCCAGTCAGTACCAGTAAAGGCTTCAGACACTATTATATGTTCCTAATAGGACTTGGATTAGGACTCCAAGGTGTTATTTGGCTGGGTGCTTTTATAAGTACAAGGGAAGAAATAGTATTCTGTAGGTCTATAACCCAGAAAATAAAGACAAGTGTTGACATTCTGGCTCAACTACAGTCAAAAATAGCTTTAATACACACCTAAAAAGAGTGAGAATTTAATCCAAATAGATAGACATTATAAAATACATTCAATAGACTATTCAGTGTTTCAGAGGAAGCAAAAGGGAGGCAGGAAAACAATAGACTTCCTAGACTGATTTGATCAACCACGTTTTCAGACTATTATACCAAAAACAGGCATTCAGGAAATACATACATGCACATGCATCTGTGCTGTGAAATACCATATGTCTACAAAAAAAAAACCCAAACAAGGTGTTGCACATCCATTCCCCCAGCTGCCTGCGGGGTGTTTTCTGGTCTCACAGCACAGTGCTCTTTGCACCCCAAAATGTTTGAGAAATAGATGCATGCTCGAGTTGAAATACCAGAGTCCTAGACTGCGTTCAACAGTCGCTAAGAACTTCAGTGCAGAACTTGTGCCGATGAGTGAGCTTTAGCCCTGGGATCTTCCCATGACATTGGCAAGTCATCTTCCAAGTGCTCATCCTGCCAGCGCCCAGCCATGGCGGCACAGCTTCTTGGCTCCAGGGCAGCACTCTCTGTTTGTACACCGCCTGACACAATAAGCTGCCAGTCAGATTTGCAGGCTGCTGTGTGATCTTGTGATATTAATAATATAATGATAGCATTATAACTGGACCATTCAACTCTATAGTTTGTTCTTCTATAAATGATTTATAAGTTTTATGCATTTTATATGGCTCTCATTAAAAATGCATTGAAAAATACTATCAAAATACCATTTTGTGAGGCTCAGTCTCTCTTTATTCTTGTTACAGCCATCTGCCATTAAGCTTTAATAACTGACTGATTATAATTTATTAATTTATCACCTGTTCTTTATACAGTTGGATAAAATAATTGTCAACCAATGTGAAATGGCCTCCTATTGTGTTATTAATCCCCAAAGCAATTAGAAAACCCACTGATTGCACAAGCCATTGAAAATGGGCAGTAACTCATGTTAGAAATGATCTGCAGTGCTCACATCAGCACACTTAGTGCGTGATTGGTAATAAGGTTTCTGTCGCCAGTGTGAATTTGAAAGGGGCAGTTTAACTAGGGAGGCTTTTATTTTTGATTATTTATTTCATAATAAGCCTGGATTTTTAGGGCTGACAGTTGATGTGTACGTTCCAGCTTGTCTTATGGATTCTGTGGGCACAGTCTCAGAAAGGCAACTTCATATAGTGCCATACTAATGCTTTTCAAACCTCCTTTGAAGAGATTTCTGCCTCTGATAACATCCCCAAGAATGAAAGAGTAATTTGGGGATACCTATAGATGCCAAATCATTTAAGAGGTTGACTTCAGTCAGCTTTGGATGAAGCTATCAGAGTTCAGTATCTCTCCTTTGACTTTTATCTGCCAAAGTTTCAATATGGGTTAGTTGTGGGCTTTCTGATATGGATATTTACAGCATGTGAAAAGGGACAGAGCCAACAGTTTGTTGAATCCAACAGCTGTCATTTAGCAAAGCCGTTTGATTACTTTGCCAGTGTGAGGGAGATATGCAGGCCACCCCAGATGTGAAGAAGTTCCTTATCTCCTGCCCTATTTGCAGTGCAGACTTCCAGCTACTCGTGTTACATTACCTCTGACACTAAGAAGTCACATTCCAGTAATGCTGCTCCTGATGCAGATTTAACTGCTTTTCTGGTGAAGAGAAAGAAAAAAAAAAAAAAAAAAAGAAACAAAGATGCCACTGACATCAGAGAGCAGAGCCTCACTGCTGAGAAGAGCAGCTGTAAATGTTTCTTTGTCCTAAATGAAGTTGCCTGTCCCCTCTTGTGTGTATGTTCAGTCAGGGACCACGCTGGCAGGTCAGGCACAGCGGAGGTATAGAGCTGCCACTTACAGCGATGTTCTGTTCCAATTTGCTTGAAGTGGTCTGGGAGAACTTCTAGTTAAACAAGATGATTGCATAGATCTAAAAACTGTCAACATGTCACTTTGAACAAGGTTCTGGGCAGGCTCAGGAAGAGATTTTTCATCTCTCTCTTCTGTCTCCAGAAATACATACCTTGCAGTAAATAGGTCTGTGCATTAGTGCAATGTAGTGACTCTAGAGTACAAGAAAGTATTGAGTCTTCCACCAATATCAGGCTCCCTCGGCATGATGGTAGGATAGTTGAATTATTCCTCTTTCACCCAACATTTCTGCCATTTCTGCTGTTCCATTCCAGGGTTTACAGCTTCTCCACAGTTAAAGTTGGAGAAACTGCTTTGACAAAAATACCCAGAAAAACTGATGTTTAACTGAGCATATAGGGAGATTTGTACTTCTTCCTTCTACAGGGAACCCAAAGCAGAACTAAAGAGGGCATTCTTGATATTCTTATACTCTTTCTGGCTTTTCTGGAAGTAAAAATCAGAAGAAATCTCATGCAAATGTTTGTCCTTCTGAGACATCCAAGCCAAATGTGCAGATCTAGGGGTTTTAGATAAACCAGATATAAGCACAGTGAGTTCTTTTTCTCTAATCTTGAGAAACTTTCCCACCTTACTGCTCCAGTGTGTCCACAGATAAAATCCAGAATGTAGAAAGTCCTCAGAAATGGTGGAGGCACTGTAATTGTCTTGCACTGAAGGTGCATGCCTTTTGCCTACATAGTCCTCAGTTGGGGTGAGCATGGAGAGGATCTTCCACTCCTTCCCACCTTTGTAGACATGCACAAGACTACTCTGCACTCTTAAGCTAGCAAGTGACTGCAATGTCTTCATCTTAACTTGCAGCAGAATGTTTGCCCTCTGTCGTGAACCACAGCCAATTTGTCATCTTTTCCCCAGAATTGTATCTCATGGTTCTTCTTAAATCAGGATCTCAGCACCATCTGGCCTGCTCCTGGGTATGGAAGCTGGTTATGGCACGCTGTATGACACAGTCTAGCAAGTAGGTAATTTTTCAGATGGTAGATTGACAACTGTTACTGTTTGTGTTTTTACTGAAAGTAGGAGGTCTCCAATTAAGGTTAATCTTGCAATGTTAATTGAACTACAATGCTATACTCCTTTTGAATATAAGAGCGTCATGGAAGAAAATCCACATTCAAAACAAGACTAGAGTCAGTTATCCATGTAGTAGCCCCCCCTGACTTCTGTTGTCTGCAAAGTTGATGGTCTGTATAACACATCAGAAAAATACTTCATAACTAAAGAACAGTGTCACAAAAACTCTGATTTATGAGGGGGTACCAATGGCCTTTCCCCTCAGCAAAATCATCATTTAAGAATCTGTCATATTTTTACTCACAACAAAGTTTCAATCTGGTGGCCACTGAATCCTTTAAAAGGACCACTACCACTCACACAGGAAGATTTATTGCAAAAATGTGGTTGAATTCCATGTGGGTCTAAACTCAAGTTAGCAAAGTGTGGCCATATTCCATACTCATTATTTCCACAAAGGGATTGCATGCACATGTGTGCATCTCTGAACCCATCAAAGTAGTATCCCATAATGCTTTTTACAGGATTAAATAGTTACTTTGGCTACATCTACTCTGATGAATGTATCCACTAGTGGTTGCATCCACACTAGACAGGCTGGCCTCCTTGACAGTTGAGTAGCTCTGTCCTCTACTTACCACACTTGGTCCTGTGTCTCCTGCAGGTCCTTCTTCCCTTAAGACATAGCTGTCATTTTTGGTCCATTCTTTTCAGTTCAAAGTGTGAGCTGTGCTGAATTCCTGCTGACTGGTGTTTTCATGGAATGAAACTGAAATTCTACATTTTGGTCTTGTATGTATGACATGACAAGACTGGAGTGCTTGAATTTGTAAAGCCCTCAGGTAAGACTCTGAAGGACTCTTAGAGCAGAAGAAAACAAGCCTGGTGCATTCTTGTCCATACTACCTGCTGGGAGATGTTCTCAGAGTAGAATATCTAAGACAAAACACTGATTTATCTTTTAAAGGAACTACCTAGTATTTTCCAAATATGGGAGTGAATTATTGTTTATGCAGTATGGAGGATTAGTGAAACAAGAGCAGGGGTGAGGTGGGGAGTGAGGTGATGGTGTAGACATACCCCCACCCATGTGAGTGTGTGTAAATTGGAGTGATTTTCTGGGCACAAAGAGGTGTGGGAAAACACTGGGGTACTCGGTGTGCAAATGGTGTGACTGCATTTTCAGTACTAAGGGTGCCAGCACTTGTGAAAACAGATCCTGAGCTTCAACTGGTGATGCAGCTCTGAATGGAAAACACACCCTTGGATTTGGGGTTTCTCTATGAACCAGAGGGAGGGAGAGACAACAGCTTCATCTGAGTTAATTCTGAAATGAAGACATAACCCCTGACACCCAGGATCATTTACCCTTTCATGTGGGAAAACCTGTTATTAGAGCTTGACTGAAATGTTTAAGAGACTTTAAAATGCCACCTACTTTCAGCTTTCAAATATCGAGTACTAGAATTTGGTGCTGACTTTTCGTCCTTGATTAGACTCTCCTTCTTAGGGAAAGTCTTGCGAAGGTAACCAGTTCCTTTAACAAAGCTGTGCAGCAGTGTGGCTGATGAGGACAGTAAAGATCCTGGGGAGATCCTCTGCAAAACACCCTGGAGCCATGTGCATCAATTAGCTCCACCACCAGTAGTGGCTGCCTGTAGGCTGCCTGTTATCTCTTGAAGTGAAGATAATTTTTGATAGGGAAAGTTGGAGGCTTTTGCTTATGAGTTCATCCAAGGGTGTTCAAATTAAGGGTTCCTCAGTAGTCCCTTAATCAGATAGGCCAATTTATAAGAAAGTGCCTTAAAAAACCCATTTAATTTCACTTAGCCTGTTGAATTTTTCTTAATGTGCTGTTGTTCATTGTTGGGACTTCTGAGCTCTGATGAGCACATGCGGTGTCACATTCCCAGGATGTGGTCCAGGGCAATATCACAGTGGGGTAGCTACCATCAAATGCTGTCAATGGTCCGGTTCTGACTTGAAAAGAGCATCACTGACACCTCTTACTACAGCTTTTTGGCTTTATTCCAAGGTTTCCTCCCCAACAGATGCTGAAATCCCAGCAGAAAGCAGGGATGAATATAACAAAACAAATGCACAGCATAGCTAATCAGTAATTAAAGTCTCTTAAAGCAGGTAGTATCACACAGAATCAAAAAAAAGGAAGGAATGTTTATTGGATCTCTAACCTCAAAAGGTTTTCCTATTGCACCTATCATAGCATTTCATCATGACTAATTTTTAATGAGTGAAAGAGGGGAAGACATCCTGCTGTTAATTACCCAAAGTATAAATCCGGGTTAGTTCTGCTGTCTCCTGTATGACAATACAGTTTGCTGTGATGGTAGTAAAAAGCAAGTTTGCAGCCAGGCTACTGATGTCATAAGAGCACCAGCAAGAGAAACAGAAGGAAAAAAAAAAAAAAAAAAAAAAAATAGAGAAAGAGTATCATTAAAGGACTGAAATACCTTTTTTAAAATATAGCTCCTGGGGTAAGGTCTTATTATGTTTGTACAGCACCTGGTACAACAGAGCCCTTCTGAATTCAGTCTCTGGAAGCTGCAGACATATCCAACAAAATGATAGCACCAAATACTGAGGCTTAAAATAAAAATTTGTGACAGATATATTAGGAGAAGGGTTTGGGGAGGAAGAGGATTGGGGTTGATGTACTCTGACAAAATTCCATCACAGTGAGTCACATTTTAATTGAAAAAGAATAAAAGAAAGCAAGGGTGGGGAAAAGACACTAGTGAAAATCAGAAGTCACCTGCCGTTGTGATAAGTTAACTGAAGTTTTGGAAATGAATCATCGCAGCAGGCAATGGAAGGTTTCACCTCAGGCAGTGGCAGGAAATGCAGGGCTGTAGCTGTGCACAGAGCATTTCAGTCTCTTGATCAGCTTTTATTGATTGGGAAAGTACAGCTGTGCACAGAAAGTCTTAGCTTTTCTCTCATTTTCAGTTCAACAGAAAGGAAAATCTCAAGCAGCCATTTTTAGCTTGTCTTTCTCGGAAGAAATGGGGTAAGTGGGAGGGGAGTTCACAGGAGGAAGACACAAAACTCACCATTTTACTCACATGTCTAATGAAATCACATGCTGCCAGTGGACCCCCCCCCAAAAAAAAAAAAACAACCAACAACAAAACCAACAAACCAAACAACCCACACCCTTGCTTGAAAGAAGAAATGCAAACAGCTGCCCAAGAGAAAACCCTATTGAGAGATGCTTCAGAAGGGCTCTCTTCTGTTCTTTAGCACACAGCTATCTAGGACATCCCTCTCTGGGCATCAGATTTCCTGGGATGAGAAATGATCTTGTCCAGACATGAGCTTAATGCCAGTATTTGTAAGCAAGAGGTTTCCAAGCTTTTGCTGTCAGGTGCGGGTGATACTGCCTGTGGCGTCTCCTCGTTCTGGGCCAGGCTGCAGTGCACATCAAAATAGTTCATATCCCACTAGTAGTAAACTTACTTTGGTAAGCCATGGTCATGTGTTTCTGAACACGTTTGCCCATTGTGTAAACATCAAGCCACTTAGTGTGATACAACTCTGTGTTGGCCTCAGCAGCCCAGGAATGCATTAAACATAAATGCCTTAATGCCTCTGGATCTGGTTGCAAATGTCTTCTATATCAAGCCTAATATGTCTTGGGAACTTATTTTATCTATAAATAAGTAAATTCTGCATGATGTCTCTAATGGTTCAGGTGTCTCTGTACTGTTGTTCATCTCATGCTGTGGACCTGACAAAGAATGGCAGGGTCTTTTTAAAATCATTCCAACCATTACATACCAAATAGTGTGAGCCAGGAACTAGCCGCAAAAACCCTTGACATCTCTGATGTCTCTTTATGGACCTTCACTTTGGGCTGACTTAGCTTTGGGTTTGGTCTTCTACAAGTGTGACCCATTTGAACATTGCCTCCTGAAGAAATGACGCGTGACTGAATGACAATTAAGTGACAGTGCACAGAAAGAGGAAGTAATTCCATTTTCCTGGGAAAGGACCAGGTACTACGTGGTGCTTAAGCATGTTTAGATTGATAAATATGGGCCTGTGCATATGAAGCCCTGTTGAATTAGTGCATGGTGCACATTTATATCATGTGAACTTTACCAGTATTTCATATGAGAGTCCCACTGAACCCATGATATCTATGTGGTGACTTGTGTGCATGATTTATGGGTATGCTGATCATTTCAAAGAGGAACCAAACTCTGCGAAAGTCAAATAAGATTCTAGGCTGTGAGATAACAAGCAGTTTTAAAAAAGGTAAAACTCCCCGTGTATGAGGGATGCCAGGTGAGAACTGAGGAGACTTACAGGGAGAAACTTACCCACAGAGTTTGTACAGAATAAAGATTTTGAAAAGTATGAGAACAGGTAAAATTTAGACACTGCATCGGTTTTCTTGTTTCCTTATTTTGTGCTTAAAAATACTTATGAAATTATATGCAAAACAAGAATTAACAAATCTCCACCTCAAAAGAAGAGGCCAAAACAAAATCAGAACCCCCTCACCTCCTGTCACCCTGAAAATCCCCCAGCATTTGCACAGTCTGACGCATGTGAGATGAAGCATTGAAAAGCTAGGAAACTCCAAAAGTTATGGTATCTCACAGAAGTTTTCATGACTGCAGGAGATATGTGTCATATTTTCCTTGTGAAAGGTAACTCAGAATATCTGATTATTATTACTATTATTAATATACATTATAAAGTATGAAGAATATGAAGTGCAGCAGAGTGATTGTGAACTGTAAAATGTAGCCTTTCTAATTTGAGAAGTATTTTATACCCACTTTACCCAGTTATTAATGACTTCCTTAGGTCCAATACCCTGCAAAGCAATGCCTAAATAATTCTAAAAACCCTTGGTAATTTTATTAATTGTACAATTTATCATAATTCTGTGTTTCCTGTGCAAGCAGCACCCATGTGGGGAAATTTGTACCAAAAGCCTATTCCTAAGAGAGTCTCATGGCTCTGAGCATCACAGCAAGCTGCCTATAGACGTGTGAGATTGAAAGTTTGTTTTGTTCTCTGAAGCTTAGCTTGGCTTGGGCACAACCTAAACAAAGTACTGCTGGTCCTCTGATGTCTTTCTGCTTCAGGGAAGCAAGTGGTGGTGTGTAAGATGGAGCTAGAGGTAGGATTTGGAGAAGGTTTTTCTATGGTATGGGAGCACTAGCATGGAGTCCACACATTCAGGAAGAAAATCTCTGAGCATGTAGTATGGTTCTTCTCTAAATACACTAGGAGTTTGTCATTTCTGGGAAAGAGAAAAAAAAATATTGCCAGGAGTTGGTAGACTTTTAGTACATAAAGTATGTAAATTACTGCATTTCAAATGAATTCTCAGATTACTTTGAGGCTACCCAAACCTCATAGATCAGCCTCCTAGTTAGTATTGAGGTATATCTTAAGTGTGTGAATGTTGAGTGGGGACTTACGGCCGTGACAACAGAAAGTACTGAATCACTTGAGGGTCCTTGCGTGACCCTTATCACAGGTGTACCCGAACAACATGGAACATCACTTCTTCTTCCTTGCATACCACAGCGGAAAGGGGAACAATAATCTTTCTGAGGTCTTTAAATATAGATGCTCCATGATGCAGAGCATGTGACCCAGCAGGGGCTACAGCAGGGGCTAGAAATGACATCTCCAAAATCCTGTGTTAGTGTCCTGCTGAATCAAACTTCCTCCTGCTGCCAGTCTTGGCAACAATGGTACCCCAAACTTCTGTAATGTAATAGGAACATCAGACTGGGTCTGACTTGTTGGAGTTGATTGATGAGATGAACAATAGCTGAGCTGGGTGCGTATGGCTGTGCATGTGTGACGGGGTCTGATATGAAGACTGCAGAAATATATGAACTCTACGTGTACATCCATTAGCTTGTAAGTGGTCAGGCTTGTAAGTGCTTTGGTTGGAATGTGGAGTTTTAATTGGCTTTTGTAGATATTCTTGTATATAAATTATACAAGATTTCCAGCTTTACTGATATGAATATTAAGGAACCACTTTTGAAATCATGGATTTATTATAACTATTTTTTAATTGAGATCTCTCTGAAAGCTGGGGGCTATTTTATAAGTAACATAACAAATAACACCAGTATTGTTCATTTCTGTACAAAATTAAATTTAGACAGTTAGTGCATAATAAATAATGTTATGATTTGAAAATGTTTCATTACATTACATTAATATGTCTTAATAGGCATGGATCATGTCATACACAGTTGTTAGCTTTATTGTTAATCAGATCATTCTCATTAACACACTGTAGTTAAAAATGAAGTGCCCTAAAACTGACTGTGTAATGTTAAGTGTAATTTCTGAAACTACCATATTATGCTGTCCTAAGTACCTTGGAATTGCTTATTTAATGGAATATTCAGCTGCTAAAATAAATCCTTTACTTTCTACCATTAACTTCACAAAATGTTTTAAGGATGAACATGGGCACACTGTCCTTTCAGTGTGCCAACTTCAGAAGGTTGAAGTTATTAGACGTTTAAGAGATCCTGATCAGCAAATGCCAAATCTAAACTTGTCACAACTGTACTTATAATAGCTGAACTTTCCACCTCCCTGTGAGTAGCCTGTCTTGTCACACTTATTCTACCTGACCTACTTTCCAGCTCCACACCTAAAGATGTTAAAAAAATTTCTGCAGCTCCTGAATGAGGACAGAAATAGTTTTCATAGTGCTGAACCAGCACAAAACTCATCTATGACTGGGGACCTCTGCCTCCTGCTTTCCACAAAAAGGATTTTAATTTTGGAGCCCTGGTCTGTTTCCATTTGCATCATTCACTGGTTGAGGAGCTTCACAATGAGGTAGAGGTACAAGAACCTCACAGCACCTTGCTGAACTGATGCCATGGCTTGAGGATAAAGAAACATTGGATTATTCAAGCGTGTCCAGAGAAGGGCAACGGAGCTGGTGCAGGGTCTGGAGCACAGGTCGTACAAGGAGCGGCTGAGGGAACTGGGGGGGTTTAGTCTGGAGAAGAGGAGGCTGAGGGGAGACCTCATCGCCCTCTACAGCTACCTGAAAGGAGGGTGCTGATTGCTGGGGATGAGTCTCTTTAACCAAGTAACAAGCAATAGGACAAGAAGGAATGGCCTCAAGCTGTGTCAGGGAAGGTTTAGACTGGATATTAGGAAGCATTTCTTTCCAGAAGGGGTTGGTGGGCGTTGGAATGGGCTGCCCAGGGAGGTGGTGGAGTCCCCGTCCCTGGAGGTGTTTAAGAGTCAGGTCGACATAGCGCTGAGGAATCTGGTGTGGTCAAGAAGGGTCAGTGTTGGGTTAATGGTTGGACTGGATGCTCTCCAAGGTCTTTTCCAACCTAGATGATTCTGTGTGATTCTGTGTATGTGAAAATAGATAAGAAAGTATACTGTGTTACAGCTATTCGGTATAATGTTCATCCTGCTGTACTGTCCATATTTACAGAGGGCTCCAGAGTGCAGAGTTCATATAAGCTGCCAACATGAAGAGTCAGAGCATGGGGTAAAGCTCAGTCACACCATCATCCATGGATAGCTCTCCTGGACAGGTTTCTTGGCAGTTGTCAGCCTGACTGAGGAGTGAAGGGGCAGTCTAGCTGTCTGGGCATCGGCTGTCCCATCCAGGGACTGACATAGCCACAGAGACTTGGCATCAAGATACTTAATGATAGCAACATCCTGTGCATTTATTTATGTATCTGACTATGAAAATGATAAATACGGTTTTAAAACCACTAACAAATTGCCTTGTTTTTCCCTCACTCACAGTTATTGTACCCAATTGTACTAAAAGACACTGAGCCCAAATGCCCCATCTCCTACAACTAATCTGTTTTATCATATCAGATGAATTGGCTACATCCAAACCACCTGTAGGAATGGTCTTTGGTCTTCTAAATCGTGCCTGGGGATTTTTCTTTGAGAATGATACCTGGCACAGACCCAAACTGTGCTAGGGATCATGAACAGTGGTAATGATCAAGCTCCCTTGTCCTGGAAATGACCGTAACATTTTTTAATGTATTGGAATAGTTGTTACCTGAAAATTTCCCAGTGAGTTCTTGTTGCTACATAATTAATAATATCACACTAATGAACAAATCGTAGTGCTCAAGGGAAGAAGGACAAGACTATAATTTTTGTTCTATAAGCTAATGGCTAAAGCACATAGGACAAGTCCTCAGAACTTGGTGGGAGTTAAGCCTATAAGCAGTCAAGATTATAAATACTTATTGAGTTTCACAACAAAAAATCCCTATAATCTAGACAGGATTTTTGGGCTGGATACAGTAGTAGCTTCTCCCACTAGAGGCAATGTTTGCAGGTTTCAAAGTGTGTTTTTTTTTGTCCCAAAGAAATAAGCTTTGTCAAAAGAGAAGTTTGGGGCAGGGGAAGGGTGTTCATGATGACGTAGAACATGGGACTGGTAGCAAAGAACTGTGCTGCTAGTCACCACAGAGCAGAGCAGGTCTCTTGTGTAGACTCCACCTACATGTCATCACCGCTGCCAAATTCTCATTTCCCCCAGTCAAATCTTGTCATCTCTCCATTTCTTTGGTAAGTTTACTGAATAAAGCTTATAACATTCTTAAGGTCTGCAGATGCAACTGTGACATGAAGGATAGCCATGGACCTTATCCTTGTTCTAAACACAATGAATGTTTTTCCCAGCAAATACATGGTTAATAGACAGCTTTTCATCCTCACTGGAACTGCTTAAGTTTTAGAAGCTTCAATAAACGTTTTATTTTTTGCACATGCGTAATTCTGCCAAATGAAACAACTAGTCTATGTAGAAACTGGTTTCTAATGTCAAACTTTTACTGGAAAACCTGGAGGGAGTACTCTGTAGCAGTAGTCAGGTCCTCTATTTCTCCTCCTGCTCTGCTGAACCAGCACTTTGTAATGAGTCTATTGCCAAAGGACAAATGCTTCTTTTTTTTTCATACCATGGCAATTCTGTGTTTTTTAGAGCAGAGCCACAAAGGTGAGAATTAGTGCGGAGGGAACGTGGTCCTTCAGAAACAGGATTCCAGTACCACCTGCTGGTAGGAGAAACATGGCTTTAACCAGGACCTCCCCCCCTCAAATCTGTATTCTGTCTGTGTGAGGCAGTTCAGTGTATTTTTTATTAATTACTAATGTCAGTCAGAGACACTCTGCTAACACCAGTCATATCTTAAAAAAACGAGCTCCTCACACCTTTCGTAAATATTTTATCTATCAGATTCAGCAAGAGTGGCCCAGTTTTCAGTAAAAGAATGCTTGGGTCAGACATCAAGGCCCCATCTGACTAATGGCATAAGCATGGTGAGCTTATGTCTCACATCAATGTGAATGTCTGGGAAAGGGCAAGTAGTTTTGCAACATGAACATTTGAAGCAATATGACTCTCTTCTGGCAGATTAAAACCTCAAAAAATTCATTACATGAGTGGACATTCTTTGGCCATGGAATTGAGAGTGCTACCAGATCCTCAAGGGGTCAGTTCCCAAAATATTGATGGACTTCTGGTTGTCTGTGGAGCATTTGATAGTGCTAGTTTATCTTACGGATCATGACTCTGCAAAACACATCTTTAATTTTACACTTTTGCTCCCATCATGTTGAATTCAATGTCCGCAGAGTTTACTGTTGCACTGAGGTCATGTTTCTGGATCTCTTCCTGACCTTAGCTTTAAAAGTCATTCCAGCTTAGTCTAGAGTGCAGCTGTGGGTATCTGCAGAGATACTCAAGCTGTCTTTAATAAGGCTAGCAGAGGCACAGGCAGGAATTAGCATGTTTCAGTATAAGCTTCAACATCGATACCTGAACTAATTGCTAAAATTAGTTCAAACTCTCTGTGTGTGCTACAGTCATGTTTCTGACAGATCTAGCTGATAAAGCACATTATCCCCTTAGCTGTTTTCTGAACTGATGTTTATCAAAACCCTTTTTGAAAATTCATATGATGACTGGACCTTATATCCAGCAAAGTTTTTAGTAATGCATATATTAAATGCTTTACAAGTTCTACTTTATACTGCATATTCTTAATAAAGATGGAGACAAATCTAGAGCATTTAAATCCACATTCTTTACTAAGGTTCAGCTTTCTGCAATTGTATGAAAGGTCTTCAGATGACTGGAATAGTATTGTTTGCTTATCTAGTACAGAAGACAAGATAGAAGATAAACACCCTTCAGTACTACTCTTCATTGCAACTTACGTACATGGAGATTTTAACAGTTTGTAATTATACAATGAAAAACAAGACCTCTAATAACAGGTTTTAGATTTTTTTTAACCTTTTCCTCTAAAAGAAGAACTAAGATTAATTTTCTTTTAAACTCCTCTATGGTCCAATTTCTATGTATTGCACGAACTACACCTATAGGCTAGGTACCCTATTAACATTTGGTAGATTTCATGTAGCTGCTAAAAATAGTACTTTATTACAGCATCATAGAGTGGTCAAACACTAACTTTACAAGTTTAGTGGAAAACAAATCCTAAAGATAGGAATAACGAGGATGATTGATGACAAAATACCCTTACTCTCCATTTTAACACCATTTCAGTCTTTACATATTAATACACTGCATGCTGATTACTATTATTCTTGAAATTAAATTTTCTTTGTCATATTAAAATAAACCATTAAAGATTAATTTCAGTGTTGTGTTTATGGCCTTAATACTCTGATGTCTGATACAGAGTCTGAAACTTTTAGTTAAAACTCCTCAAATCTTCCTTCAGGTTTTTTATATGGTGAAAAGCCTTCATGGATTCTCACATAATTCAACATCCCATTCAGACTTCTGATTACTGTATTGGTATATTTAGATGTGCCACTGGGGATTTTGGGTGCAGTTTTATGTTGTTTAATCGGATGTAACCTACTTTCCCCTCTCTGGTCCCACTCACGTATTTCTGCCCCTCCTTTACATAGCATCTGCAAATCATGTGAATGTGTGGTGAGTTGACATGGAAACTAACCACACACAAGACAAAAAAGATTTGTTTTCTGCTGGTTTAGCAAACAGAGTTGATTCTTCAAGGTGATTGTCAGATCTGATACAAGGGGTAGTTGGAGGTGGGAACAAGCTAAACCTGGCCGTCTTCTTTTTGTGGCTAACTGCTGTGACACTGGGGTAGTTGTAATGTGATGTTAAGTCTCTGTGAATTTAAATTTTTTATTACCCTTAACTCCCAGTTTGCTTCTTCATTGTACCTGCCACAGTATACGAGACACAAAGGATGTCAAAAAGGATGAAAAACCTAGAAATAATGCTGAAATAATTAAGGGAACCAGACATGCTCTATTTCTCATACACACCTGTGGTAGAAGCTTCAAGAAAGCTTGCCTCCTTTGCAACCACAGTGATACAGAGGGGATGTTAGAGGAAGAAATGGATCTAAAATCTTGAAACCTACACACAAATTACACCTTCCATTGACTGGACTCCAAGGTTGTTTCTCACAGCGAGGAAGATCTGATATGAGGCCATGGACAGGCTTTCCACTATCTTTAGTCAGCATTAGTGTAGTAAATGTATGACACATGCAGGTCTGATGCGCACAAATATATAGATATTAGGTGGTCTTAAATCAAGATGATGATTGGTAAGAAACAAGTGTCCTAGCATTGCTAAGAATTTTAAACACAGAAGGTGTGAAAAGACTTATTTCCTATTTTCTTTATTCATTTTGAAGGCAAGTGAAATTAATGTTCAGACTGCATGAGAACTTTATAGAAAAAAATGTAATTCATAGCTGTTAAGGCCGTCATCTGGCAAAGAAATCATTAACTCTAGAGTCTGAAAAGATAACAAATTTCTGCTGAGATTAATTAACTAGGAATTTTTATTCACTACTGCACAGCTTGAATTGTTTTTTAAATGGTCTTGATACTGAAGAGGACATCCGTCTACTCCTAGATATCTGTTTCAGTGGCAGGAGTGTCTTGATGTATTCAGAGCCCCCTGGCTGTACTTCAGGAAGCTTTTTCTGTGGGAAGAAGATCTAGGTTTTGTCCCAAAAGTATTAAGACACAGACCTGGAGCAAATAATACTTAGGTCCTCAAAATTATTGACGTAACTCATTCTCATGATCTTTAATTTTCCTTTTGCTCTTCTGCATGTCTACCTCTGGAAGAGGCTCCTCTTCCAGAAATCCTTTATGATTTACTGTTTCCTTGAAGTGAAGGCCTTCTCAGGCATCTCCTCTTAATGAACTGAAATTAGTAGTTACTTACAAACCTTTAGGCCCATACTAGTGACTGTTTCTTAATTCCTGCAGGCCTGTTCCAGTTGCAATACACTTCTGTGAAATGCTTGCTTTATTAAATTTGCTTAGTTCCCATTTGCTGAGTTATTTCATCAAATATATGTTTCTGAAAAGCACCAGAAATGTGAGATGATTAGAGAAAAATCAAAGTTCACATTTTTATGGTGTGCCGGGGGGGGGGGGGGGGGCGCGCGGAGAGAGAAGTTGGGTTGTTTTTTTTTCTTTTTCCCCTCACCATCTTTGGTTTCCTATTCAGAGAAGTCCAAAGAACATTTGCACATAAATTAAACCCTTGCCAGAGAAAAAAAGGTATTTCTCTCTCACTTTCTCAATAGAAAACCAGAAGAAATTGTTTGACCCTGATATTCCCAGCACTTGAGTCTGCGTTTTTCTTTGGACTCATCAAGTGTGTAGAAGCTTACAGTGTGGGAGTCCTTGCTTCCTCCAGGTCTTTGCAGGCTCCTTAGGAAGAAACACAGGAAAAATGGTCAACTGCCGTTAGATAGTCACTTCACAGGCTTTGCCCAAAGAGATTTCTGTCAGAACCAGTGTAGTATCTTCTCTGCTTGCTGAATGATAATGGGGAGCCCAGGCTTCCAGAAAATGCAGTCCTAGAACACATATCTCATGCAGACAGTGCAAAGTGGTTTCTAGACCTTACAGAGTCTTTGACACCACAGCATCACAGCTGCAGTGGAGTTGCATGCCAGCAGGCTATGGAGCTGCTGCTCATCCCACCACTATGCTCTTGGGAGTTTGGAAAATTGGACCGTCTCAGCTTATGCTGGGGCCTTGACACTTTCAACCTTCTCTTCCAGGTGCTCAGAAGTCAGCAGCTGCTGTTATCCAACTCTGAAAGTCTGGATTTTGTCAGGCCTTCAAAGATCACAGAATTTCCATATGATGAAACACTAGAAGCTGCAATAGATAGTGGGGAAGATTCAAATGTGTTTATTTCAGTGTTTCCTCTTCTATTTCCCCATTTCTGTGCCCCAAGGAAATTTTTTAGGTTTCTACTTCTCTTCTGAACTGGAACTTTGTAATTGTTTCCTCTAAATTTTGAGATTTTCACAGATATTTATTAGGTCTTAGCACTTTGTAACTCTACCACTGTTCTCTGACTAGCTAAGCTATTAACATTTCTGCTCTTACTGCTATTTTATTCATACGCATCTAGAAACAATCTCAGTGGACAGTCCAGGGAGAGACCTCTGATGCTGATCACTGAAATGAAGACCAGGGCAAACGACCTCTTTAATGAATTTCCACAGAGTTTCCATGTTGTCACTAAGCACAGAGTTGAGCTGCCAACATCCAGCTACAGGCATTTCTGGCTGCAAAGATCTGGTTTAACTCATGAATGGCCTCTGCCTGTTTGTCATTAACCCTCTGCCAAAGACAGACTTCAACAAAGACTGCTGGTGGAGAGATCTATAGGAAAGATGCTGTCTAGTTTGTACCACATTACTCAGAACAGACCAAGTACTTGGTTTGAAACCAGACCTGCTGCTGGTCCTGCATTGGAGGAGGGAGATCCAACACGTTCTGCTGCAGCAGTGGAGCTGAGGGGTTGTCATCTGCAGCTCTTGAGCAAAGGCAATCAGCAGAGTCAGATCCAGACGAAGAAGGACTATTTGTAGGCAGTCCACATCATGTTGCACACAGCATGTGTGGATAGGACAGGGATGTCACTGGCAGTTTTGGCTACCTTAAATTTTCAGCCACTGTGCAGGAGAGTGGAGTTAAGCCACGAGAAATCTGTTGAGAGGGGGAAACAGTGTGGACACATATCTCACACTTTACTGCCTGCACAGCAAAATTCACATTAAAAACTATGCCCATGTATTTACAACCATAGAACTGCCCATATGAATGCAGAAGGCCACAAACACATCCCATACCTTTGTCATGGTGGCTGGGATTATGATGACAAATACGATAAAAATGTCAGGTGATGCCTGCCTGATTTTGTTTGGCTGGTGAGAAAGGTTAGACAGAAAAAGTGTTTTCCTGGTCTGAACTATGTTCTTAAAGAAGTTATAAATATTTGACCTATTCCAGATGTAACTGAGTTGGTTGAAGAGGTTACCCTGCCCATCAGGATGTTACTGGTCCTGCAGCAGAACATCCCATGTCCAATTTCCCCTGCTCTGCATGCCAGCCCACTGCAGGAGCAACTGCGGGTGATTTCTCCTGAAGGGAATTGGGCAGTAAGTATATGTGAGCACACAAGGCACTCTGCCAGCAGAGCTGCCGGCCAGGAACATTTTGTATAAAAGCAATGACATTTCAACAGTATCTTGTAGTGTTGCAGCTGTTTAGTGAGCCACTTCAGCCTAAAATATTTCGTAATACCAGTTATACCACCAGTATCAGCCACTCTCCTTCACTGTGAAACCAGCAGCAGAATCATACCAGCAGTCCTTCTGCTAGATGGCAAGTGGTTTTTTTTCAGTGTAATTTACACCAGTTCAGGTTAGTTTTAGCAGAACAGTTTTGTTCAGGAACATGATATTTTCCCACATCTAATTGAGTAGCTGTACTTGCTGGTCTTTGTAGGCCAGGTTGGGCCCAAAGCTTACGAGAGTTTGCCCTAGGAAGTAAAAATGTAGTTTAAAATGCCTTTTCAAAAGCAGCACTGTTTTCACCCAAAACCCCACCACCCCCCAAAACCTTCCTTCTCATAGTAATGTGAGTAAAAGACGTGTAGTCTGATTTCTTACACTTGTGCATACTGAGAGTAACACCTTTGGGCCTATTGACAAGCATGACGGGTTGTCTTCTTTGTAAAGTGGTTATTTTTGCAGTACAGACCCCAACATTTCCCGTATTGCCCTTATTGAAAAAATTCTCTCAGCTTTGAGGGTAACACTTGCCCGTGACAGGGTGGGGGTTGCGAAGGGGGGAAGCAGGGCAGCAGTGGAGCTTACTGTTCCCCGAGGCTAGCGAGGTGACAGGGGATGGGGTGCCATCACACCTTCTTGCTGCAGTGGCCACCTGCACATGGACACTTTCCCCTGAGAGTGGATCCAGGACCCAGCAACCGGAGATGTGGGCAGAGTCTCCTTGGGGTGAAAAGAAGCACATTACACTCCAAGCTCTTATATTTGAAGCTTTGTGGAGTACTTGCTGTTTATCAGGTTTTCACTGCAGCATGGGGTGTCAGCCAATTCTGGAGACACTTTAATATCACCAGTATTTGATATTCTCACTCTCTCAAGATCTGGCCAAGATCACTTTTGCTTTCACTGCAGGGGTGAAAGAGCTAGAGAGTGTCAAGGGTCTCTTATTCACTTTATCAGTCCCTCCCGCTCCCTCTTAAAATCTGTTTGCAAACATAACTGAACAGCCAGTCAGAGTGAGGTAATTCTGGAGCAGAGACTTCTTCACTCTCTGCTCATCAAGTTGAGACAGATGCTTAAAATTCTGACTTGCCCTAATTCTCTGCCACTTTCACTCACTGAGGATAGGACTCACTAGATTTGATTTGTGCTCCTACATAATGCTCATCCCTGTGGTATCTGAGCTTTCTCTCACTTCCTCCTCCTCTAAGATTCCTGCTGTGTTAGTGTTCACAGGCAACTGTGACTTGTATCCCTAATCAGACATATAATGGGAGAAGGGCTCTTTTATAAAACATTATTTCTATGTGTCGTGTGGGTACTTCTGTATTGCAAATCTCCACAAAGTGGTTGATTATTGATTCTGCTGTTTGAAATTCAAACCTCTGCTCTTCTCAGAAGGCCTGACAGAATTTGACACAAAATGATTACTTAGCTATGGATTTTTTGTTTTGTAACTAACCCGCAGAATTTAATAAAATATTGAAAAGTGATTTCACAAGAGGGTTCCAGAACCTGAAAATAGGACAAGGAAACTTCCTTTAGTAGCTTGTATAGGATTTAGATAATTTCTGGATTAGCCTGTTAAATTTTACTTAGGTCCTGATTCAGCAGAGCATTTTAGTACTGCTTACTTTGCTGAAATGAACAGGGATGGATCTAAACACAGACTTAGAGGTCATTACATGTTGGTGGATGAGATTTTTAAAGCTATTTAAATGTTTAACTCACTAAGTACATTTAAAAATCTGTCTTTAAATACCTGCTGAATTAGGGCCCTAATTCCCATTAAATTCCCTGTGGGCTGGATTCGCCAGTTTGCCAAGTTCAGTTGTTCCCTTTAGACTTCCTCCTGAGGTTTCCCTTGATCAGCTAATGTGTGTCGAAATACACCTTGTTCTGTCTGCAGTTGGCATTTAAAATACATTCATTAAACATGCTGGCTAATGTGTTATTAAAGAAACACCTTTTATCCTTCTCTAATCATATTCTTGGTACATCTTTCATGATGCAATAGTGGCTGGGTACATTTCAAAGGTCTGTAATTGTGTCTCGCAGCATCATGATGTAACAGGCTTCTCAAGTATCATCCTTCCATACATGAGACAGGGCTGGGTTGGTTTGTGGGATGAGAGCATATTTGATATGTTGGCACTGGGTGGAGGAAGAGCTTGGTGGTAACGTTGCTGGGAGGTCATGCTTGGTTCTCTTTCCAAAGAATCCATTCCATTGTTGGCGACATCGTGTAGAACAGGTTGACCAGGCACTTGTGTCCCATGGCCTTACAAGGCTGCAAAAGCCTGAGACACAGACCTAAGGGGTGAAGGGAGCATGGGGACAGCCGTGGTCTCTGCACAGTGCTTGAAGCAGCAGCTCCACGCTGGGCCTGCACACACCACCAGAAGGTCTGGTGACCCTGGTCCAAAACAGAGGGAGGTGTGCTGTGGGGCCTGGGTGACATGAGAGAGCACACCCATCACCCCACAGTGCCAGTGAGGTGTCACAGCCTGCATATCCCCCCTGCAAAATCTCTGCCTGACAATCTCACCCCTCAGTGCCTACACCTTATTGCTGAGCTTTGGGAGGAATGTAAGTGCTTCATTGACCACGGGGTTGAATTTCATCTGGATTAAATCCCTTTGCAAACCTAAACTGGCTTGCTGATGAGCTACACAGAAATGCTTCCTGTCTACCGCATTACCATCTCTAGGTTTCACCCTTTCTGAAACACAAAGCGGTCATAGAGAGATTTCAGACCTTGTGGTAGATGGTAGCGAAAGAAACATTATCCTCCTATAATACAGGAACAGCTCAGTTGATTTAAATCAGGTTTGGCTGAAGGAATATCCATCAGCTTTAGCCTCTTATGCTAAAACCTAGCATAAATACTATTGAGCATTTCTGAAACTAGAGAAAAACAGATATGTGAGAGAAATCTTCATTAGTGTTGCAACAGCACAGAATCTACCACTTCTCCACATTCGTGCCATTTATCAGTATTTAATACAAATATATACATTGGAGCAAAAGGGAAGAAAAGAACCCCACAGGACATGACTTCCAATTAACAGGGGGTCACATTCCCTGCTGTGATTTACTATTGGAAAAACATGCAAAAGATGATTGAACATTACACTCTCATCTCCCCCTGCTGCTGGCAGCATTACGAGGAGGGCTGCTCTGGACCCCTTGGGGAGATGGGGAGAAGGGATCAGGCAATTACATGCAGCGCTACATAATAACAGTGATTCATAACCTCATGGCACTAAACTCACTGGGCCAGATCTTTAGCTAGTGCCCGCTGGTGTAGCTTCATTGACTTCAGGAGGGAGATGCTGATTTACGTCAGCTGAAGATCTGGCCCATTTACTTTTCTCTTTAAGAAAGAAATAAACTATACAGAGGGAGAGCGGGATGTGCAGCTCTCCACACAGCAGCGTGATGGGTTTCTGTAGAGGAATGCTAAATATCTAAGAGATACTGACTGCTTCTGCTAAATAAGATCAGGTTATATTATCCTTTGTGCCTCCAGAAGGTGGTTTAAACTGTGAAATTTGCTATTTTGGACTTGTGATACCCAAAGAAGCTGGAGTGATCATAGTTAAAACTCCACAGAGCGGTCAAGGATAAATCACTTTCTGTACAGTTTTAGGAACAGGTTCTTGCTATCAGCATCATCATCTGAAGGTTCAGGCATCCCTAATATTAGAGAAAGTTTCCTTAGTCTGATCATTTTCTTATCCTGATTTGCCTTGGTCTGAGTAGGTTTAAGGTAAGAGAGCATAGTACAGAATAGGGACTGGGGATCCTTGTGCCTCAGTCCAGTTTCAGAAGTGACTTGCAATGTGACCTTGCACAAGTCCCTCTACGGTGCTGTGTGTCTGACTCTTCCTCAGCTCTTAAGAAGATTTTCTTTCCTTTGTGTGATTGCCTGGGAATTTTCCAGCTTCCTAGGAAGAATAAGCAGCCCCTTTCTGATGAGACCCAGGCCAGACACAGCTGTCCCTCCTTTTAGGCTGAGACCACACACAATTCACCACAGTCCTGGGGTAGAAGAATTAACAGGAGAGTCTTGACACTTCTCTGGTATGGGAGTCTGGGATGTACTGGGGTCTGTGCAACTGTGCCAGGACTACAGCTGCATTAGGAAGAAGGCAGCTTGTGATGGGAGCACCAGGGCCCTGGGATCCGCAGACTTTACTCACTCCATTTGGCACAGGCTGGAGAGAGGAATTTTTAATGATAAGGTTTGAAAATGTTAGCAGATTGTATGTAGCTTGTGCCTGCTTTTACTAGTCGAACCAGCCAATAATGTAAATACATGTGTGGCTTACATCTAACATGCATGCCTATCTATCTGTTGCGTACCGTGCAGCCTGGTGCAGGAGGGTGGGCTGGCCCTGGGCGCTGGGAAGCTGTGCCGATCTGCACCAACCCGCGCGTGACTGCCAGGACCTGGATTCATGAGTGGAGATTGCATTCAAGGACACAATAGTTTCCTCCCTCTGACCAGCCTTGATGTGGTTGTAGGAATACATAACCAACATGTCTGCATAATTCTTTTTCTTTTTATGTGGCTTCCTGTTCTAGTCCCTCTGTCTGTATTGCAGTGCTGTAAGCTCCTTAAGGCAGGGACCATGGCTTTATATACCTTTGCCAAATGCTAATACACTCGTCGCATTGCTGCTAGTGAGCAAGATTGCCATAGTGTGAACTGGCTTCAAAACTCAGTTCTGAGCTCTGCCTCACTGTCTCAAAGACTCAGGCAGTGCTGGGGTTGCATTTTAGGTGCCCGTACTGGTGAATTGGAGCGAACTGTGTTGATCTGATCTGTATTGCAATAACACCTGAAGGGGAAAAACCAGGAAGAACGAAACTTGGTATTGTCAGCTCTGCACTTACAAATCACTTTTTAATCCTTAATAAAACTTTTATCAGCTTAGAAATCTTGATACTTTAAATAGCTAATGTTGGGCTGTTTCAGTTTCTCCCCTTTTGTATTAATGCTTTTAAGCATTAATTTCCTTCCTTTGCCACCCCCTACGCTGCAATCTCCTGACTATGAAACTTTAGGCTTTATTTTAATGAAGAATGATATTATCCAGAGTCACATGACTCCAGGAGCTGAGTGATCAAGGAAAAAATATACACAACACCACAAAAAAAGCTTGTCACACCGCATTTGCTGCTGCTAGAGAAGTCCTAGGGAAGAGCTAGACCCAGTCTACAGATGGAGCCTGGGAAATGGCGGTTCCAAGATTTTTATTAACATCATATACCAGGTGCCTCAAAACTAACTTTCTTAATGCCATTTTCAGCATGGAAGTGCTATTATTTGTATTTCACAGCTGGGGAACTGGGACAGAGATACAATTAACAACTTGCCCAAATTCATTGAGGCAGTTCACAAAATAGAGAAAAAAAACCAAACCACGTCTGAATCCTAGGTCAGAGTCTTCATCAGTGGGCTGTTCCTTCTTGCTGGTGAAATGAGCTGGGGAAGAAGGTTAGTAACACTGGGTTAGCCTCTACACGCTGAGTTAAGGTTCAGTATAAGGAAGCAGTCAAATGTGTGGCTGTCTATCTGGAGGGTATTTGCACTAATAAAACTGCCGAGTCGGGAAAGTTGAACATTTTCCCGTGTGATTGCTGCTGCTTCATTTTCTGGTCGTGGTGGGAACAGCCTTTCTGGTTCTTAATGGAATTAGTAAAACATCCAAACATTTCATAACGTTAATGGCTGTAGAAGTGGGAAAAACTCCAGCTGGTAGAGGTAGACATTGGCTCCTGGTTTTCCAAGTCCGTTTGCCCTTTTTTAATGGGCTGTTTTATTTTAGTTTAGTAACCTGCTGTATTCTCTCTGTTTAAGTCCGGACAGAAGAAAAGGAGAGAGCAGATAAGTAGAGGTGCAAAGTCATTGTCTTAAGAAGCCTCCAAGAAATGAGTGGAGATAAAGCAAACTGAAACTTTTCAGAATCCCGGGACAAGGCTCTGTTCATTCTTGACCTGTGCTGAATCGTCCCTTTGTGCTTTTCTGCAGCCAATAAAGACACAGAATCCCTCAGCTGAGCTTGTTCCTGCCTCCTTATCTCCTTTTGTTGCCTCTTCCCTTGTTCTTGTTTGGCCCCTTGCCTACAGACCTCCAGCCTGAATAAAGTAGAGCCCCCTGCAACTTGTTTATGGAGGGGAATATCCCCTTCCACACACACTTTCTTTTGAAGAAAACACATTTTAAAACTACCTGGCACATGCACACAGCAAGCCTCCTTTTCTACAGAAGGAGCACCCAGATCAACATGTGCCTGAGTTTTTCTCTCCCAGCTTTGTCCCTGCATTAAATACACCTATAAAAACCACGTATCCACTGCATCTGTGTGTGCACACAGATTGGATGACTATCCTTCTATTTATTTGGATCATGGAATTTTTTTTTTTTTTTTTTTAAATACTTTTCATGGGCACTTTTTTCCCAGCCAATAAATAAATAGCTAATGAATCCACGGGCTAGCAAAGATGGGAAGTTGTAGTGACTAGACATTGAGCAGAAATTGAGGAATGCTGTGCTCTGTGTTAACTACCACACTGAGTCATCTGCATCCTCTTTGGTAAGTCACATGGAGGACTGAAATAAGATGCTCCAAATCACCTGTAAATGCAGTATGTTCCCCAGAGTATCCACCTCCCATCCATATGGCTACTTCACACTCTCTGCAAGCAGTCTGTATGACAAAGCCTGTATTTTGGGCTCACAAAATCCTGTGTGGGGACACTCTGATCCTGCCTGAGGCAATGCTTCCAGGCACCCAGTGTGGGAGACAGGCAAGTCTGGTCTCAGGGGCATCATTCAGCCACCCTTAGCAGACCAATGTAAACATAGGCATTAAGTTTTTCCATTTATAAAACAGGCATAAACCACTTTTCTCTCAAAAGCATCTTGACACTTTTTTATTAAGTGTTTACTTGTCCTCTGATTATCTCCATGGAACATTTTTGGAAGGGGAGAGGATTACTGTACAGTATAACAGAGTGTGACGATGGGTAGCAGAAATGAACTCTGAGTATTTGCAAAGTGCCTTGGGAGCCTGTGATAAAAGGCTAGATGCAAGTGTAAAGTATTATTATTCTAATGACACCCGACTCTCACTGAGCTGTGCCTTGTGGAAGTGTGTGAACTTTGGAGCATGCTCTGATGAATGTGAACCATGACAGCTCTCAGGAGATGCAGGAGATGCTGGCAACAGCTTAATCAATTATGACAGCAATGGTAAGATCTGTCCAGATTAGAGCACTTCAAAAACTACAAAGCCTCAGGCTTCTCTGTCTAGGTTTTTGCAAGAGGGGGACAATGAAGGAAATGGATTGATTGGGGTCCTTTGAAATGCAGTAATACTAGCATCTGTTGGCTTAAATGCAAGACCAGCCAGATAGTCTTTTATCATCTAAAGACACAGGATGGTACAGGAGGCAGTACTGTGAGTTTTACAGTTATGCTTGGCTGCGAATGGGCTATATATGATGTTTCCCTGGGAGAAGGGTGGGTTATCTCAAATGTGTTATTGTAAAATAAGACAGGGATAAAGGAAAACAAAACGAAAACATCACATAGAAAAGATCTATTGGGGAATGTGTAACTGCAGAAACACTGGATCAAAGCGGGACATTTTCTGTTAGGAATCAAATTATCCTCTTCCTTTCCAAGTCAAATGGACCCATTTGAGGAACAGATAGGCAAGATAAAGCCTCTCAGCCAGAGTGATTTTATCTCCCTCTCAAGTGTGTGTGTGTGTGAATCTCAAATAAACACAGCAGCAGAACACAATTATATGAGCACGATGAATTACGTGAGTGTGCATGTGTTTTCACAGAATAAATGAGCAAACTAAACCAGATGAGGCTCGAAATGGCCAAATCAGCAAATAGGAATAAATACATTATTGCAACAATATTTACTAAATATTGTCATCAGAAGCAAGTCCTAGACTAGCTGTTCATCTGAATGGTATATACAGATATATGAATATTTCAGGGTATATTAAGCTGATTAGTTCACTTGGAAGCCACTCGTCCTTTTAAAGGACTTCACAGGTAGCTGCTCAAAGGGTTCCCCAGACACTGTATGGAGATTCTCATTTCACACTGGCAGGAGTGGCTGTGTGCAGGGACGTGTCCTACACAGTGGCTCTGCTGCACAAGGATGAGCCAAACCACCAGGCCTCCCTCGACCCCAGCACGCAATCCTATTTTTTTAACTGCTTCTGAGAGCCACCATCCTTCCCTGCTGCCAGTACATGACCTGATCTGGTTCTTAACAATAAGAAATGTGAATCAAGCATGCAGGAATGATCCTGAGCCACCCAGTATGTTGCCACTATTTGCCCAGTGGCCCCAATGTGCCACTTACGTCTTCAGTGATGCATGGCAACTTTCTTTGCATCGCAGTGATTCTGCTGGTGTCATCTGTGGCATTGCTCCATCACTGCCTAACCTACTAGAGACGGAGACAGGAGTCAAGAATGCAGGTCTCGTGCCTGGCATGTGAAGCCTGGAAGGTCTTATGAAGCCCAGTGACGAGAGCAAGAGCTGGAAACGAACCTGTAGGTACAATTAAGTGAATAAACAGGGCTGGGCTTGTTCAGGAAGCAATGCACTCCGACTCTTGAGGGAAGAGCAGCTTTGCCAAAACACCTCTACCTACTCCCTCTGTTCCAGTGTTAATGCCTCGTCTGAACTGAGAGGATCACAGCAGACCTGTGGTTTTGACAGCCCTGAATACATTTCAGGAGAGTTCACACAACAAAGACATGCTAATTGCCTGCTACTGTACAGTGCTGGGGTGGATTAAGCACGGGATTAGCAGTGCAGTCCTGGCTTCACATGCTGCTTTGGAGGTTGGTAGCAGGCCAGTTTACAACTCTTCCTCCCCGTGTTAAGTGGGACTCTGGGGAGTAACCATTTAGGTTTGACTCTCATTGTGCATCCTCAGTGATGTTACCATGTTTCTGTTTCCTTGGGAAAATGGGGATCAATAACATTCACTCACTCCAGCAAAGTGCCTTGAGGTCAGTCTGTGACAGATGCTGGGGGAGAGGGGACTGTCATGCATTGCTGTGGGCTTGCAGCCCACTGCCCGCTCTATGAAACCTAAGTCACAGCACACGAACACAGAGTGAAATATGGTTCATTTGCTATTCTCCTCTAAAGCATTGCCTGTCTTCCTCCATATATTTGTTTTCAGTGACCTTCTGTGCTTTGTTCGTGTCACAGTTTAGATAGGGCTGGTTTTATTACCAAGCAGGGCCCCTGGTAGGAACACAAGCACCTAGAATGGTGCTGATGTTTGGTAGGAAATCAGAATACACCATCGTAGACCCTGATCCATGTACAATAAAGGGGCATAAGTCAAAGAGTTAGGCAGATGGCTGACTGTGAGTGCCTGACTTTGATGCTGCAACTCCTTCTTCCCCTTTATTGCATAGAGAGGCACAGTCTGGCAGTCCTAAACACTAGGCAATGAATCACCTACTTAATGACTGTAATAGGCAGCCAGAACACAGTCCACAGCCTTTTGGGGTCTGTCCAGTGTCTACTTGCCTGTCTGTAAGCACACATTTAGAAATAATAATTGACCCCTGATTCATAGGGTCAGTACTTTTACGTACCTACATTTTTATGATGAAAAAGGAAAAATGTTTTCTTCATGGGGTTTAATTTACAAAGAGGAGAGCTGGACAATTGTTGGACTGGCATTATGGAAATAAGAAGGGTGTAATTTAAAAAAATAATAATCCTGAAAGGTTTTTTTTTTTCTTTTTCTTGCCTTATTTATCTATTCATTTTCCCCCAACGTTGCCATTTTACAGCTGCGTAATCACTTTAAGGGAGTGAAATTGTCACCAGTGTGAGAGAGGTTTTCACTGTTTACCCAAAGGCCAGCTGCCACCAGGCTGATTAGTGTAAAAGAGCAACTAGTTTTTAATTTCCACCATGAGTAGAGACCTGTCCTAAGGACCCAAGTGAAGCATCTTTTACAAACTCTGTTCAGTCATTAATGAAGTGCAGAGACCACTATAGCATGTGGTTTATCACCATTCAGGATGTCTGGAGGTTATCTCCACAGAAAAGCCCAAGGTCTCTTTCCTGAGCATTTATTAAATCATGGCATCTTCTCTTTGTCCTAATGTACCTATTTACTTCCTAGTTTGGGATCTGGCACCATGACTTCCTAAAGGTTTCTTAAGGGAGCTTCTGCCATCATTACATGAGCTGCACTCCGTCTTCCTTGCCTCCAATATGAAGAAATTAGCAATCACCAAGTTTCGCTCTTTCCTGCCACCTTCCACAGCTGTCAGAGATGTTACATGGACTGATGGCTCTTCTTCCTCTGCAGTCATGCTCTCTAGGACAGGGCTAAAAATACAGTTAGAAGCAGCTGTTTGCAACTCCCTTCTGTCCCTTGTGCCCATTTTTCCTTCCTATTGTTAGCATGGAGTAGGGAATAGGGAAGGGAGCTGCACTACTTGATTTGTCATCTTTGCTCTTGCCTGTTGATGGTCACACTCACTGCCTGAATGTTGAGCTGAGAGGGTGTTACTGACTCATTTCTATCATTCATTACGTGATCTGTCTGTCACAGCCATAATTAGAGGCCTGACTTTGGACATGGCTCTGGAAGCTAGATGACTTTGGAAAGATCACTGGGTTTGGGTTCTCTGGGGAAGTACAATGTTGTGGACATAGACTTATTAACTCTCATTCCAAAAATGACTGAGCCAAACTGTATTCTTGGTGTTCACAAATCTGGTTGTAAAGATGTTGTACCCTCCAGAAGAAGCGTGGACAACCCATTCTTGCCCAGCAGTATTGTAACATGCTTTCTAAATTTCCCCAACCCCCAGATTTCCACCATTTCCACAAAAAGATATAGTTCCGCAAAGAACTAAAGGACTGCAGCAGGGTCTGCAAGGTCTAATGGTCATTTTGAAGGTCATCTTCCCTGTGTCAGCATAAAAAAGGTATCTATATCAGCTCAAAAGGATTTGAAACACCAGCTCTGACGTCCCAGAGCTGCAGTTACAATGGAAATGGTGAGCTGGGGAAGAAATTCAGACTGGTTCAGGCAGGTCTGTGAGCTGAAAGGTGGCCTTGTTTAAGAGCACTAGGTCCCTCCACAGACAAAACCTGTTGAATCTTTCTTCTTCTTTTTTTTTTTCTTAGTGAGAGTTTTGGAAGTTACTTTTTCATTAAAATGATTCATAGACTTTTAGATATGGAACTTTCATGATCAATTTTTTTTTTTTTTTTTTTTTTTTTTGTCCAGCCAGTGGTATACTAAGTTTTTCCACAAGAAAGAAGTGACAAAGAGAGATGACAAATCCCAGAAATTTTTGAGGGCAAATTTTACTTTGTAAAAAAAAAATAAATCTCTTTCTTTGCTGAAGACAAGACCCACAAAAATGTGTGACTATCTGCCATGAAATCATTGGCACCAGTTTTGCAGCACAAACCATGACCTACAGTTTCTAATTTTTTCTGGGCAAGATCCAGATCCAGAGCAGTTTAGCTTCTTGAAAACTGACAAATTTGGAGCTTAAAGCAATCTATCAGCTGGCTTCAGGGAATAAAACCTGAGCAACTCTTTACAAAGCCCATCCTTTGAGAGAAAGGGTCAGAAGTACACACTAGATTCACAGCCCTGCCTCTCTGTGCAAAGTAGAAAGCAAACAAGTTTAGGATGAGCATAGGTTCAAGAAAAGGGTTGTCTTCACTGGTATGAAAATAATTCCATATATAGACAAGCACTAAGTAAGTTGTTTCTCTTTCCTCAATAAGCCTGTTAATTACTGGTATTTGTCAGAGTCTGAGGTATGTTAACAGCATGAAGGGGAAATCCCTAATATGTGACACATTTACACTGTGCTATTCCACAGGGTGAGTGAAGTTTTACTGTTTGAGAGTGGGATGTTCACTCATGGGGATCCCAGTAGAGCTGGTTAATTTTTTTTCACCCACCGAAGTCACTACTGCAAAGGTTTTGGAGGAGGTCACTCGCCCTCTTCTCATGTTAATATTTGACTGCATCACAGTCTATGAGTGACCTATTAATCGATTAGTTGCAAACTGCTGAAATGACAGGTTTTCATATGTGAGTGTAGAGAAAACAGGGAACCATATTCAGGTCAGGTCTTAAGGTTGTGCAGAGATCTAGTGGTAGACAGTGTCTAGGGGAATTCTGTATGTTGATCATTGTGATAATTACCAGTCTTAGAAAAATGCTGATAAACGTCTGAAATTCCTGGAGTCATGTAGTTTTTTACTGCAATGCATAAAATGATATGTTGTATTGCAGCTGTGCAATTTGATTTGGTAAAGATGAACACACATTTCTAATGACCCTTATCTATGTTGTTCATTTTTAGCTCATTAGAGGTGAGTCTGAATCTAGGTAATAAGTTTAACTGTGCTGATGCCATAGGATGAAACTTAATGTGTAGCATCTTGAATACAAGCAATAACTAAAATTTCTTCTAACAAATAATACAACAGATTAATTTACATATGGAATAAATCAGACTAAGTGATTATTCAAGCTAAATTGTTTGAAGTCTAACAACCAGGTGAAAGAGATGGCAATAGACTCTAGAAAGATATATTAAGGTGAAATATCCAACAGTGTTGGTGGGACCTGTCAGGAGCCAGATGCCAGATGAGAGGGGGTGAGACAGTGAGGGTCTGCCACCCTCAGAGTGACAGATGATGGGGTAAATCTGAGGAGAGTTTTTCACCTAATGATTAGGAGTTCAGTAGAGAAAAAGTAACCATGTTTGGATGTGCATTTGAACTTGTGTCCTCTCTGTATTTTTAGCCAGGTACAAAACATTTTAATGTACTGAGACTTTATCAAGTGATTTGCAGCTCAGGTCTCCTGAAAGCAGCTCCATCTCTGTGATGAATAAGTGTCATTTCATTAAGTCAAGGTTGGTTTTTTGGGAGGTCTCTGCGAGGTTGGTGAGCAAGAAAGTGTTTCCATATGTGTATCATCGAAGAAAGCCTAGGGAGCACTTTCAATGGGTTGATAGAATGTATCTAAGAAAAATTATCTTACTATTTACAGACTCCCATTTGCTATATAGAGGTTTGCTCTTTGATCAAACAGGGTCTTCTCAGTCAGCATATCAAAAAAGGTTGAACACACAGGTAGAGAGACAAGAGCTTGACTGAACCATGCAAAGTTTTGAAGAGGAAGGTTTATGTCATGACAAGGTTGTCCTTTCTCTTCTTCACAGGGCCCTATTGATACATATTCTTCTCAATTATTGTGAGCAGTTGTTCTGACAACTGAATAAAAGATCCCTTTCATGCAATGTGTTTGCATTGCTGTACAAACAAAGCCAAAGAAAAAATAACTTCATAAAAGGTTTGCGTGGGAATATCCTCCCTTGTTGAGAATGATTGGATAAGACAACCTGTGTACGGACAGAAAATGTTTACCCAGGCCTAGTACTGGTGCCACTGAGGCTGGTAGGAGTTTTGCTAACTTGGGAGGACAGAATCGGGTTTTGTGATGGTGTTCTGGGGGTGGGACTGGCAGAGCACAGTGGGACTGAAGTATTCCTGTAATGTACACATTGTTTTCACCAAGAGACTTGCATCATTCTAGGAATAGAGATGTTTAGTGAAGGGTGGAGTGCCTCAGATAAATAAGCAACTGAAATTTAGGATGTTCATCCACCCCTTATCTGAACTAGCCAGCTCTCTTTGTTGTGCAAAATGAGGCTGGAAAGCTTGCAAGGATAAGCTTCCTTCTCACATTTGATATTCTCTGCTTCTACCTCAGCTGCAGGCACAAAATCGGCTTCACACCAGTGTCCACTTTTCTAGTCTCTAGTTAGGCTCTTATCTTCACCTCTGTTTTTTCCACATGCCAGCTGCCATAGGACACAGGCAGTGGCTGCAGCTGCTGGTGGAATCAAGCATCCTCACATCCTTTCCAGATGCCTTCACCATCCTCAGCACCTTCTCTTATACCTCTGAGTTGGGCCACTGGCTTCTAAGTCAATTACAGCAAATTTAAGCAAGATTGCCTTTATGGAAACAAAGCATGTCATCTACATACAGAGTCTTTATTATTAAGGTGCTGATGGAAGTAAAGTTCAGTTCTGTCCAGGAGCTGCTACATGATTGTAAGACGCTGTTTTTGTGTACTTCAGATTTCTACAAATATTTTCTTTCCAATAAACTTAGATGTGGTGTTACTAGTAAGAAAGATATGCAATTCAACATAAGCTAATGTAAGTTTTTTAGGCTAATCTCTGTTTTGCTCTCTAAGTATCAGCTGTAAAACTGATATTCCAAGACAGGTTTTCTATTGGTTTATGTTTCCCAGATATTTAAGAGATGAGTCCAGATATGCAATCCTATTCTGAAGTGTAAAAATTAGGATTTTTACATATCTAGATAGTTGATCTATGGGATCGATCTTTCTCAGAGGATCAAATGTCCTAAGCTAAAGCAAGAAATGGAAGTTCAGTTAAGACAGACTTAAAAATATGGCCCTGGAAAATGTCTGGATAAAACTTATTTGCAGAATAAATTTTCACCATTTGCAGAAGGATCACTAGTGTCAATTTTTCACTGAAAATCAACTGCCCTTACAAATGTTTTCATCCTCAGTGGCTGAAAACTGAACTATTTTAGCAAGTGTACTGTTGACAAAAATCTTAGGATAAAAACTTTTTGTCTACTAGATTTTGCACTTTCTTAGGAAGTCATACCCTCTTGCAGAAGGCTGACTGCTTTTATAAAAATGAGGTTTTTAATCTGAAAACATATTTTTGTTTTAAAGAGGTTTCATGCACCCAAGGTCAAGATTTACTGTAAGATTTAACCCTTCCTGTGTTCATGCCTGACTGTTTGCAGCCTCTGGGTTTCCAAAAGTAGCAAAAACTGCAGAGCTACTTTTTATGACTGTTTGTAGAGGGGTTTACTTAGCTCTCTACACTATCGAGTGACTCAAAAAATCACCATATGTCAGATTAGATCAGCTCAAAAATTACAGCCAGGAAACCACTGATAACGTTTCTGGAGTTCCATGAAAGTTTACATAATTGTCACTGCATGTCACTTGGTTTAGCAGCTGCAGAAAGATCCTGGTCTCCAAATAACAGAGATAATTGATTAATAAACTGTATCTGTGGCCACCACAGTTTATTCTGTGCAGTGAGATCTGCACACCCAGGACTGGAGTCCTGCTGCTGAAGACACAATTTACACATTCGTTTAGTTTAAAGTCCATATCTAGTCTGAAAAATTGTGGTGAATCATTTGAAGACACAAAATTGATTAGGACACATGCACATGCTGATTATCATTTCAGGGTGAGCCTAATTAAATCTGTGGCAAAATTCCCTTTGGCTTTTATATGACCTAGAGGTGGAAGGGATGGGAAGGTACACTGAATGCAGTTCCTCTGCTCAGGTAGTATCACAAATTTCCATGACTTGATGGATCTCATGATAAAAACTCACAGCTTTTCTTACGTTTTCAAAAACTTCTTCCTCTGATGGTTAGAAAATCCCTATTCTCTATTAAGTGTCTTCACAGACAGCTTGCTCCCATTGTGCCAACAACCATTCTGTAGATTAAATAGTTCTTCCATGGCATTTATCAGTATGGCATATTTAGATACAGCAACATATTCTGTGTCAACTTTTGTCCTGTGAAGCTAAACAAAACTCATACATCTCATCTCCTCTTGTAAAACAGGCTTTCCATGTCCCTGGTCACTTCAGTAGCCTTCCTCTGTACCTATTTCTCTGTGAATTCAGCTTTCTTGAAAAGGGAAGACCAGAATAGCACTTAGTGAGTTCTCACAGGGCTGTGTACGATATGGTACCATTGCCCTCATCTGACAAGCTCCTTTTAAACACAGATCATTAAGATGCCCATGCCATTTCCAAGAGCCAAATTGGGGGGTGGATGCATCTAAGAGGCAAGGCTCTGCCTCTTTCCTCCCAGGCGGGGCCTCGGATTACTTCAGTGAATGTCTTCATTTTATGACTTTTTAGAAGTGAGGCAGGATCCTGAAGGCCATGACCCTGGGGGGAAGGAGCGCCCTATCTCCTGTCCGTGACTGGCCCAGGGTGGTGGTGTTTGAAAAACCCAGTTTTTATGGGGCTTTTGTGACATGATGGAGGGCAGGCAGGATGGTGGATGCATATATCATGCCGTGTTGCTGTGGTCTCTATACACCCAGTGAAGAGTGGAACCCCGAAATAAATCACCTGGGCTCCAGCGAAGTTGATATAGGAATTTATAGCAGCTAATGATCTAGCCTCTGGGATGTAGAAATAACATTTTTCTGGTGTGTTAGGGAGTCTGTCCTTCTTACACTGCTGTTGGTACAGGGGAAAATGCAGGGGAGGGAGTGGAGCTGTCAGCAGGGATGCCATGATTTTGAGTCAGACAGCCTTTTTCTTGGAATTTTCATGAATTTTATGTATAAAGAAGAACCATAGTGTAACTTCAGAAATTTTTTTTTTTTTTTAATTTATTTTCTCCCTTTTTTTCCCTCTTCTTCTTCTGCCACAACTATCTGTATTTGACGATGAACAAGACAGTCATTGGGCTGTTTGGCTTGCTGTCTTGGTTTGCCATGTCCAGGCTGGCTCAGGACACCCATCGTCGGGCTGGTGGTTGTACACCTGTTACAACCCACTGGTCCCTAATTGTGTTGCCGAACCTGTATGTCCTCTGGACTTCCTGACTCCCAGGTCTGGTTGACTATGTTTGAAGGATGGGAAAATATACTCTCAATTCAGCTATGCAGTACAATATTTTGCAACCTTTTGAAGAAAACCTTTTATGTAGCACCAAATAAAAGCTATGTAGTTATAATGAAATTCTCTGATGTACCCTTTATGTCTCAACATTTTCTGAATATTCCAAGGATATCAATAAAAAAAAAATATTCAAAACTATCTCCTTACAGCAATTTCAGTACATTTAAGGCACACAGTAAAACATTCACTATGACCCACGAAGTGCATGTTTATATATATATATATGCCTGTGGGAGTATGTAACTATTGGTAACTGTAGTAAACTTTTCTTTCATACAAATTTTAAAGGAAATAAAGTAATTATTCAAAAGCTCATTTAAAAATGCATCTGTAAGTATATAAGTATATAAAAATGTATTTATATATATATTCTTCACTGGAAGGATTCTTCACAGGCAGTGGAGGTGGTTGGTATAAACTGATGCTCAGAAATCCCTTTTAACAACATCCTGAATCACTGCAGAGTTAGCCAAGGCATCCAGTTACTTAGTGTGCTGTGTTTGGGCCCATTCTTTTTCTCCCTTATTCTGCTAAGTTTTCCAGTTATAAGAGATGGTCATTCAGTAAATATCAAAACTGAGCAATGGATAGTTTTATTTTTTGGAAAACAGAAGATCTGATAAAAGAATTGGTCAGAATAGAACTGTTTAACAACTTGAGTCAAATTTATGAAATAATAATTGGGAAAAAGCAACAAAGTATTTCTTTTAAATATTGCAACATTTCTTTTTAGTAGTTATCTATCGCAAACATTTTGACTTTTCAGTTGAATGTGGCCTTTCAGTTTAGCAATTAACCCTGAAAAGAACTCAGAAAGGAGGAAGATGTCAAAAAATATTTCAGTTGGAATAAAGTTTTTCTAATTAATTCAAAGTATTTTTTTTCAGAGATGTTTGTTTTTTGCTTTTTGTGTTTTGTTTTTTTTTTTTTCCTTTTGAATTGGTTGAAATAGGAATTATTTTAGCCACTGATCTATAAAAGGAAAAAAATGCCCAGGTTTAATGACTAATGCTTCCTTGAGTAAGAATCTGGAAGACGAATCTTCAAAGTTTTCCTTATATTATTAAACATAATGTAGTCTCATGTTACTCCCAAAACAATTTAGCAGATGTACAAAAATATTTATGCTGTTGTTGTGAAAAATTCAAATTATGAGTCCAATAAGACATAGATTTATTGTGTTTTACATGTACATTAGTCTGTACCTTCATGGTACCCCTAGGTAGGTGTGTAATGATGATGAATTGGTCGATATATTTTATTCTGTTTTTGCATGGAGGAAATGTATACCTTAAATCCTTAGTTTGGATGCAATTTTTCCAAACATTTACAAATAGAAGGATTGTTTATTTTATTTGATTTTTTCATGATCATTTCTGATGTCTTCTGCATGCTTTGAGCGTGGTAGCCCTCCTTATTCCATAAGGCTCCTTGTGATGGGGTCCTATTCAACAGAAACTGAGGCAGTTTCAACATCTGTTTATTTCCGCTCTCTGATGGCTTGATGAAATATGTGCAGAAAGCAAACCAATGCCCCAGTGTTTCCAAGGGCCTGCGTTCAGGCTAAGTGATAAGATTCCTGTCCCTGAGAACGTGCTGTGGGTCTGCACTGAACCCCAAACCCCAGCTGTTCACTCTTTGTGGAGGGAATAACATAAAAGAGATGAGCCATAAAATAGCTGGTTGGCATTGCTGACGGCGGGGGTCCAGGCACCACCACACTGACTGCTCTTCCAGCAGGATGTGACTGCACTGAGATGTTAGTAACAGAGTCTGGTCTGTGTATGAATGTACAGGGAACATAGGATTCAAAGGTCATTTATTTGTTCATTGCAAGGCCCCACTGTTCTCTCCTTGTCCTGATGTGAACTTCTGATTATCGTGTCGCATGCTTTGAAGCTTATTAACTTCTTCAGCCGCCCTGTGCCCATGTGCAGGCAAATATGTGTGCGTGAGCACTGTTCCTGCAGCCAGGCTGGCTCAGACATACCGTACCAGCATGAGAGAGACGTGGAGGTAGACCATGTGTTTGAGAACATGTAGGTTTGTGTAACAGCATCTCACAGACTGGATTGGGGAGGATATTTAAATTGTCACAACATCTTAGCTGAGGCAGTGGAAGGAAAGACCTTCCTATTCACACCTATTTTTTTTTTGGTTTGGGAGCAATCTCATCTCCTAATTCTGCAGTGATGGGAAGGAGGCAGCTCCTGTACCCAGAGCAAGAGCTGAGGTTTCCTTGCTGACCCCCCCAGCCCAGGCACAAGCTGGAGGCGCACAGTGTGGGGACAGGCATGTCTCATCCACAGATCCTTCCCCTGCCACCAATTACTCCATCCCATCAGGGCTGCCCCTGCTTCTCTTGTAGATGTAAGAACTACTTGGCTTTAGCTTACAGCCCTCTGTGAAGATTGTCTTACTGTGCAATCTCCAAAGCAAGACAAGGGCAGACTGCATCTCTGAGGAAAGTCTTACTCCCTGCTATCCTCTTGCTCTGCCTACATAGGAGAACTTTAGCATAATGTCAGCTAATGCTGCTCACAAACTGCACTGGCTGACCTGTACCAGCTGGCACCCTGAAGGAGCAGCACAAGCATTCATTCCTCTTTCCACTCTTTTACTTGTGAGATCAGAAACTCGGTGACCTTGGCAGGGAGGGAACTGGAAAATGGGTTTAATTGGAAGATATGACTCAAAACCAGTGTTCAGAGCTCAGATAGCTTCACCTGGGAATTACAGAGTGAGCAATACTAAAATCAGTGTGTCAAGGTGTCACCAAGCATGTACTGGAAGAAACTTTACATGGCACAATGAGAGTGCTGCAGTCAGGGCTTTGAGTTTAAAGAAATGTTCTGATTCAATGTCCCTTCGTTTAGCTTACTCTGCCTGCTCCTCCATTCGGCAGGAAGCCTATTTCATTCTTGTTACTGCTGCCGTGCTCTTTACTGCTTTCCTCGGCATGAGCATCTATCACGGAGCCATTTTCATTCTCTGCCTCCGATAGCTAACGGGCGCCTGTCACCAGACCGCTCTTTGACGATGCTCTATCGATCACCCAGAAGGAAATGGTTATTGAGTGGGTGGCAATCAACTTTTTACCTCTCCCTGGAGCTGCAGTGCATCAGTGCTTTCCAGCATTAGGCAGAAGCCTCCTGAAAGGTATTTTTTGTGCTATGTTTCTTCATGTGGAAGGCTGGTGTGCTGGTGCCAAATCATAGGGCTTGAGGGACATAGCTGCAATTTCTTGCTAAGTTTTACTTTGAATTTAGTGCCAGAGGAAGGTAAAAAAGACAGCTGGTGTTGGGGGCCAACATCTTCTGGCTGACAGGTCCTGCTTTCCAAGTCAGAGCTTCTATTGAGATCAGGGGAGAAATGTCCTGCTGATGCCAAAGGTTTCTACCACCCCTCCCCACCTATGCAAACACATACCTAAGCTGAGATAGACTGTGGAAACACATTAGCCAGCATGACTGGAGAAAGGAAGCCCAGATACAGATGTTCAGTGGGAAAGAAATAATTAGGATTAAATCTGAGTTTATAATGTATACTGATATAACTCCTGCCCCAGCATTTGCTAGAAAAATCTGAATTTTCAGTCTCAAAGAAGAGAAAGACAGAGCATTAAGAAAAGACATAGCCTCTGTGGTTTTTTAGAGGAGCAGACAGCAGACCACAGCTTGTATGTCCTGATCCTTAGTGGCATTTAGTAGTTATCTCCTTTAATTCCCATTAGCACTAGCAGATAATTGCACTTGAAGAGGTAGACTTTAACCAGCAGGACTCAGAAGGACTCAAGAAACTACAGGGTTGCTAGACACAAGACACCCTCAAGACCCGTTGTTTTATCTGCAAACATCTTCACACATTTGGCCATCTGGGGCTCACTCAGCAGGGATAGTTTGGTGGACTGGTATGACTGTCAAGCACCTCTACCCAGAGACATCCAAACAGACTCCACACGGATCCAGTCTAGAAGAAGTAGAGTACACATATATATGAGCAGTAGTCAAACTGGGTTTGCATATATAGGAATATCTAACATAATTTCAAAGCAGTGAGGTGGTAGTCCCTGTGCATTCGTAATCGTCTGGATGTTTTTTTCTTCCTGCTTTACTATTTTCAAATATTTATATTCATAGCAGTACTTCTAACTCCTATCTTTAACCACTGGATACAAGCATATGCCATATTTCAGGCTTTCAAACAGTTTTCAAATAGTTACAGAACGTATTTGTTCCTCTTTTCAAAAGGACCCTGGACTGTGCTTCAGAGGGGAGGAAAAGCAAAGGTAGGGATAGGTATGTGCTAATCCTAGTGATATCCTCAGATGTAGGACTGTTTGTACTGACAGCAGCAAAGTTTGTGTAATTCTGGGCTGCAGACATGCAACACTTCATATCTGCCTGTGCATTCACGTTTGAAGTGCTTTGTAGACATTTTTAAATGACCTTGTGAGTTTTCTAACTGATGTGTCATCATGCTCTCCCTTCAGCTGATACTGTGTGGGATATGGGATAACGCACACCTCACTCTTTAAGGCATTAGACTCAGATACACTGAAGTTTTTCTGCGTCAGAGTGCTGTGATTTGTGAATGGTCCTGACAAACCAGGGTGACTGATGAGGCCATAGTTCTCAGCAGCACCATCTCCCTCTGGCTGATCTGCTGCAGCTCATAATGAGAGTCTTGAGGCAAAGTGTGATGGCTCACTTCAAAATGCCACATTAGAAACTGTGGTGGTTCAAATGCTGATACATGAGCAGCTGTGATGTCCCAGCTGTGTGGACAATGAAGACAGCTGGCTGCGTCACCCTGTTAGCTGGATGGCATGAAACCATTCCCACTTATCAGTCCTTCCTGCAGCAGGTTCTCCATGGGCTTGACAGCCAACCTTGTTGTGTCACCTAACTCTACAGAAATCCTCAGCTTCAGTGTCCATCACCTCTGTCTGCATGTGACAGTTTATTTTCTCCCAGTTGTGTTTGTTTGCACTCTTCATGCTGGCTTTGATTCATGATATTTGGGCCAACTGTCTAAGTGTGTACTGGGGTGTGTGTGTGGGGGGGTTGCTTTTGAGTTTAGTACTGTTTCTAGTGCGAGCATGGCGAATAACCCAAAACGACTATTTTGTTTGATGAAGCTTCTGATTTTCTGCTCACAAACAGTCCATGAAGAGAATGCAAAATTGTCTGATGCAGCCATTAGGAAAAGCAATTTGCAAATTTCTTTTGGAAAGTTGGAAAGTAACTCTTGATCTGCAACAAATCATTCAAAATTGCCTTTTGTATTAGTATTGCAGATATGACTTGTGCAGTAACGTGTAACTTAACTAACTTAACTAATCAAAGCATTTGAATTCCAAGTACTATAGCTGATTTCAGCTGAAGCAACTGGTGCAGTGTTGGTCACCTGGATGTCTGCTTGATCTGAAGAAAGAAACTGTAGCAGAGAAATGAATCCTTAGGTAATCAGCACTCAGTGTCTTCTCCATCCCTGAGCAAGGGTCTGGCATCCTTGGCTTGGTTCCCCCCAGAAGGAGGGCGGTTATGTAGCCTTAGCAGCAGCAAGCAGCAGCAATATTTGCTTTTGTGCCACGTGCATGAGTGGAGCTTAGCAGCAGAGTGGAAGAAATCAGGAGCTGGTTCATTGACTCTGGTTCTTGCTGGAATAGGAAATGATGTCCTTCTCCACCTTCTCCTGGAGAAAGGCTCTAGTAGGCCACCCCAAACACAACACAGATTAAAAATATTTAATATTATTTTCCAGGGATCATATGACCAAAAGGATTTAAGTCCCTCCGTATGGGGAGGTGAGTGTCTGTACCAGTCAAGTTTGTGTTTGTGGCCAGGGACCATGACAATTTACCTGACTTATCAGACTAAGGTTCACACCACTTCTTCTGAAAATTTTCTCTTCTGTCCCTGAGTTTCTGTAGGAACATTGTTAGAATTTATTGCAGAAAATACTGCAGTTTTGTGCATCCACCCATGTCTATAGATAAGCACACTTCAAAATACTGCAAAATAGTCAAGTTACAAGTGCTGGTAAAATGTCAGGATTCCCAATTTCCTCTTCCTCAATTTGTAAATGCTGTCAAATTTTTTTCCTCTAGTGAGAAATAAGTAGCATCACAAAGGCATTCTGTATCAAAAGGCCTTTCACTCTGCCTTGGCTTTTAGACGGCTTCCGATCCAGATCTACTATAGATATCTCCTTTTGGCTACTACTGGAAGCTCCCTGCAGCGTGCAATAAACATTCACTTCATATCACACATCTCACCCTGACAAGCAAATCCCTTGCATATCAATGTGGCCCTGTGAAGAGATTTTGCTTTTTTACATTCCTTCCACTCCCAGCTGTTAATTTGCACTGACTAGATAGCAGGGGGTCCGCTCTGCCCCAGAGACATGCTTGTGACTTCCACCGACTTTAATAGGATTTGCGTGAACATATACAGTCAGTCCCTCAGCAGAATTCAGAGGAGCTGCCTGGAAATTTCAAAGTTATCAAGGGGTATTAAACATGCAATTTCTCTTACTTTTAATGGGAATGAAGCGTTCAGATCTCAGGTAATCGTTAAAAACCACAGAGTTCATAATAACTAACTAGGTCTAGTTTTATTGTCTCTTACAGAAAGCAAACCTGCTGCCTGCAATCACCCTGCACAAGAAAAAAAAAAAAAAAAAAAGAGGGCAGGATTTAGCGTTTCACTCACAGAGATTTTATTTGAAGTGAGTTACAAGACTTTCATTGGTTCAGTTACTGCAAGCGTGAATTACTTCTACAAACATTTTGACAGACCTGCAAAGGACTGAAAACACCTTTCCCTGCCACCACTGTTTGTAGAAAATGATTTATGAGTGCTACTGATAACTACTCTTTCAGATTAAAACTGAACTACTTTAGATTAAAAGTATAGGAGAGTACTAAACTGTTCAGGAAAACCGTAAATGATAATATTAGATAAATGTATGGCATTCTGTGTTTGATTTCCTGCATCCATTTGAGACATAATCAGCAGTTATTTAATAAGGAGAGCTTTACCAAGTTATTTAAATACATAGTGGAACTGTTAAAGGCATCTAAACAGTTACATGTTCAATTCCCACAACTTTCACAGAATGTATGTGTTAAAAATACGTGCAAGAAACGGGTTGGAATCTGAGAGTATTTTAGACTGTTATTCATTTCAGAAAGAGGAAAGCATTTACATGTTCTTTAAAAGTCCATTTTTCAAAGATACTTCTCGATATCTTTGGTGCCTCAATTCTAGCTTGGCTGTCCCGCTAGAACAGCATGCTTCTGACATGCCGATACACACAGGCAGTACAAAAGAGCACGAGTAACTCTTTTAAATATTAACCAAGCCTTCACTTTTCCAATTAAAATCTATCAAATTAAGCAAATTGCATGGGGTACTGGAAAGAAAAAAAATCCTTCTTAATTATTTAGCCACTATTTACTGGGTAGGAGTGTATTATTAACACAGCAAAGGAGGCGATTAATTATTATACACAGCATTTCTAATAAAAAAGAAAGGCATCTGCTATTTCTGTAAAAGAAATATTGTCACTAATAATCCATCCTAAATTGTAAACATGGCATAATAAACTGGATGTGTCATTTCTCTGTTCTGTACTGACACATGCTACATGAGGGAGCTGAGATTTTTTCGGGGCTGTGTCAAAAGGCTTTTTGTTGGTGACCTTTAATCAACTAGTATCCAATTATGCAGAAATCTAATGGTGTATTTGTATATTTGTAATGTATTTCCACCAGATAACTCTGCTTTGGCATCACCTCCCTTACACTTTTATTGTGATAACGGAGACAGCAAAAATAAAAATGAAAAAAATCCACCTGAATTTTATTTCCTTAACTATATGAAAATGTTTTAATGTGTCATTTGTTGCATAAAGACTCTACATGTGTAATCTATTTATTGAGGGAGAGGAAGTGAGTGGAAAGACATTCTGAGGTAAAGAGACTTGAACTGGTGTTGTTAAGGTCAGGCTTCAATTTTCTGCTTGATTTTAGATGCCCCATGTGAACTTTGGTTAATCATCCATGACCTGTGTCCCTGAAATCCACAGTGTGTCATATGGAAGGGAAAATGGATAAAAGGAACATTTTGAAATCTTTTAGGTTATCTATCTATTTGGTGTTAGGATCATCACTACCTAAACTACTTCTGAGAAATGTTTCTCAAATTATTATTTGAATGTTGGATTTCTTGTTACAATTGAAATCCATGTGTTTTATCCTAGCCTTAGCATGTAAGAAGAGTTTATTCCTTTTGTCTCTCAAGTACTTCAAGACTGTTTTCATGTCTCCACTAAAACTTCTCCTAGTCCAAGACAATCCCATTTCTTTCCTCCTGGGACACATTTTTCTCTACATTTCTTGCTGCCCAGTCAGTCCTTCCTGAAGCTGGACACAGTATTGCAGGTCTGAGCAGAGCAGGAGGGATGTTCCACATGCCTTACAGGTGACATTTTAGTTTGTACACACTAACGTCATATTTGTCTTTTTACAACAACGTAACATTATTGACTCACGTTCAGTTTGTGATTCAGCCTAATTACCAAAATACTTTCTTTGTCTCTCCAGCAGTTCTTTGTCCCGTATTTAAGCAAACTGTTATTCTCACCTATGTGAATATATTCCACTTGCTCCTATCTAATTGGGTGTCATTTTTCCAGGTCACCTCTCTAATTTGTCATAATTTTTCAGATTCTTGTTCTATCCTTCAGTGTGTTTACAGACTGCCTGCCTGAGCTTGAATTAATCTGAAAATGTAACAAACATTCTTATTCCTTCTTCCTCACTATTCATGAAAATATTGAACTTTACCAGACCTCTGTGATTCCCACCCCATACAATCCTAACATTTTGGAACAAAACCATTAACAAATTACTCTTAAAATGCAGATTTCCAGCCAGCTTTGCATGCCTTTTCTCTGTAGTTTAATTTTGACCATGTTTTCTCAGCTTATTTATGAGAGTATTATGTGAGATGGTGTCGAAAGCCTCACTGAAGTCAAAATGCATGTCAGTTTCTTTTCCTCCTCTACCCACAAGGCTTGTTACCCTGTTGTAGAGTGGAATTAGATTGGTTTGACATAATTTGTTCTTGTCAAATCCATGTTGGTTGCTACTCCTTGTCTCATTACTGCTTAGGTGCTTACAAGTAGTTAGATTATTTGTTCCACTATTTTTCCAGGAATCAAGTTAGACTGTCAGACTGATAATTACCTGGGTCCTCCTTTACTCCTTCTTACAGATAGGTGGTCTGCTGGCTCTCCTTCAGTCTTTTGACCCTACTCATCTTGCATGAGTTCTCTAAGAGATTTACTAATGCCTGTGAGATTGTTTCTGCCTGTTCTTTAAGTATCTTGGGATAAATGTCCTAATGCCCCACTGAACTGGAAACATCTACGTTATCTAAGTATGCTCTAATCTGATCTTCCCCTGTTGTAACCTGAGTTATTGCCCCTTGCTTGTATCAACCATCTAGTCATAGTTGACCTTTCCAATGAAGGCTGAAATAGAAAAGGCACTAAACATTTCACTTTTCTGGGGCTCATCTGGCAGGAACTTGTTCTCTCTGTTTAGCAGTGAACCACTGTTTTTCCTTGGAGTTCTTTTTACTGCAAATGTGCTCACAGAAAGCTTTTTGCTTCCTTTGCTAATTTCCTCTCTTTTTGTACCTTCGCCTTTCCGAATTTTTCCCCACATATTTATGCTATTCATTCCTACTTGTCTTTAGTATTTCAATGTAGTTTTCACTTCCTGTACATTTTATTTAGCTCCAGGTCATTGAAGAGCTCATGGTTTAGCCAAATTGTTTTCTGATTACACTTCCTATCCTTCCTTCATGTTGGCATGGCTTCTGATTGTACTCTCACTGTCATTTCTTTAAAGAATTGCCAACTCTTCTGGACTCCTTTGTCACTTCAACTTGTTTCCGAGGAGATCTCACCCACTAATTTACAGTGTTTATTGAAGTCTGCCCTCTTGAAATACATTGCTTTCAGTTTTCTGTTTTCCCTCCTTCCTTTGCTAAAGATAGTGAATTAAGTCATTTCATGGTGATTATAACTCAGGTTTTCCTATCCGTAAACTGGGATAACATCTACTTGTCTCTGTAGATTATAAATGCTTCTGAGGAAGAAAAAAAATCATTTTATTGTTTTTTGGTTTTGTTTTTGTTTTTAATTTAAAAAATGCAACACAATGCATGAGTATTCTAGTATTATCTGATTCCTCTAAAGATGCCCTTGCTCCTCTGCCCTGTAGTCCAGGCTTCTCTAGGGGCCAGGAGTACCTTTCCCTTTCCAGTACCGTGTCTTTATCTTCAACAGATAGCATCAATAGCTCTCTGCTCTGACATTGTGCTGTAATATCTCAGCACCTCCTTTGTTGTCAGCTTCCTAACTGGCTGCTGTTAAACAGGGACAAGAGCATAAGCGGTTGTACTGGCAAATACATCCAAATAGCAATATCGGTTCTGGCAGTGAGAGAAGAAATAGTCATACTGCAATATTTTATATATATTTTGAGGCCTGTTGCCAAATAAGAACAAGACTCAAGTGCACAGCAATGTATGTGTGGATTTCCCCTAACTTTGTGCTTTAGATGCCCTGTGAAGGAATGTGGATTTGCAGGTCAGAAATCAGCTGCGGTACAGTCCAGCCAGCACCTCAGCATGGATCATATTCAGTTCAGGGGATCATATGGGCCTACACATACTCCAGAGATCAGACACAGCATCATATTCTCTCTGCTGTTCAGGGAGGAGCTAATGCTGCTATGTTGTCCACAGGAATGTAAAGAATTTCCAGATACAGATATCTAATTCCAACCCTTCAATTAACTCCAACTGGAAAGAGCAATAAATGTAGATCATTTGGTCATCCACTCTGCATTCATCTAATTATTGTCTGGGAGTAAAGAAGAGTTAGGAATTATCTGCAATGTCATTCTTTTGAAGTCTTCCTTTTGGAGGCTCTTCCCTTCCACTAAAATATATGCAATTACACACGGACATAAAAAGTAGCAGGAGTGGTTAGTAGTTAACTCTGTACATGTATCGTGTTTGAGTACTGGTGCAGTGAGAACGGGTTTACGATGTTGGCCAGAGAAAATGGTCAGTCAAATCTGCAATCCTGTACTCATTTGCTTGTTTGAGTGCTGTTGGCACTGTATCATGAGTGGCAGCTGTTGAATCCAGCTAGATGTCACAAATTTGCAGCTAACTAGAGTTTTCTGGAAATTATCTGACAAATTATGTTTCCACTGGGAAATGTCAAGTTCTTAATATCCATTTATTAGGGTAAACATTTAAAAAAAAAAAAAGAGTTTATCAGAAAATGTCTCAAGTTCAGGATAATATTTCAGGAGCTAAAGAAAAGCGAGACATACAGGCTGAAAGGTGGCCATCTTCCAGAAAAATCATCAGCTCAGTAAATATTCTTCAGGGGTGTAGGTGATTGGGACAGAGATTTCATATCTTAGCTACTCTGAATGGGGTCTTTCTGCCTTTCCATTTACAATTGTTTTCCTTTGTGTAAAGAAATAATATATTAGATCATGGATTTGAACCTAGGTTTTACTTATTCATGGCTGTACTAGAGCTCCTGGACTATACAGGCATTTCTCTGCTGAAACATGTCATTTCCTTTTCTCCTCTGTGCCAACTGTTTGCTATCATCTCTGTGCTGGAGGATCCCACCTCTGCTGATCCATGAGAGGAAGGGAATGAGTCAATGCAAAGTCAGAAAATTTACTTAATTATTGCAATCATATTATAACAATTATTAACTGAATTAATTCCTACACCTTGAACAGAGAAATTGAAAAAAACTCATCCAGAAGTGTTTTATAATGAGGAAAAACAGGGTTAAAATTCTTGTTTCTGCTCATAGTATTGTCTGAGGATGGTTCCTCTGGATTTTTGTATAGTAGTCTTAAAAGATCTTCAGTTCATCTGAAGTAAAAGTATGGAGAGAGACAAAGAGAAGGTACTGAAATCACTAACATTTCTGCAGGAGAGGAAAACTAATTCTAGCCATGCTCTACAACCAACCTCTTGAGAAATGCACAAAGGAATTGACACTTGTAAACAGAGAAAAATGAAAATGAACCCAGGCTTTTATCATCTGAATGCACTGGTGTCTCAGATGCCAGGCTTAGGAGATTTCTATTTCAGAAACTGCAGGAACATTAGTCTGTGGATTAGAGCTAAAATACTTGGTGGAGTAGCGAGCCAGACATGACATGTATGAATAGCTTTTCACTGCCTTGTTCCAGAAGATGTCTTGAGTATTACACAAAACAAAATGTGACTCCAATACAAATGTTTTCCATTTAGAAACTGCTACTGAAGGATCACAGGAAAAACACTGCTGTGCTCCTGGAGGTGTCTGATTCAAGTTTATGATGTCATTCATTCATTAAATACAATCTGAGGTACTTTGTGCAGCCATTCCATGTCAGAAAGCGAAATGATCAGTTCTCCAGACAGCATGCACTATCAAGAATTCATTTTTTCCCAATAATTTCTGTAAACAATGGACCAGCAATGTAAAGAGTAAAGATTTGGCAATGATGATTCTCAGAATAAATTTTAAACATGTAAATTTTACTCTTGTCATGTACCTATTTTTATTCTATGATCTGGATGGACTAAATCATGTACATCCTGAAACCTTCCAGTGCTGAGCCTTCCTCTATTGTATAGATGTGTCTGTGATGACTGATGATTTTCACCTTTTAGATTATTTTGAAAGTTTAAAACTGACAAAGTAGTGGCACTTCTCTTGCACAACTCTTGAGATGAAAGTTATGCCATTAGATGCTCTAAAGTGGAACAGATTCTGATATTCTAGTGCTGGGAGCTGAGCTGAGAAAACAGCAGAGATATCTCTGAAATGATTTCCAGGTTATGAGCTTTGGTTACGTTCTGATTTGGAAAACAAAATAAAATCAACATTGTCTGCATAGGTAACTCCTAAACAAATTCCAAACGGATTGCAATAGGTTGAAAATATCCAAATGGATTTCTTTAGGTTTTGGCTTATTAAAAATATATATTATCAATTATGACATTAAAAAACTCAGAAAAAAACATTGTTTTCAATTATCATTAAACTTGTTAATATTAAAAACTTTTTCCTCTTCTGAAAACTAAACATCAAAATTTTATGTGATTTCCTACAGTGTTTCAGTTGTCTTGGAACTAAGTTTTCTGAATTCAAGCTTTAAAATTGAAGTAATGCTACAGGTAAACATTTCTCTAAAGGTAATTACTTACATACAACCTGATCCTTGAAGTTGCTGCCTGATTTTTTTTTTTTTTTCATGTTTTTAAATATTCTTAGAACATGTAAATTCCTAATATTTTGCAGTTCTAATTATCAACTTCATGTGCATCAGTAACAGTACAGAATCATCTAAGCTACATGATTTTCCCTTGGCCACTATATTATTTTCTTATGCAACCCTATTCCGTAGCTGGCTAGTTTATGTTCCTAGAGAGAATGTAGATGGAAACAAGCAGATATATTTTTGTAAGCATGGTTTAAAGCATTTCTGAAATGTGCTCTGTCACTTCTCCAGATGACTTTCTACCCTTGCAATGAAAGAAGTGCTAAAGGGACTTTCAAGCTTCCTATGACTCCTTTCACAACTTGATATTCTTAGCATATTGACTTGATATTCTGAGCATTGTACAGCTGTTTATTGATTTTTTTGGTCCTAGAAGATGTTATAAAACATAATTTTTCTCCCTATTTCTAATGTGTAATCATGTTCTTAGCCGAATCTGAAATGAAATATCACACCCAATCCTCTTATTCTGAATAATGAATAATTTGAGTCTGAGGATTGAATTTGAACAGAAAGTTTAAATATGGAGTCACCTCTTAGTGAGCTGGAATTGCAGTCAGGTGTCACAGGAATAGTTTTCTACATCAGGGTAGAGTTAAAAACCCAGATATTTCCTGGAAAACAGAGCTAATGAATTCTCCATGAAAAAAAGAAAGAGTTTTAAATGTCCTATGACTTGTTAAGATAATCTCTGGAAACTTAGTGAGTCTCTTACTGCTTTTTCACTCTACCATTTTTAACATGTTTTCACCACTGCCAACTCCAAATGCTCCACAGATGTCGCAGGTTCTAGTGATAGCCACACATGCATAATATTCCCTCTTCTCCCTCTTGCAAAGCTTACATCATCTTAACCGCTCTGAGGGGCTGAGGGAAACCTCCGTCTCACTTAACTATAGCCATCCCAACACTGCAGGTATATTATATCATTATATTATTAGCTCCGCACAAACCACCGAGAGGACATAAATCTGCTATATGAATATCAAACGGGCTTCAGCCAAAGCATATGTTTATGCAGTGTAAATGACTCGTGTTTACAGATGCGTCTCATGCAATTATGTGTGTCAGGCTGGTGAAATGTGGCTTACATTGGAAGGCTTGATGACGTAACCAAGATGAGGTCGGTAAAAATGCATGCAGTTTATATACCACTGGAGGCCTCCTACACAAGTGCAAACAGGTGGGAGTTATTTTTGTTATGGTTTTGATCAGCTTTGAATGGAGTAAACATGCTCGATTTTAAATAACATGGTGATCTATACACTATGAGCTTGACTGTGATTATTGCTAGTCATTTCTGTGGAACAGCTAGATAAATTAATGGATACTCTGGAGTGGGATTCATCTAAGTGAATGTGTTTTAAGAATACGGGCATCTACAACTAAGCAGAGCACCTCAGTCTCCTTTTGTAGCCAGAGGAGAGTCAGTCAGCCAGTGTAGTACTGCATTAATTGTAGCAGAAGTGGATGTTTCCATTCAGTGTGAAGTATTTCTCCCAGACACCATTGGCTCTATTGGTTAGGTGTCTGTTGGCTACAACAGGCACCTAGACAACAATCTCAGATACAGATATTTATACCATAGGGACCCTGAGAGAGATAACCCAGGCCTTGGATAAGCATGGACAAATCTAGATTAAGGTTAATTTTGTTTGTTGGATAGGACTTACTGGTCTGCTGTAAATTCTGTTTTAAGTAGCTATGGATGAATTTGGCCACTCACTTTGACCTAACTAAGAGACTTAACAAGTTTTGAAAAGAAAAATGCTACAGGAAGGCAGATGAAGCCAGGGGTTGAAGCCAGATGAAGAGTGGTCATGGGGTCCATTTCCTGGACATGGGCAGGGGTAATGTCTGCTTTTGGTGCTGATAGTAGGCTGGCATAAGATCTGAATGTGTGTGTATGTATTGTTGACCATCATTTTGCCCCTTTGAAGGAAGTGATCTTCAATTTGATGGCTAGAGAAAAACAGGAGTAACTGGTGATACTATCTGAACACTCACTGCAGGCTACTATAAGAGCTACTGATGGCGGTTGACTATTAATGACAGCTGTCCCCAGGGGTTTTGTTGTCAAAAAGGGCAATGGTGATGGAAACTGCTTTTGCAGGTTTGGATGCTGGGATGCTGACTTTTTCTCAATAAGCTACTCAACTGGCTGTTGCTATGCTCAGTTAATACCATGGCACAGGGAGAAAATCCCACTTAAAGAGCAGACTCAGCTCTAGTTTCCCTTCTTTTTGTTGTCTAAACAGTGCCAAACCACAGAGCACTCACATGAGATTGATACTGTTCCTTGCCTAACTCACTGCCTAACCATGGGTACAGGGAAAAAGTTGAATATAGCCTTGATGAGAAAGTAGTAGAGGATTTTGGTGGTTTTCTGATGGATCTGTAACAAAGGTGTTATTTCATGGTGTATATTAGTGGGTTAAGCAACTCCTGTGAGAGGCCTGGGCTAAACAAGGAGTGAGGAACCGACTTATTAACCAGTGCTTACAATGACACAAATGGGGGAGAGGAAAAGCAAAGTATGCATAAATAAATATAATTTCAGCACTGAGTTCAGAGTGCTAAGCATCTGGGTTATGGAGGCAGATTCATATCAGGTTGCACAGGGAAGATGCACTTGAATGTAATAGAAACCAGGCCTGACTGCTTGTCTTGGAGGCTGGTGAGATGCAAGGATTGATGTCCATTATTTCTTACAAACTGTTGTTCTTTTACTGGTGTAGCACAAGTCAACTACACCAAACTGTACTTCAGCAGTGAGTTGTGCTTTCTTTCACTGCATGTGTGTGTTTGCATCTGGCTTCACAGAGCTGCTTCTCTCTTTACTGAAATGCATGGAAAGGTTTAGACGGGAGACATGAGCCTGATTCTGCCACCTCTGCCTGCTCTGCAAGGTGGTTTGGTCAGAATGACTGAGTTATATTACACCGGGCTTATCACATCACAGAGTGGCAGAGTGATTGCTAAGGGTTACATTCTTCTGTCTGATCTGTTCCCAGAGTAGATCTTGTTGTCATATTAGGGACTAACCCAAGATGAGCCAAGATGTAGCAGTATTTATTACAATTAGGTGGATATTACCTCCATGCCAGGAAACATCTGTACAGCACTTCTACTGTCAGACTAAGTTGACATCAGTGCAGTTGCCTGATCTGAGCTCCTTTCACTGAAAGAGATTTTCCCTAAGCACAGATGAAGCTGTAATTGAGTACTCATGCCCCTGTCTACAGAAGCTGCCCTCATTTTGGATGTGAGCCTCAGGCTGTCTCAAACTTCTAACAAGACTGCTTAACCCAGAGCTCAAACAAGAGCCATCAGGTGGGAACTGTGTTCGGTAACCTGGCTTGCATTTGAACCTGAAATCTAGGAGTGGAAGGCTTTGTCCCAGCAACATCCAGTTCTTTGCTGTTGTCCACACTCACTTACACCAAGGAGGAGATGGATGTTTATCCATTGGAGAAACAATCCCTTGTGCTTCACTCCTGGATTTTTTTCCCCTTTTTGCATAGCTTCCTTTCTTAGAATAATGAACGTGTCTAAAGGAGGTTTCTCAGCGGATGGTTTATCTAGTTATTAATGATGTGGAGCACTTCAGTACCCTTAGGACCTCTGCATTGTTGCTTTAATAAATGTCTTTCAAAATGATGAGGCCACTGGCACCCTTTCTGTGCTTTTATGGTACAATGATCTTAAAGTAGCACGGTGCATTTTATTTATTAGCCAGCCCATTAATCACACAGGTATCAGTTGGCTTCAGGGAAATTTTTAATTAGAGATATTTAAGGTTGAGAGAAAGTGCTTCTGTGACAGACAATGAGAGCAAGCAGAAGCAGGAGGCAGGCTATCTTTGTGACTCTGTGATTAATACAGGATTTAAATAAAATATTCATGAAAGGAAATTGAAGTTATAGCCAAATCCAAACGTTAAACCTCCTTTAAAACTCAAATCTAAATTCTTTGGAGATTCATTCTTCTCTGTATTCATTAGTGGGGAATGACTCTGATGAACATGAGAGAAAAGGGAATTTGTTCCCTAATGTAATAATTTAGCAATGTTTTTCAAAGCTTCTACTAAATCTTCTTGAACCACAATTTAATGCCATTGATAAAATCCATATCCTTATTTGAAATGGCTCACAAGTCACTGGGACAGGTACAAAGGAAAGATTAGGGGTGGAACTTAGGACATCCCTGACAGCACACTGACATTTGCATGAGACAAAAAGAAAAGATCATGTGGAAGGCAACTGCATCCTTCTGGCAGTGTTGGATTGGTGGTTGCTAATACTTAAACCCTGTATTTTCAGATGAAAAATGAATGGTACTGGCTGTGCAAACATCTCCCTTGTTAGATAATTAATCAGGTGTACTTTGCTTTGATATAGCACCTTTCTGGCATGCTCACAGGCATCTCCTGAAATAGCCCTGTAAAATGGATTGTTAAAAAAGAAAAAGAAAAAAAAAAAACAACAAACCAAACAAGCCCTGTAGCAAATACTGCATATGACGCTGTCTGCACAAATGGCAAAATGGAACATTAAATTATCCTACTTACACAGAACAAAATTTTCAGTCTTGGATGCCCACATTTAACTACTCAAATGTGTAGGGAAATAAATTTTTCCAAGTTGTTGAGCTCCTTCAGCTCCATTTCTCTGTTCCCCTTACCCTTTTCTGTATGTCGCAGCTGTTCTCCCTAAACACAGAGCATCCAAAAGTTGGCCTTCTGGTGCTACAAACTTCAGAGGTCTTACTGGAGCAGTTCTGGGTCCCTAGTGAGGAAAGGAAAGCTGCAAATTGGTCACTTCTTACAACAGAGTGATCTGAGCTTTTTGCAAGGAAGGAACACTGATGACGCTGTCTCTAACATAAGTCAAGCTAGAGAGAGAAAAAGATTGGGAGTCTCTAAAGATGTCATGAGCAGGTATGTGACAGGGTGAAGTAGAAGGCAAGAAAGCACCAGAAGGGTCCTTCCTATAATGGCACTGGGACTAAGAAAAAGAGTGTACTCATATCCACTTCCCGCTGGGTTGTAGAAAACCAAGTCTGTTCTCACTAGCTGTGTTACACAGTGGTGGTCTTGTCGGGAAACTACGGTCCATACACTTGTCAACTTTCTCAGCTCTGAGAGAAACTGTATGAGATTTCTGAGTGAGAATAAAAATCTCCTGGGTTTTTTCTATGTTCTTATCAGAAGGGTACATCTAGGCACATGAATGGAGTTCACAGAAGCTTACAAATCACTTCAATTCCTTCAATATAGGCAAAATTGTTTGAATGCACAGATCCACATTAGGGCAACCCAGGACTCCAGGCAAGTCCACAGCTGTTTCCTTCTTCAAGCTCAAGTATTTCTTGTGTACTCTACTTTTCACAGGGTGTAAGTGGAACTAGTCCTGTTCCCCTAACCACTGAGAATTTTTTCCCATTTTGCTTTGTCTGCAGACAGGCAAGGGCCTTCTTTAGTGATAGGAGATTTTAGCCTTTACCTTCTATTTACCTTCTATGCACACACACATAGAAACACAAAGTGCTGTGGTACTATTGTTGCTCACAAGATCAACAGGTTGCAGATTTAAAAGCAGATGTTCACACCTCCCAGGAGTATAATTTTAGATGCTCCTGATTTTGGCAGGCATCATTTTTTTCAGTTACAACTTCATTAATTTTCTTTGTGATTATAACGTCTACAAATAAAATGATCGAGAGACTTTATTTTTTTCAAAAAGGCTGAAATTCTGAATCCATTCCTTGACACCAGGAGTCAGGTTTGATGTGCTGTGACTTTAGTCCAATTGCCTTTGAATAGAGTGAACATGGCGTGTACTGTCATCCAAGAGCACAGACTGAAGACTCCTTCTATATGACAAAGAATATACAAGTAATACCATATTTCCCCAAAGTTTTGTGGACTATTTCTAATTCTCTTAGTTCTCTTGGAGAAACAAGACTAGCATGTGGATTTGCTATTTAAAATCTTTTCACTAATACCATTTTTCATGGAATAAGCTGTTAAATTTGGTAGCAAGCCCATCTGAAATGTCATGTCTATCACTGTAGAGTTCTAATTAACACTAAGGCTTATTAGTCTAAGTTAACTTTGAATAAGGGCAAAGCTATTCATGGGGCTATATGCAACCTATGGTTCTAGTAGCTTTAAAAATGAATTTTCCAGCTTACCCAGATGAAAAATCCATCACTCCGTCATGTGTGACTTAAGTTTCACCCATTCTTGGTATTAAATTCTTATTACCAAATATTTTATGTTAAGGATTTTTCATCATTCACAGACAAACTTGGGAGTTGGGAGGAAGAAACCATTGGAAGAGAACAGAAGACCCAAGCCAGTATCACAGGGACATATGAGAGTGTTATTAAATTGCTGATAGCTCATTTTTCCCCTAAAGAACAGTCCCCCTCCCCCACCCCAGCAATAGGTGATATTCAGAAATCACTTTCTCCTCTATTGGAATGAATGTGTCATATTGAAACATATTTCCCCTTGCTCTAATTTCTCAGAGACCATTGGCAATCCATCTTTTCAGGCCATGTTGTGCAGGTGTATGATTGTATTTGAAATTCCTACACCCATTAATCACTGCTCTGTGACCTGCTTTACTCTGTACTTACTAAGCTCCTTTCCTTCAGTTCTGGACTGGCAGTGCTGCGTAAACTGTTTACTTTTCTGGTGCAGCACTTGCTCAGCATTTTGGCAAGCTCCAACAAAATGTTCCCAGTTGACTTTTGGCCAACAAATGCAATAGACTTTTCTTACATGGAATTTGATGCCTGCATAGATTTTCCCTTGATTGCTGTTTCAGGCAGCTCTTTTAACTCTGTTATCACCTGGTGTCACCTTGCCTCTGTTGTGACTGTAGAATGGAAACAATTGTCACACAGGCCTGAACACCTTTTCCAGCTCCTGCATTTTTTTTTTTTTTTCTTTCCACCATATATCTTTTGGTTCTCAGGAGGCTCATTTAACTCTTGTATTGCTTGGAGTCAGATAGAGTAAGATGCTGCTTTCGTGGAAGAATGAGAAAAAAACTGAAGAATAGAGATGGGAAAAACAGCAGAGGAATTAGAATTTTCACTACCTTTTGTTGAAACAGTAAAGGGCATCTGATGCTTTAAATATTTTCATTCCAGCCTTGTGTGAAGTTATGCTGGAAATACATTGAACAGGAATATCTTTGGCATAAACATTTACTGTCTGTAGGCAGAAGAAAGATGGAAAAAGGGGGAAAAGGACAGAAAATTAGATTTTTATCACTAAACTTAAGATGTTTAGGGACTATAATCACTGGAGAGTGATAGGACAGCAGGCAGTGGACCCCATTTATCTTAGACACCTATCCTGTGTAGGGAAGACCAGAGAGTGTTTAACATTCTCAGCTGATTACAAATTAAGTCTTTATACTTAACTTTGACTAGACAAAGAGATTTTAAATGGCTCAAAAAAAGAACATGACTTTTTTAAATGGCTGCAGTGAATGGGGAAAAGTCTTGCCTGAAACGTCCAGTTCATCGTCACATGGTAAGTCCATGTCCCAGCTAAAAGCGAAGCCCATGTGTCCTGAGTTGTAGTGCAATGCAAGGTCCATCCTGCTGCTGTTGACCTGAACTGTTTGAGCCTGTCCAGCTGGGATGCAGCTAAACAAAGCTCACTGTCACAAAAACTTGATGGCGTTTCTATTTCTCACCATTGCCAGAAATACCTAAAAACCAGCCCATCTGCCTATTTCATGCTCTGATCTATATTTAGACCACTGTTACCATTTTGTATTTATGTGTTGTATAGTTTTTGGTTCTTCTCTTTGCAACTTCTGCAGAATAAGACTAAAAATATTAAAAAAACCTTGAAACTCAAAATCCATTGTGCAAATATTTTAGAAGGTTAAACAAGGCTTAATCCTGTTCAGGAGAAAAGGACTTCAAGGGTCTTATTATGGGTAGTGTGTTTATTATTGTTATTCTGTGCTGGCTGCTCATCCATCCTGCTGGAGCATAAAATACATTTTGCACTCTGTGTGCTGGTAGATATCTCAGTGCTTCATCTTCACACAGCAGACTATAACTGGGTCACTTGAGGACAGAGTGTGGGTGGTGCTTGACAGTTTTTATAAACAAATCAAAATACCTCTGCTATCCCCAGTGCCTAGTTAGCTGTATGCTTTCCAAGTTCTCGGTGCTGAAAGCACGGAAAGTTAGATTCTTTCCTGACGAAGAAGCAGAGGTACGTGTAAGTTTGATGTATTTCATCTGACTTCTGACTTTCTAATGGTCTAACTCTTAAAACTCTCTCACCCCTACTCTATCACTGTGCAAGGAAGTGCAAAATAAATATAACTTCTATCTTGAGAAGATAGCAGATAATCCATGAGACCACAGATGACAGAGATGTTTCCAGCCTGCTTCTGCCTACACCTCTTTTTGAAGCCTTGATATTTAAATTGCATCCATTTAGGTTCCCTTGTGCATTGTTGAAGTAGGTGTTAGTAGGCCTGCAGGAGACTGACTGGTGATACAAAGGTTCAGGTCAGAAGAAGGGAATGTAATTTTCTCCGATTTCACACCAGTTCAGAATTTGGCACCTGGTGGTTTTGTCAGACACTGTTGCTAGCTTATCCCATTGAAAGCCACACAAGATATCACTCAGAGAATAATTTTTGTCCAGCTGTGTCTTAGTAGGAGTACTGGTGTCAGTCACAATGTCCTGTAATTTTCCATATCTCATAAACCTACCTGAATAGCACACATTGGTATAACGGGTACATACCTCTTTACTTCCTATCTTTCTACTTTTATGCAGGCTTCTTTACACAGTCTAGTGACTGATACATTTTACTGCTGTAATTTTTTTTCAGTGGTTCTAGTTTCTTAACTCACTTAACCACTTCAGCAGTAGTCTTGTAGGATGTGTTCATTGCACATTCATCAAAGCACATACCAACAACTGCAGACCTACAATAAACTGATAAAATTGCTCTCAGTGCTATTAATGAAGAACTTGATTGCTTAATTATTATTTGAATAAGATCTTGTTGCCTAAAAAATTTGATTTAGTGATAGAAAATCAAGTCCAGAAGAGGCATTTTGGGAAATTTTTTTTGTGATTAATTTTTTTTTGGTTATCTGTAAAGAGTGTTTTTGAAGGACATGAAGACAATAATCATAGAATCATAGAGTCATAGAATACAAGTTTGGAAGGGACCTCAAGGATCACCTGGTCCAACCTTTCTTGGCAAAGGTGCAGTTGAATCTTAAAATGCACCACTTCCCTGGGGAGATTATTCCAGTGGCTGATTGTTCGCACTGTGAAAAATTTTCTTTGTGTCCAATTGGAATCTCCCCAGGAGTAAGGTGTACTCACTGTCCCTTGACTTTTCCATTACAAAAAAGTCTCCATCTTTGTAGCCACCTTTTAAATACTGGAACATGGTGATAAGGTCTCCCCTAAGCTTTCTCTTCTCAAGGCTGAACAAATCCAATCCTCTCAGCCTTTCCTTATATGTCAGGCTTCCCAGTCCCTTGATCATCTTTGTGGCCCTCCTCTGGACCCTCTTCAGCCTGTCCACATCTTTTTTGTA